>NC_047016.1:26745943-27345943 GCF_902652985.1 Pecten maximus | reverse complement strand
TTATGAATATTGCAATTTCGAGGCAACAGTTGTCGCGAGCCTGACGCATAAGATTAGACCTGTGTTTTGAAGGTAAAAGGGGATATTGCTAACGGGTAATTACATTACACTTATGCAGAAACGGATCTAACCAACAGTTATCTGCTCCGAAAAAAATAACATCATGGTTATGACATGTTTCTAGCATGTTTCTGTAAATAAATATTATATGGTTTCCATTTTCGTTGATATGGGGATTGAATGGATTTTTTTCATTTTCATGGCGGCTTCTTCCGAGGTGCGCGTTAGAGCGCACATCGGAAGATATGTAGATAGCTACTGCTATTCATAGCCGCCATGAAAATCAAATAAATCCAATCAATTCATATATTTACATCAGGGCGATTTAGAATAAAAAAAATAAATAACAGATTCATTTTAAATTTTTTAACTTTTGATAACTATATACGAAAAGATGCTAACTTAGTGGAACAGCCGGTCATCTCGCCAATGCACCATCGCTTACCGTGTCCTTCCACTCCGAAGTTTCCAAGCGTTTATTTATATATTTCTTTATTGTTATTCAAAACTAAAAGACATGAAATAGCATCGAATACAATAATTCGTGTTAAATTAGATTGATTTTATGTGAATAGACGACAAAGAAAACATAATTTACGGAAATCAAACGGGGACTATTTTTCAAGCGTATTAATATTTTTCTGATGTAATGTGTGGAAAATCAGCACGTGAAACGATGTTTTCATACTGTTTCATTGTGTTTTTATGGTCAAATGTTTGTTGTTTTCACTTTGTATGTTCATATAAAGAATCAACACTCAAAATGTAAATATATGTATATATCATTAAACGAAATCACGTTATTGTTTAGAAATGCATATTCCGGAATTCGATCAATAAGATTGATAACATGGATCGCCCGACAATTGAAATGAGATATACCGACGAAAACCTCCCGTGCTTCAGCAAGACCAATGACAAGGTAATACTAAGAACATATGACATATCAAACAACGCCATGGGTTTCAGATATACAACAGATAAAACTCAAGGAGTAGGATATACTACAAAAATCTAACAGTTCTCCTGAAATACCAGGTAAAACTCAAGGTTTAGGATATACTAGAAACAACAACAGTCCTCCAGAAATAGCCGACAAAGCTCAAGGTTTAGGATAAACTTGAAAAAGAAACATTCCTCATGAAAAACTACACTGACAACCAAAAGATCTAGGACCGCATCTGTGGTCGATATCACATGGTTGTGGTTGTAACATTTCGGTATTGTACTGATGAGAGTAAAAGGTGCAACGTCTATAAATTAGACCCCTACTGTACTGATATTGGTCTAAATTAGACCCATACTGTACTGATATTGGTCTAAATTAGACCCCTACTGTACTGATATTGGTCTAAATGAGACCCAACTGTACTGATATTGGTCTAAATTAGACCCCTACTGTACTGATATTGGTCTAAATCAGACCCCTACTGTACTGATATTGGTCTAAATGAGACCCATACTGTACTGATATTGGTCTAAATGAGACACATACTGTACTGATATTGGTCTAAATGAGACCCATACTGTACTGATATTGGTCTAAATGAGACCCATACTGTACTGATATTGGTCTAAATGAGACCCCTACTGTACTGATATTGGTCTAAATTAGACCCCTACTGTACTGATATTGGTCTAAATGAGACCCCTACTGTACTGATATTGGTCTAAATGAGACCCCTACTGTACTGATATTGGTCTAAATGAGACCCATACTGTACTGATATTGGTCTAAATGAGACCCATACTGTACTGATATTGGTCTAAATGAGACCCCTACTGTACTGATATTGGTCTAAATAAGACCCCTACTGTACTGATATTGGTCTAAATGAGACCCATACTGTACTGATATTGGTCTAAATGAGACCCCTACTGTACTGATATTGGTCTAAATGAGACACCTACTGTACTGATATTGGTCTAAATGAGACCCATACTGTACTGATATTGGTCTAAATGAGACCCATACTGTACTGATATTGGTCTAAATGAGACCCCTACTGTACTGATATTGGTCTAAATTAGACCCATACTGTACTGATATTGGTCTAAATGAGACCCATACTGTACTGATATTGGTCTAAATGAGACCCCTACTGTACTGATATTGGTCTAAATTAGACCCATACTTTTACTGATATTGGTCTAAATCAGACCCATACTGTACTGATATTGGTCTAAATTAGACCCCTACTGTACTGACATTGGTCTAAATTAAACCCCTACTGTACTGATATTGGTCTAAATCAGACCCATACTGTACTGATATTGGTCTAAATTAGACCCCTACTGTACTGACATTGGTCTAAATGAGACCCATACTGTACTGATATTGGTCTAAATTAGACCCATACTGTACTGATATTGGTCTAAATTAGACCCCTACTGTACTGATATTGGTCTAAATGAGACCCCTACTGTACTGATATTGGTCTAAATTAGACCCATACTGTACTGATATTGGTCTAAATGAGACCCATACTGTACTGATATTGGTCTAAATGAGACCCCTACTGTACTGATATTGGTCTAAATTAGACCCTTACTGTACTGATATTGGTCTAAATTAGACCCATACTGTACTGATATTGGTCTAAATTAGACCCCTACTGTACTGATATTGGTCTAAATTAGACCCCTACTGTACTGATATTGGTCTAAATTAGACCCCTACTGTACTGATATTGGTCTAAATTAGACCCCTACTGTACTGATATTGGTCTAAATTAGACCCCTACTGTACTGATATTGGTCTAAATTAGACCCCTACTGTACTGATATTGGTCTAAATTAGACCCATACTGTACTGATATTGGTCTAAATGAGACCCCTACTGTACTGATATTGGTCTAAATTAGACCCATACTGTACTGATATTGGTCTAAATTAGACCCATACTGTACTGATATTGGTCTAAATGAGACCCCTACTGTACTGATATTGGTCTAAATTAGACCCCTACTGTACTGATATTGGTCTAAATTAGACCCATACTGTACTGATATTGGTCTAAATGAGACCCCTACTGTACTGATATTGGTCTAAATGAGACCCCTACTGTACTGATATTGGTCTAAATTAGACCCATACTGTACTGATATTGGTCTAAATGAGACCCCTACTGTACTGATATTGGTCTAAATGAGACCCCTACTGTACTGATATTGGTCTAAATTAGACCCCTACTGTACTGATATTGGTCTAAATTAGACCCATACTGTACTGATATTGGTCTAAATTAGACCCCTACTGTACTGATATTGGTCTAAATTAGACCCCTACTGTACTGATATTGGTCTAAATTAGACCCCTACTGTACTGATATTGGTCTAAATTAGACCCCTACTGTACTGATATTGGTCTAAATTAGACCCATACTGTACTGATATTGGTCTAAATTAGACCCATACTGTACTGATATTGGTCTAAATGAGACCCATACTGTACTGATATTGGTCTAAATTAGACCCATACTGTACTGATATTGGTCTAAATTAGACCCATACTGTACTGATATTGGTCTAAATTAGACCCCTACTGTACTGATATTGGTCTAAATTAGACCCCTACTGTACTGATATTGGTCTAAATTAGACCCCTACTGTACTGATATTGGTCTAAATTAGACCCCTACTGTACTGATATTGGTCTAAATTAGACCCCTACTGTACTGATATTGGTCTAAATGAGACCCCTACTGTACTGATATTGGTCTAAATGAGACCCCTACTGTACTGATATTGGTCTAAATTAGACCCCTACTGTACTGATATTGGTCTAAATGAGACCCCTACTGTACTGATATTGGTCTAAATGAGACCCCTACTGTACTGATATTGGTCTAAATGAGACCCCTACTGTACTGATATTGGTCTAAATTAGACCCATACTGTACTGATATTGGTCTAAATGAGACCCCTACTGTACTGATATTGGTCTAAATGAGACCCCTACTGTACTGATATTGGTCTAAATGAGACCCCTACTGTACTGATATTGGTCTAAATTAGACCCATACTGTACTGATATTGGTCTAAATGAGACCCCTACTGTACTGATATTGGTCTAAATTAGACCCCTGCTGTACTGATATTGGTCTAAATTAGACTCCTACTGTACTGATATTGGTCTAAATTAGACCCCTACTGTACTGATATTGGTCTAAATTAGACCCATACTGTACTGATATTGGTCTAAATTAGACCCATACTGTACTGATATTGGTCTTATTGGTCTAAATTAGACCCCTACTGTACTGATATTGGTCTAAATTAGACCCATACTGTACTGATATTGGTCTAAATTAGACCCATACTGTACTGATATTGGTCTAAATTAGACCCATGCTATCCTGGTATTTGTACATCGATCGTAAATCAAATAACATTGCGTCCTTTTTTCTTTATTAAATAACAAAAACATAGTTAAATGATAATTAACCATAATTCATTAATTTGGTTCTTTTCATGACTTCCTCCCTATTTAAATATACCGTTAAGGTAGCGAACTTTGCATATCGAGTCTTTAGCTTTTATGTATGACATTAACTATTAATTTGACAAATTAGCATCACTATAACGGTGACCGTTTTATTTGGGAATAAAGGAAAGATGTACAAAAATAATAAATTCTCCATACTATATGGCAACATCTAAACCATCAAAACATCAGTAAAGGTCTTCTTATTTGGCGGAGATGTCTTTCCGTTTGGCAGGTTAATGCACAATGCTCTTTAATTAATTTTATCATTATGATTTGTAGCCTTTCATCGTTATACATGTACAGAATATAGCATTTCTAATGCAGAACGGAATTTACTTATCTTTAACACAAATTTTGTTTTTCAACAAGTCTCACGTATATCCCATGACGGCGTTTTTGCAATGATAAAGCGCGTGCTCATAGCATAGTAGATGGTGGCGAAGGCAGGCAATCCTTCAATTCCATCCTGACTTTCATGGATTGTTCTGTGACTTTCAACTTCTACTTCTTGTTGTATATTTGATTAATTCTATTTCGTTTCTTTATATCCCTAATGGCGTTGAGTTGCAAAAATATCATTTGAAGACTGCTTAAGGACTGCAGGCCGTTATGGTAATTAGGTTGTAAAAAATAGAAAAAAAACGGGACATTTAAAGAGGCGAATCCAAGGTCATACGACTCTTCTTATAAATAATAATATGTCACATTTGATCAAATTTAAAGATCAACTATATTCTAAACAACAAAATTTGATAAGATTCGGCTATTATTTTCAATAATTGTACAAAATTGTGGTGTAGACCTATCATCATCAATAAACCTCAATTTCAAAAATTCCGCATTTTAGTCTTCTATTTCGAAACAAATATGACAATTTGTTTCAAGTCGTATACAATACGAATTAGACTGGCCACCAGCTCCTCAGTTTTTTGTTGGAACTGCTCCACTAAATTTTAATACTAGATTATCTCCCCCTAGTTTGAAAATCAGACATATCCTAGGGATCAAAATCATAAAGCTCAATTTTATTTATAATTTTAATATTCTAGTGACAGGGAGCCAGTCTAAATACGAATTTCTAAAGAATACTTGATGAACATTAACAAATACATATATCACAGTTAATAATCCAAATAGGCAGATGTGTAACATGTTCTTGTTTTAACCACAAATACCATTAAATCAGACTTTGAAATCAATACATCAATTTTATTAATGTTTTATCTTACCATTAATTATAACGCTCACGGTAATTTTTCAAATGATATATTTATGTTGATATCAGCTAAGCGCCATCAGTGTTATGGATCCACAGTAGATGTTTTTCATATTAAAAATACGTTATATTTTTTCTATAGCATGACATGCTCGCTATTAGATACAGTATATGTTAATGACACCACCTAGCTAAGTAATTATGTATATGGTGAATTCAATGAAGGACAGTAGTGAGTTTTTGTTAATAAATGTCCCGTGTCAGAATTTTCTTAATGTAATAAACTATTTGATATACCGCGCTCGTTATTTATATGGGATGTATTCAGTCTTAGAATGCAGATATGCTGAATAGGTTTTATAGCGATTAAGGAAGGAGTACAAGCTCTTATCATCTCTGTCTTCACACACGATACTAACTAATGAAACAAAGGAATAATTATTAGGAACGGAATCATACATATACAAAAATATATTATGCAAAAGCGTAAATAATACATATAAATGTAGAAGTATGTATAAATTCATATATAGCAACACATAGTGCATGTGACACATTGTGCTAATACTTAGATATGCAGCATAATATAGCAAAAATGACGAAGGGAGACAACTTTTTGACTCGAACTCACGATCCATGGCACCCAATCGACAGGTCAGAAAAAAATACCCGCAGTTTTTTGTTTGTTTGTTTTGTTTTGTTTTCTTTTTCTTTGTGTTGTTTTTTGTTGTTTTTTTTGTTGCGAGAACCCATATGGCCATATACACAATACGATAATAATGAAAGTGTACTTTTAATTTGCCACGTATTTTACTGTTATTGTTGCAATTCTCCAGAATACCTGTTTTTTCTTCCTTTATTTATCACACTCGTATTTGCCCTATCATATATCACCTATGTATTTCCTCTGCTACATATAACCCATGTACTTGCCCTGCTATATATTAGCAGTGTACTTGTCCTGCTATATATTAGCAGTGTACTTGCCCTGCTATATATTACCAGTGTACTTGCCCTGATATATATTAGCAGTGTATTTGCCCTGCTATATATTAGCAGTGTACTTGCCCTGCTATATATTAGCAGTGTACTTGCCCTGCTATATATTAGCAGTATACTTGCCCTGCTATATATTACCCGTGTACTTACCCTGCTATATATTACTCGTGTACTTGCCCTGCTATATATTAGCAGTGTATTTGCCCTGCTATATATTAGCAGTGTACTTGCCCTGCTATATATTAGCAGTGTACTTGTCCTGCTATATATTACCAGTGTACTTGCCCTGCTATATATTACCGGTGTACTTGCCCTGCTATATATTACCGGTGTACTTGCCCTGCTATATATTACCCGTGTACTTGCCCTGCTATATATTACCGGTGTACTTGTCCTGCTATATATTAGCAGTGTACTTGCCCTGCTATATATTACCAGTGTACTTGCCCTGCTATATATTACCAGTGTACTTGTCCTGCTATATATTACCAGTGTACTTGTCCTGCTATATATTACCAGTGTACTTGCCCTGCTATATATTAGCAGTATACTTGCCCTGCTATATATTACCAGTGTACTTGCCCTGCTATATATTAGCAGTATACTTGCCCTGCTATATATTACCGGTGTACTTGCCCTGCTATATATTACCGGTGTACTTGCCCTGCTATATATTAGCAGTGTACTTGCCCTGCTATATATTAGAAGTATACTTGCCCTGCTTATATATTACCCGTGTACTTGCCCTGCTATATATTAGCAGTGTACTTGTCCTGCTATATATTAGCAGTGTACTTGCCCTGCTATATATTAGCAGTGTACTTGCCCTGCTATATATTAGCAGTGTACTTACCCTGCTCTATATTACCAGTGTACTTGCCCTCCTATATATTACCAGTGTACTTGCCTTGCTATATATTACCAGTGTACTTGCCCTCCTATATATTACCAGTGTACTTGCCCTCCTATATATTAGCAGTGTACTTGCCTTGCTATATATTAGCAGTGTACTTGCCCTGCCATATATTACACGTGTGCTTGCCCTGCTGTATATTACCAGTGTACTTGTCCTGCTATATATTACCAGTGTACTTGCCCTGCTGTATATTACCAGTGTACTTGCCCTGCTATATATTACCGGTGTACTTGCCCTGCTATATATTACCGGTGTACTTGCCCTGCTACATATTACCAGTGTACTTGCCCTGCTATATATTAGCAGTGTACTTGTTCTGCTATATATTACCAGTGTACTTACCCTGCTCTATATTACCAGTGTACTTGCCCTGCTATATATTAGCAGTGTACTTGCCCTGCTATATATTACCAGTGTACTTGCCCTGCTATATATTACCAGTGTACTTGCCCTGCTATATATTACCAGTGTACTTGTCCTGCTATATATTACCAGTGTACTTGCCCTGCTATATATTACCAGTGTACTTGCCCTGCTATATATTACCGGTGTACTTGCCCTGCTATATATTAGCAGTGTACTTGCCCTGCTATATATTAGCAGTGTACTTGCCCTGCTATATATTACCAGTGTACTTGCCCTGCTATATATTACCGGTGTACTTGCCCTGCTATATATTACCAGTGTACTTGCCCTGCTATATATTACCGGTGTACTTGCCCTGCTATATATTACCGGTGTACTTGCCCTGCTATATATTACCGGTGTACTTGCCCTGCTATATATTACCCGTGTACTTGCCCTGCTATATATTACCGGTGTACTTGTCCTGCTATATATTAGCAGTGTACTTGTCCTGCTATATATTAGCAGTGTACTTGTCCTGCTATATATTAGCAGTGTACTTGCCCTGCTATATATTAGCAGTGTACTTGCCCTGCTATATATTAGCAGTGTACTTGTCCTGCTATATATTACCAGTGTACTTGTCCTGCTATATATTACCAGTGTACTTGCCCTGCTATATATTAGCAGTATACTTGCCCTGCTATATATTACCCGTGTACTTGCCCTGCTATATATTACCAGTGTACTTGCCCTGCTATATATTACCAGTGTACTTACCCTGCTATATATTACCAGTGTTCTTACCCTGCTATATATTACCAGTGTACTTACCATGCTCTATATTACCAGTGTACTTGCCATATTACACTTATATTGTAAATGTCTGTGTATCGCCTCTGCTTTCCTACTGCTATTTATTATACCAGTGTTCTCGATATGCAGTATATTAAGTGTATTTTACAATGGTAGTACATGTACTTTTAGCGAGTTCTTGTTAATATTTCAGCATATGACTCGGAAAACAAATCCACAATTTATTGTTTAATGATGAAATTAATTGGAAAAATATATCAATTTCTTAGTTTCAATATAGTATAAGGTACCTTTCGATCGTTGTAGATTATATTTGTGCAATATACATGCCCATGTCATGCACGGAGGTCTCACGAAAGAAGATGTTCATGTAATTTTGATCAAATTGGCTCACCATCGCAGAGATATTTTTGCTGTAAGTGAAGATAATCACTGGCCAAATAGATGTACTCTTATGTTTTTTTTGTATATTTTCCAAAAGTACATGACAAGGTCACTGTCCAGTTTTAGACAATAATTAATGAAATAATAATTTATACAAATACGTATAATGAACTACTGCAAGGTAATAGGGGGACCAGTTCATAGCAATAGTCTAGAATCTGTCACACAGCAGACATACTTGATCTACATAATATTTCTCTTGACACGTCCAGTTCAAATCATAATTTGTAATACTATTTGTTGTGTAAATATTCAAGAATAGCAATGCAATATTACTTATATGGCTACCGCAGCATAATCACATGTTTATCAGAGAAAAAGAATGGATATTTTAATAGAAACATTTGCCATCTGTCTTGTGCCAGGATAAAAATATAAATGTTTTGGCAGACAATTATTAATAACGCCTCTAATAATATTGGTAATTACCCTCATCCGAGAGGATATAAAAACGTCGTGTAGTGTCTGGATGTTTTCAGATTGGAGACATATTAAGACAACGTTATCAAAAGTACATTTCTCTACAGTCCAGTATCTACTGTAGGTTTATAAAGTACATTTCTCTACAGCCCACGATCTACTGTATGTTTATAAAGTCCATTTCTCTACAGACCACGTTATAATGTAGATTTATAAAGTACATTTCTCTACAGTCCACGTTATACTGTAGGTTTATAAAGTACATTTCTCTACAGTCCAGTATCTACTGTAGGTTTATAAAGTACATTTCTCTACAGTCCACGTTATACTGTAGGTTTATAAAGTACATTTCTCTACAGACCACGTTATAATGTAGGTTTATAAAGTACATTTCTCTACAGTACATGATCTACAGTAGGTTTATAAAGTACATTTCTCTACAGCCCATGATCTACTGTAGGTTTATAAAGTACATTTCTCTACAGTACATGATCTACAGTAGGTTTATAAAGTACATTTCTCTACAGTACATGATCTACAGTAGGTTTATAAAGTACATTTCTCTACAGTCCACGTTATAATGTAGGTTTATAAAGTACATTTCTCTACATTCCACTTTATACTGTAGGTTTATAAAATACATTTCTCTACAGCCCACGATCTACTGTAGGTTTATAAAGTACATTTCTCTACAGACCACGTTATACTGTAGGTTATAAAGTACATTTCTCTACAGTCCACGTTATAATGTAGGTTTATAAAGTACATTTCTCTACAGTCCACGTTATACTGTAGGTTTATAAAGTACATTTCTCTACAGTCCACGTTATAATGTAGGTTTATAAAGTACATTTCTCTACAGCCCACGATCTACTGTAGGTTTATAAAGTACATTTCTCTACAGACCACGTTATACTGTAGGTTTATAAAGTACATTTCTCTACAGTCCACGTTATAATGTAGGTTTATAAAATACATTTCTCTACAGCCCACGATCTACTGTAGGTTTATAAAGTACATTTCTCTACAGACCACGTTGTACTGTAGGTTTATAAAGTACATTTCTCTACAGTCCACGTTCTACTGTAGGTTTATAAAGTACATTTCTCTACAGTCCACGTTCTACTGTAGGTTTATAAAGTACATTAATCTACATTCCACTTTCTACTGTAGGTTTATAAAATACATTTCTCTACAGCCCACGATCTACTGTAGGTTTATAAAGTACATTTCTCTACAGCCCACGTTATAATGTAGGTTTATAAAGTACATTTCTCTACAGCCCACGTTGTACTGTAGGTTTATAAAGTACACCATCGATGTATCACAACATACAATGTATATGTTAAAAGGAAATTTGATTTCGAAATAATTTGATGAAGCCTTTCACAAGAATTCTGATCATGCATTAACAGTGATTATTCTAACATTTACAATGTTACTTGTTTCTGTAATACTGCAAGGATATATTCTAGAGATTTTCGATGATGTAACACAAATAGATGTAGCAAGATTAATGTCGAAATAATTTGGTGTATTAGTTAATTATGGAAACACTTAAATCCGATAATCTTAGAAAAATGGCCAAACTCTTAAACGACGGTTTGATTGATTTAATGTCATCTAAAAAGCAAATCAAAATATATATAAGATGTCCTTTAGACTACTGGAATTAAACAGAGGTAATTTGACCCATTGTTTTTATATCATAGCCTACCGTGGGCCCTGCTGTTGACGTGTTATTTGTACAGCTGCTTGTTAAAAATTCGACAAAACATGCTAAAAATTCATGTTTCAGAACATATTAAGATTTCGTGTATCACATTTATTGTAAACAAAAGATGCCTAAGTTGACATGTCAGGTGTCTGTGGAACACAAAAGGAGCATTTATTTGACCGGATTTGACTTTCTGCACATATAAGCACTAATTCTATTTTGATCTTGAAATTAAAATAGAGGTTAGGAATTGTATCACACAAATATGGCATAAAGGGTATAGGTAGACATTTGAAGCATCACAAATGCTCTTATTAGACACTATTAAGAACTGTCTGAATATGGCAAGAAGACTGGTTTGGGGAGAAATAGTTTAACCGCTGATTTTGATGCAAAAGGTGCATATTTCTGACAAAAAAAGCCTCAAACTCTACTGTTTAATTATGTGTCTTGAAAACATCCCACTAATTATTATCAAATGTCCTAATTTTATCGTATAGGTGCATTTTTATTAATTGAAATACCTTCCATTATGCCATATTTGTGTATTACTATTCACGGCCGCCATTTGCATTTCAAACAAACGCCACAAATGTGTGCTATGAACACGTGTGAGCGTCACGGCCTGGCCTTTTTATCAGGTTTAATTATTTGTGTGACATTATTGTTCGCTGCCACAACCTACAACAAAGTATACAGCAAAGTATTGATGAAACATTTTGCTATATTACATGACTAAAATTCCATATTATTTTCCTATATATATCATTGTGACCTTAAACAATTCATTGTCAAGAACAATGACCATTAGGAATGGGCACAAGATTTGCAAGCTTAGTACCGCACTTCTCAAGTTAGTACCGCACTCTCCTCAAGTTAGTACCGCACTCTCTTCAAGTTAGTACCATACTCCTCACGTTAGTACTGCACTCTCCTCAAGTTAGTACCGCACTCTCCTCAAGTTAGTTACGCACTCTCCTCAAGTAAGTACCGCACTCCTCAAGTTAGTACCGCACTCTCCTCAAGTTACAACCGCACTCTCCTCAAGTAAGTACCACACTCTCCTCAAATTTGTACCGCACTCTCAGGTTAGTACCACACTCTCCTCAAGTTAGTACCGCACTCTCAGGTTAGAACCGCACTCTCCTCAAGTTAGTAACGCACTCTCAAGTTAGTACCACATTCCTCAAGTTAATAACGCACTCTCCTTAAGTTAGTACCGCACTCTCCTCAAATTAGTACCGCACTCTCAGGTTAGTACCGCACTCTCCTCAAGTAAGTACCGCACTCTCCTCAAGTAAGTACCACACTCTCCTCAAGTTAGTACCACACTCTCCTCAAGTTAGTAACGCACTCTCCTCAAGTTAGTACCACACTCTCCTCAAGTTAGTACTGCACTCTACTCAAGTTAGTACCGCACTCTCCTCAAGTTAGTAACGCACTCTCCTCAAGTTAGTACCGCATTCTACTCAAGTTAGTACTTCACTCTCCTCAAGTTAGTACCGCACTCTCCTCAATTTAGTACCACACTCTCCTCAAATTAGTACCGCACTCTCCTCAAGTTAGTACCGCACTCTCCTAAAGTTAGTACCGCACTGTCCTCAAGTTAGTACCACACTCTCCTCAAATTAGTACCACACTCCTCAAGTTAGTAACGCACTCTCCTCAAATTAGTACCGCACTCTCCTCAAGTTAGTAACGAACTCCACTCAAGTTAGTGCTTCACTCTCCTCAAGTGAGTAACGCACTCTCCTCAAGTAAGTACCGCACTCCTCAAGTTAGTACCGCACTCTACTCAAGTTAGTACTGCACTCTCCTCAAGTTAGTAACGCACTCTCAAGTTAGTAACGCACTCTACTCAAGTTAGTACCGCACTCCTCAAGTTAGTACTGCACTCCTCAAGTTAGTACCGCACTCTCCTCAAGTTAGTACCGCACTCTCCTAAAGTTAGTAGCGCACTCTCCTTAAGTTAGTACCGCACTCCTCAAGTTAGTACCACATTTTCCCAAGTTAGTACCGCACTCCTCAAGTAAGTACCGCACTCTCCTCAAGTTAGTACCGCACTCTCCTCAAGTAAGTACCGCACTCCTTAAGTTAATACCGCACTCCTCAAGTTAGTACCGCACTATCCTCAAGTTAGTACCGCACTCTCCTCAAGTTAGTACTGCACTCTCCTCAAGTTAGTAACGCACTCTCCTCAAGTAAGTAACGCACTCTCCTCAAGTTAGTACCGCACTCTACTCAAGTTAGTACTGCACTCTCCTCAAATTAGTAGCGCACTCTCCCCAAGTGAGTAACGCACTCTCCTCAAGTGAGTACCGCACTCTCCTCAAGTTAGTAACGCACTCTCCTCAAGTTAGTAACGCACTCTCCTTAAGTTAGTACCGCACTCCTCAAGTTAGTACCACATTTTCCCAAGTTAGTACCGCACTCCTCAAGTAAGTACCGCACTCTCCTCAAGTAAGTACCGCACTCTCCTCAAGTTAGTACCGCACTCTCCTCAAGTTACAAATGTAGTACCACACTCTCCTCAAATTAGAACCACATTCTCCTCAAGTTAGTTCCGCACTCTCCTCAAGTTAGTTCCGCACTCTCCTCAAGTTAGTACCGCACTCTACTCAAGTTAGTACTGCACTCTCCTCAAATTAGTAGCGCACTCTCCCCAAGTGAGTAGTGGACTCTCCTCAAGTGAGTACCGCACTCTCCTCAAGTTAGTAACGCACTCTCCTCAAGTTAGTAACGCACTCTCCTTAAGTTAGTACCGCACTCCTCAAGTTAGTACCACATTTTCCCAAGTTAGTACCGCACTCCTCAAGTAAGTACCGCACTCTCCTCAAGTAAGTACCGCACTCTCCTCAAGTTAGTACCGCACTCTCCTCAAGTTACAAATGTAGTACCACACTCTCCTCAAATTAGAACCACATTCTCCTCAAGTTAGTTCCGCACTCTCCTCAAGTTAGTTCCGCACTCTCCTCAAGTTATTAATGCACTCTTCTCAAGTTAGTAACGCACGCCCCAACTTTCCTACCCGGTGTGAGTTATTTCTCTAGAAACCATGGGATCACACTCTGAAGTGTACGAGAAAATACCTTCAAACAATCAGAGGCAGCTTACAGTGCCGTTTTACACCAAGGGCACAAAATCATTTAATTAAAAAATTTGACATGAGTTAGGTAATCCTAAATCTCTTTAAACTCCGGATATGCCATCAGGAATAATTAAGAGTTTTTAGCTAAGTGCACTTGTTTGGTAATGATATATCACAAAATATGTTAATACATTTGTAATAAGAAAAAGTAATGTATTAAAAATTATACAAAGACCATTAACAAAAAATATGAAGCGTGTATAAGCCAGAAAACTGTTAATTAAATGTAGTATTAATTAGATATCATATATAATCATATATGTTAATACGAGTGTTCAAACACTAGACGCATTGTTAGCACACATGTAAAAGCGATGTATTTGTCGTTATAACTTCTACTTTGGAATTGTTACCTCCACTCTGTGAATACTTCGCTCTGCATGTAAATATAACTTATTCTATAAATATAATTTCTTCTACAAGTGATGTATCTGTTCCTTAATACAGAATGTTAACATGAATTACCTAATTAAGCTAACAATACTTTATGCAAACACTTTACAACGACATTCTAATTACTTGCAATTTCCATATGGTTTGCACTGTGATCCGACTGCCATAACTTACATGTCATTATGGTGAGAATATCGTGAAATATGACGACAAGTTTGTCCTTATATGATTCATGAACAGACAGACTGTTTCATATCAATCCTCTCTGAATTATACCATACAAATGATAATTTTGTAATTATGACTTTTGCCATTTTTACAACTTCACATGGCATTTATAATACTCAAATCATATTAGCATAATGCATGTTACGTGAACTTACTATGTAAAACTAATGCAGAATGCGGTGAATCCAATTAAAGTAAGAATTTTGAAATTAAAACTGTTTGTAAGAGTTTTTCAGTAGAGAACATCTTATTGTAAAATATTTAAATTTATGTAGTTGAATGATACACACATGAAAACAGGCATAAATATGTAGGGTCATGAAGGAAATAAGAAATCATTTTGAGGAATGGAAAAGAGAGAAAGAAAAACCTAAAGATAAAGCATAAATGATATATATTGCATCCGGTTATATCTCATAATATCACTGCACACCCATGCCAACTAAAGTAGTAATTAAAATTGTTAAGAATAACTATTTAATTCAGAATTTTAATTTTCGCTACGTGAGGGACGAGACACTATTTGGATTAGCATAATTAGTTTGTCCATGACAGGTATTGTCGAAAAACAAATGTCGTTTACACCAATTTCGCATAACTAGTTACTAAACCATGTAACGGCGTTCCCTCCCCATTACAAAAACGAAAAATCCAAGAAAAAATATTTGTTTTATAATTACTCTGATTGTTCACAGAGATCGTGAAAATAAACCCAGAAAACACGTACAATAGAAAATGTTCGTACTTACGACCTTTGTACTACGATATGTGCAGTCAAACAAATCATCTTTACACTAATAAATAGGAAATATTATTTTCATTGATTGCATAATGCGTTTGATTTTTCTTAACTATACGCATAAGCTATATTTTGAACGCTTGCACAGCTAAAATAAATTGTGGACAGTAACGAACGAACTATTGAACACCGCGTGAGGTTTAGGAATTAAATCTTACCCTTTTAAGCGTCTAAGTCACTCAGATGTCAACACTGCCAGGCGACAGTCATGGCTACTTCTAGGCCTTCATGTAAGTCTAGATTTCAGTGATGCTAGGTGTTTTAGTGATTATGTAATAAAACGAATATACCATAGGTGCCTGTGCAATAGCTTAGAATACTTGACCCTTGGTTCTGGTAATCGACCGAAGTTTTATTGCACGAGGCCGAATAGAACATCGGTCGATTACCAGTACCTCGTGACATCTGGACTATTGCACAGACACCCATGGTACTGTATGTTTGTATAATGTATCATACTTGATAAGCACACGCGGTTTTTAAGCGCTAAATCTTAACAAATGCAAGATCATAGAAATACAGTACATACATCAGTCAAAGCTTGGTAATACAGAAAGCAAAACGATAATTGCATAGGTAGCAGGGAATATTGACTAAATAACGAAACTCTAACTCTAACTCAAAGTCGATTAAACGAGGTCAAAATATGAGCGCGAAGTATAAATCCGTATGGACAGCCTTTAAAAGTACTATGCGAATAAGCCCCATTAGCTCCAACAGAGATAATAGCGTCTTCTGCCTCATCAATGACACCAGCCATTCAAATCTAGGTCACTTCGATTACACCCGACATACAGATCTAGATCACATCGACGACACCTGCCATATAAATATAGGTCAAATCCACGACACCCGCCATGCAAATCTAGGTCACATCAACGACACCCGCTATACAAATCTAGATCACCTCAAGGACACCCGCCATACAAATCTAGGTCACATCATCGACCCCCGCCATACAAATCTAGGTTACATCCAGGTTGAGTCATGTTCTCAAAATGATAACTCGGGTGGTGATAGCGGAACCACCGGGTATATAAACAAGCATCGAGTAGGTCTGACGTCATCTCGTACAGGGAGATATAATAATTCCAAATGAGGTCATGATGTCGCCCATACAACTTCCCGATGGTCTTCATCAACCCGCTTTTCTCGAAACCGTGTGTTGTTAATTTTGTCATCAGCAATCGCCATCTGTCACGGAAATCGTGATAATGGGAACACGTCCGTGAAAATCGAATAACTACTGTTAACACTGTAGGTCGGACAGGGATATACAAATGTAGAACTAACTGTTAGGAAATAGAAATCATCTAACATATCATACAGATTAGCTGTAAGCTGCCCCTGGTCTGGTTACGTTGCAAATAAAGATGTAGGTAAGTAGTTGATATTGAAGATCTTCAGGATATACCTGCTGCGCCAATATAACAGTCTAGAGCACATTGGTAGCAATACAGCATATTATAACTTCCGTATAAAATGACAAAATAACAAAATGGTTGAGACAAAGTTGAAGTATATGAACAAATATTTATTCTATCCATTCTATAATTTAAAAATTGTACAAAATACAGCACATGCCATGTCGTATGATTTACAAGGCGTGGATGTAAATGAAGACCTTCGGTTATTGATAGACATAACGTTTTTAACTTAAACGTAACTATATTGTTTCAGGAATTTATCTCCAGGTGCAGTGAAAAATTCCTTATAGCAGCATTGTTAATATATTTATAGATTCTTGTTCCATCATGTCCGGGTTGAAATGGACACTAGGAAATATGTTTGGTTTACTGTACTTCTTTCAAAATAATTGTTGAGATAATTTCGTAAATCTGAAATGATTATGATAACTTAAAAGATATATGTTAATAGACAGATATAAGCACTTAAAGTTTAATTAACTATGTACGCCTCCATTTTAGTCTGGTGACATTCTTCATAATGTCGTTTATTCTGTGTCTCCGAGTGACATTTGTAGCTAATTATTCGTATAATCGATAGAATAAAGTATGAAATGGACTATACAGCCTTAACAATAACGACATTGTTTCTAAAAATACAACAATTGTATAATATATCTTTCTCGGGTCATGTCGGTAGAATGATGTAATCATTTCGCAATCTGACAATGAATAGAACAAACAATATAAACTTGTGACCTCTTGTATGTTCAAAGCACGTGACATGTCATACAAAAATCAATTACAAACATTATAAATGGACATATTCCAAGTAGTCTAATAATATTTCAAAATATCTCAGCTAGGATGGTTTTTGTTTTTTTGGGGGGGTAAATTATGCCCAAACATTTATTCGTTAATTAGTTATGCAAATAATTATAGAATTGTCTTATACGCCATTATAGCTGTCAATCTGGACAAATTGTATTTACATATGCAAATTTTCATGAAAGAGACTGAAATTCTTCCGGATTCTTCTTGACACCTGTCCGAACCTGTCAGAAGTATTGACACTTCAAAGTAGCTGATTAATTACAGCTTGATAACGGTATATTCGTCGATAAAATGTGCATGCATAAAAGTTGCATTGTTATATATGAAATTAACGTTTTAGTTTTACATTACTGACGATTAATAACTATTCAAATGACAGAAACACATTTTATATTTGGATCCGTTGTGACATGATGATTTTGTTCTGTTATTAAATCAAAGCCAAACATCATGTATTGTGCTGCTTGTCATATTAATAAAGATTGGCTAATCAAAATTTTAATGAATTTCTATCCTATCGCAGTCCTTATTACTATTTAGATGGTTTCAATGCAGGTGATGTGAGACATTACAAGGCTAGATGATTCACAATGTGGGAAAGAGTGTATAGTCATTACTGTATAATTCTGTTAAGTTTCTGGTTTTTTTTTAGACACGAGTTGGAGGTGGGTGGGAATAACTTCAAGGCTTAGATATCAAAAATCGCGCTGTCATGTGGCAAAAGATCAATTTATTTGTAAATTAATATTTTAGAGACAGGATAAACTTTGTATTCCATAAGCCTGATTCTGATTACATAGGCAGGTGTATAATATCGGTTCCAAGCTTTATAATATCTACTGCTATCTTGTTGATATTTTTATTGATTCTGTGTTTCCCCTGATAATGTGACTTCATTCTTACACCAACTATTGTAATCACATCCGCTAGTTAGAAACTTCGTTGATTTAAATTTTTAAAAATGTCACATAAATTCAGAGGTTATTTGGTTAGTGAGCAACATCATTTTAAATCAAAGCACTTCCTTTAATAAAAAAAAGTCGGAATGTCATTTCGAACGCCGAGTGTGAGTCTAAGCTAGAGAAATAGAATGATAAATGAATAATTATGATAACAAGAAAATAAATGGTAATTTTGACGCTTATTATTATTAACGTAATGTAGCCACACCACGAGATCATAAATAAGTATGTAACATCTATCTTCCTATGTATTATGAATATCATTTCATAAGCATTTATCTTCTTATGTGAGCTGAAAATCATTTGATAAACACTTGTCTCAGTATGCGATATTAATCTAACAAAACGAATCTTCAGATTGGATCTAAACATCATTTGATAAACATATGAGGGATTATTGATATGTTATGAGCCTCGTATTAAAGGAGGTACTCAAGGATGTTCTATTTAAGTCCTACTATTCTCTGACTATATAGGGCCGTGTACGCAAGGACTGGTCTCATTTGGTCAGTTTATATCGACGAGGTAGCACTTTAAAGTAAACAAGACAAGCGGTTTTTGCAATATGAAAAAATCGGCGAAAGAGCAGTAGTCCAATACTTACAATAATTCGATGCTCACTACCCGAAATATTATAGCCAGTAGAGTTAGCATTACACAGAAAAGAGTACTTTCTTTTCTGACCAAGGATCTTGCAATGAGAAAGCTTTCGGCCCGAAGGGTACACAAACTTCTGACAGTTAATCAGAAACACCCCAGGCGCACATTATCGCGTGCTTATCTTAACCTTTTTGAGGAAGATCCTGCCAACTTTCTCCAGAACTTTGTCACTTTGGATGAAACATGGGTCCATCATTTTACCCCAGAGGCCAAACAACAGTCGAAACAATGGAAGCACCCTAGCTCTACCCCGCCAAAGAAGGAAAAGACTGTTCCATCAGCTGGGAAGGTTATGACCTAGGTTTTCTGGGATGCAGATGGTATTCTGCTTATAGATTACCTCCAAAAGGGATAAACAATCAATGACACATACTATGATCCACGTCTGAGCCAGTAACGGGAAAATAATAAAGTTAAGCGCCGCGGAAAGCTCACTAAAGGTGCATTGAGGCCCTTATAAACGCTAGCAAAAGTGTATGGATACTGAAAGGGATTATGTTGAAAAATAATACAATATGTCCGGCAAAATTGATTTTTTTCAATATGCGGCTCACAACATAACAATTAGCCCTCGTATATCTCTTAATATTTGTTTGTTTGCTGGAAGAGCAGCCAGGGTCATTTTTAAGGCGGGATTGTTGGTGACTATCACACTCAACAGGACACGAGAGGCCCGTTGCATGTCGTCCTGAGCAATTAGGGTAAAGTGTCTTGCTCAAGGAAACAACCACGACAGCACAGACCGGTCCGTATCTCAGATTATCAAGAAACATAAACCGACTCGGGTAGTCAGCGTCGAACCGTTCACCTCGAATCTTCTCCTGGGATTACGTGGCCATCGCTCTTACCGACGTAGCTTTTGCGTCCCCTATCTCCTTATTGTAATTTGACATTCGTCCCATACATATTTATAAAATGATGGCCATACCACTTATGAAGATAAATATTGTTGGATAATTTGACAATGATTCCTTCCATGAATATTTATCTTCATATGTGGTATAGTCATCATTTTATAAACATTTGTCCCACGATGAGATCTGGAAAGCATTTCATCACGTCCCATAATGTAATCTTACGTCAAAACATTTATATATTTCGGTAAAATCAAAAGTCACTTAGCTTGGACACCACGTTTGAATCTTTTATAAGGAAATGATTTCCGTGTGTTCAGAGGCTATCACAAGAATATGCTAATTCGTGTAATTATGTTAATTTAATAGTGAAAGATGACAAATAATTAGGATAAAGACATTCATATTACTGAATCTCTGTCAATTTTAACCTTTGTCTAATGACCTAAAGAAAATTACAATCCGTTTAATAAGTTTAATTCTTTAATTAGGATATTCACATATTCATTAACACTTCATAATTATATTCGATGATAGTACTGCTTATACATATTAATTAGCTAGACCTCGAGGTTTACGGATATTAAAATGTAACGTTTTGCATGATATATCTTAAACACTTAAGTTTAATTTGAACATTTCAGATCCAAGTTTTATCAACTTTTGTTCAGGTAAGACAAATCCTTGCCTTATTTTTTTCAAAAGTCCTGATATAAGATAGTTTCCCTTGCTCCATTTACATAATACCGCTCTCGAACTAAGATAAGGAACTGCTTCCGTAAACAAAGGGACGTTGATGAAACTGGACCAGAATGTTAAAATATCATATTGACATTTACATAATAAGCTGTACAATTAAGATATATATTAAAAAGCACTTAAAACTCATCACATTGGTGGGAATAACATATCTAAGAATAATATAATTTTTACCAGGATCTTCTGTTGCGCTTCAACTTTCCCCAAGAGGACGTCAAGACGGCGGAAATAATCGTGGGTCTTATGTTAACGTAAAGCTTGTATGAGCAATCTATTGAGGCGACTTAGCACTGAGCGAAAAAGAAAAGATTGATGCTAGTCTGGGGAAAATGGGCACAAATTCAATAACTAAATCGAATTTACCATGGTCGGTATTGGATACCTTCTGAAGAGCACCGGTTAAAATAGTAGTCTTCTCATAATTGGTGTCGTTGTTCATATGATTTTAAAAGTGGACTAAATTCCTTCAGAACATCTTAACAGTCCGCTTTGTTTGACACAATTTAGTAGTATATAAGTGTATACCGAATACTAAGTAGAACGTCCTTTTAGGACGTAGATGTTCACAAAATCTTTGTCAATGTACAGAAAATATAGATTATAAAAACAAACAGGAAACTTTTTTTTCCAATTACGATAAGCAGCAGCGTATATAAGATTTCAAAATAACAACGAAACTGTATATATACGTCTACTCATTCTCCCGCTTTTGTGGCGTTTTATTTTTGAACGTTTCTATTCAGTGAAGAACACATAGTCGATGCCATGGAAAGCTCCGTTATCGGCCGATGTGATACCAATGTAGATTCAAAAATAAGTACTCCATCCTATTGTATCGATAATGTGTATCGGGTAGCTATCATGACGCCATCATGTTGTCTGACAATAACAGGCAATAACAGGCAATAACAGGCAATAACAATTGTTTATTCTCGTGAACAGTACAGTGTAAAGAATATAAAAACAAACAAAAAGGTAACAATACACCATGGTAAAAACAGGATGGACATCAGTACTGTTAATTAATTATCTCATAGGAAAGGTATCAGTCTTTTTAGCTGTTCTGTCTATTCGAAAACCAAATGTGCATATACAGGTGGCAACTACCAGCCGTTACTTTCTATAAAGCTCTGATTATTAATCACGTCTGTGACAGATAAGACAATCCAATGAATTCTTATAATCGGGACTTGTATTCGTATCATATGCTTGGTGGCTTAATAATGGGACATTCCTTCTCGGTAGCCATCTGTCAACATGGCCGCAGTCACATGACACCACTGCGATAAACAAAGTGTCATTAATATAGTTCTGTTCAAGGATATACCAATTTGTATACTGCTTTAATGAAGACACTGTCGTTCAATGCATATTGTCATATAGATAAATATCGTAGAAGTTAAAAATGTATAATTATCTTCCCTAATGACTACATTGTATGAACCTGTGTCTGATAAAATGTTTTCGGCATCATTTAACAAAAAGATCACTATATAAACTTTGTAAACATGCCCATATACATATGTGATAACAGAAATACAGGTAAGTATATGGTGTTTTGCTTAGATTTGTCGGAGATCGTGCACGACTCAAGTAATCGATGACGACAACGACGCTTACACTTTCGGAACCCCTGGTAATATTATCAAGTACCCGTCCGTGTTAACAATGGTGTTGTTTATACTTTGCCGTATGTCGTTCAATTTTAAGCTTTAATGACGGGTTTTGCTCAACGTTTAGTATTCTATTGTTTATCGTATCTTTTCAAACCTGATAGCAAGCCGACGTCTGCGGTGTGTAATGCAACATGACCGATATTGTTAATAATGTCAAATCGATTGCATCTTCGGGCGATTTCACATCAAAGATTGTTTTCTAAGATGTTATTGTTCACTTTAGACCACATCACTTCACCTGTATAATTACATAAACTCGTAATACGGTATACTTAATAACTCTCAAGTGTATTCGAAAAATGTTTAAATTATTTTAGAACAATACTTTCTGATTCTAGACAGTATGGACGGTACGACGATTTACTTTTGAGCAAATTTGTTAGTGCAAATGTTATTAAAATCATTGACCTGGATGTCTCTCATTAAAAAACACCGTCTGTCGTATCATATGCATTTGGCCTTGTCTCGGAATGATTTCCAACTTTATTATGGTCGAAGCGTACTTATGAAATCCCATCCTAAGCATTCATGATATACACATTTGTAAGTGTCCTACCATTGCTTCCTGACCCTGTACTGACCACTAATATGTAAATGTCACCCTTTAGGTCAGGAATGTAACTTACGGACATGGCCTGGAGCGACATCTTTTCAATGATAAAACTCATTTCATAAAACCATAAAAATAGGGCACTGTCAGGCGGTCACTTCATCAGGGAAATAAGTGTCCATTCTCCGCTCGAGCACCCTTATGGGAATGGAGCTCATTTGTCGGCCATATTGTCACGCGCCGTGGTTCGGCTGTCAGGTCCGGTCCAGCTTTCCCACAATCAATGCGACCAGTGTACGATTTAGCGGCAGAATATTGTGAAGGTGTCAAAAAGGTGCATGATTATCGTCATTCTAACAAATGAGAGCATTCAGTAGTTATAAGTTGGTCATGTTGTTTATCGTTGTGTGCGGGAGTTGTTGTCTCCGTGATATATAAACGTGTTAAACTCACTAGATCCGTTCAGTATTAATTTCAAAATAGTTCAATTAATCATTTCTTAAGCCGGTACAATGATGTCATATATTATTTTTATATGTTCAGTAACATACAGAATTAACAGGTAATTAATATGCACAAATCAGAAGTAACCAGTTTATATATATGTGGGCAGAAACATTTTAGTATTGTTTTGATGTATCATTTCGTCACAAAATTTCTCATAATAATAATTGAACAGGTTTATTAAAATGATTTATAAAGGTTTTATTTTCTTAATTATATTTTAAATCAGTAATCATCAATTCGCTTTCTGAGATGGATGTCAAGCAAACTGCAAGTAACTGTCACCTTTTTAGTCTGTCATGACTTTGATCATTTGTGGCTTATATTCAATTTTATTTTGCTTATTTTAATGATAATATGTCAAGATGTGTTGACAATGAGCCATAAGTTTTTACCTATTAAATATCTTCAGAATATCTCTATTCGGATTGTAACATTTGTAAAGAAGACTAGTGTGTGTTGTAACTGTTGTGTACGGGACAATACCTAACGAGGACGAGCTGATATATTGTTATTTACATTTGAAGTGTAGTAATTAGATAATCCGTCATTGACAGCCCTTACCTTTGTACTTTACCTGAGGGTGTCCAAAATGTCTTAAAGGGACACATTCTGTAGCAACTGTGATATTAAAATAATCCCGCGTTTCGTAGTGAAGCGGGAACAGTTTGTCTTGTTCGACACGTACTAGCTAGTGTAGCACGTGCTGTGTGCTATTGCGTTTCGCAGTAAATGCGAGTTGGGGTCACTTCTAGCCGTCGTCCCGTACTGAACGGTCATACCATTTATAATTAAGCGTCATGGATCCCGAAGTCGAACTCTGTTTTTCCAAACAAGTGAACTCGGCGATAGAATCGTCCCAAAACAAGATTCTCTCTCAGTTGGATCAGTTAATGTCAGCTAGGCTCGGTACTTTGGAAAACAGGCTTTGTGACAGTTCGGAAGCCCAATTATGCAGATTTCAACAAAACATTTTGTGCGCCGAGTCCCACAAATTTACTAAGAAAAGTTGTCAGGATCAACATAAGTTCAACGAAAAAGTGAAATCCACGTTAGTGGATTCAAACCAGTTGGCCGATACAGAACCCTCGTCGTCAAAAGCCAAAATAGCTGAGGGTATTGACTTAATAAATTATCGCCAAAATGTCTTAAGGGACATATTCTGTAGCAACTGTGATATCTATACCTATCATATAAAAGCTTCGTGTTTTCATTTAAATACAGTATATAAAAAATGACCATCTCAGACTTTTTGGAATATTTTTTTATATTATAATGTTGATGATTTTTATTAGAATTGGAAATGCAGAGAAGAGAACACCCCATCCTGCCACTTTTGAAATCGGGCATTATCTTGCCCCTCTACCATAGCAATAAACACCACATTAGAAAGGCAAGCAATTGTTCTGCCTCTGTCTTTCCGTTAAAGTTATCGAATCCTATAAACACTTGATAAAGTACATCCGAAAGTATTCTTTGCCAGTCGGAAAGATCGGCACCGTACCGGGGGTACACATATCTTACGCATTCCTTCCTTTTAAAACGAGAAGACCCACCAATACGCCATGCATGTGACACTGCATTCACAGTGGGGCATTTTAATAGAATGTTCCGATTTTAATCACATTCGTGATAACTACTTTCGAGTTCCGGATATGAAAAGTCTTTTCAGTTCAATGGATTTGGAGGAACTATCTCTTCTATCATTTTAACCCCCTTTTTATTTCAATGATATAAACATGAAATGAAAATACTTTTAAAGATAAACATTATCATCTAAGTTTGTCTTCGCCACCCACATGTTTGTTCATAATTATTACCACAGCCGTCGATGGACCGTTAAACCAAAACAAATAAACATTGTATTTCAATTCACATTAGAATCTGGCATTTACATAAAAATATACACAGGTCGGTGGTTGTCTTTCTACTCTACCTTGCAAACAAATAATTACAGTTAAACCTGTTATAAAGGACACCTTTATATACAGGACACTTGTCCATAAAAGACCCACTCCATCCAACTTACTACATGATTAACCTCTGTGTAAAGGACACCTGTCTCTTAAGGACACTTTTGATCTGTACATTTGGAGATCTTTATAGACAGGGTTGCCCGCACTAATTAATGTTTGCTGACAATTGTGCTTTGATGGTTTCTTCAAAGTTTTTCTGCTTTTGTATTAAATAACATAAAATGCATCAGGAATAATTTTACAAATACACATTGTATATTGTATGAAAAATACCATATGTGAGCTACAATATAAATAACATCAATCAAATCGATTGTATTTTATAATCCAGTACCTGCTAAACTTTGTAAGCAGCGTATAAAGAGAAACTTACAAAATAGTGATATTTTCAAGATAGTAAAGATTTGCCCTTAAGAAGATAATTTATTTTTAAAAACTGATAAATCAACAGCGTTGAAAATAAAAACAATAATACCAGTACGTAACGAGTTTAATGACATGCAAGGAGGAAAGTAAGGCTAGCTTAGTAAACAAGGTCGGTTATATACCATACTTCCTGTAGCAAGGGGTTAATATCATAGTAAATGTCGATGCAATATAATAATTTAACAACAAATGGTAATTATTGTCTTTCGAAGTTCCATAAATTATTTGAAATAGACGTACAATAAACATATAAAATTAGCATTATGTTAAGATCATGTTCAAAACCTTACCACCTAAGAATAAAATAATGCAGACAAACCATCCTCCATGCCATGCGTTCGTAACTTAATTAACCAGACTGACCTGGCCTGTCGTAATAAATCGTGTGTGATCATACCGGTCTAGTGAACTATATTTCCCGGAAAATTCTGCTGACAATACAGACCCAATCGCTGAACTATTTCTATTTAATCAAAATAACGTAAACATGAGCATTTTAAAACTAATTATGACGATGTATTTCTTTATATTTGATTTTTTTTTCAATTCTTGGATTTATCACTTGGTTACGCCTTTAATCTATGGATTCGTGTTCTGATATGATTTCCCATTGTAAAATCTGATGAACTGAAGCTTTGCTTACCAAATTTTGATGCCTATTGCGTGATGTGCATACACTAACGATGTCCCTAAAGGATATATAAGAACATAGCTCTCTGCTCATCTTCATTCTGCCGGGTTACTTGAAAATCATTTTCTAGATAATATATGCTCGATATGATTGAAAACTTGGAGATTTGTTTAAGCCACAATAGTGTCTTTAGATGATAGAGCCGCTCAAGAACGAATTATGAAAAACCATGCAGCTGCAATGTTAGTGGTGTATTAATATTCGCGGTTTTTATCGACGTAGATAAGGAATTGCATGTGAAAATCAATGCAACAAGTTTAGGTGAAATGATATTTATATGGGGTATCACGAAGATTCAGTAGATATGCTGCATATCTTCCTTATCACATATCTGGCCCGTTCTGTCATGCCATACGGCCATACATAACTATCGTTAGACGCACATGTAGTCACAATATTGTGATGTCATCATAAATAGGTGCCATCATAATAGATATGTGACGTCGCATAATTGTCTAGGTAGACGGAAATGTCCCGTCGGGCCCGGATTTCACCTGTCTTATATAGAAACAAAAGTTAAAAGTTTTTTTCTTATATTCTCAATAATAGTATATATGATAATTAGAATCTTATACTCAAGGCTATGTCATATAAAATATATTTTACTCGTTCAAAAAATTTCATATGATATAGCCAATCATGCAAGATCCTCTATATTGAAAATGAACAACAATCTTACAAAGGTATGCAGTTGCTTAAACCACCAACTAAATATGTTTTCCAAGTTGACTACGCTTCACACAAACAAATTTGTCTGTTTGTGTTTAAAATTAAACCCTGAGAAAGTGATCACTAGCACGTGTCTGTGAGGCCCCAGGATGGCCAACAAAGATGATGTATCTGACCCTTCCTAACGAGTACAAACGAGCGCCAAGAGTCTGATTGATACGCTGAAAGCATAAATACGACATAATTTGTGACAAATTTGCTTTAATGTCATTGGTTTCGGCGAGAAATTTACATCCTTTTTCATAGCTTACTCTATCTACTATTGACATTTCAAAGAAAAACTTATTTGACTACCATCTGTGACCCGAGGAACCCATTCGTTATCAATCATTGGTTAATTTGCTCAACGTGCACTAAATGTGTATTATACTGGGATTGGAATAGATGTGTTTCACATGTAGACATACACAAGCATTTATGTGAAACTATTTCACTACTATTCTAAGAGGTTTAAAAACGATTAAGTTTCTACTTATAGTCAACAAAACGTTCCCTAATTTTGATATTAAGTCGGCTTTATTTTTGTGTTTTCTTTTTCCAAAGAACTGTTTGGATGATTAACTCATATAGACGGTAATTTGTATTTCATTTAAAATATAGCTTTGTACGCATTGACTGCAGAAATGTTTTCTAGGATTAATGTATTGTCGTAAAGGTATCTAATGAAGATAATGTGTTATGACGCCTGTAGGAGTAGACCCGCACCAGCTACCACTGTGTAAGGAGAGATAGCTATATCTATAAACCGTCATCAATATATAGGTCAAACAGGTTCTATATATATAGTATACAGAAAATATTATAGATTAAAACAGATGTTTATAATGTGTTTATGAAAGATAAAAGATATCGAGACCTTTATGAATCAACACTTTAAGCCCTTGGTATCACTGATTATTCCCAGAATAACGAAACTGTTTCCGATGTTGTGTAATTTATTAAGGTTCTGCTGTATCTAACTCTCAATTTTTATTGAAAGGTGTTAGTAGCTTGTGTGCCTTTCATTTCAATACAAGAAAACTACAAATACCTTTACAACAACAAATACCTATGCAGGTACACATAAAAAAGATAATGAAAATAAAATTTCACTAATATTGTATATAAACTGAGTATGTAATACAATTACCATAAATGTATGTAACAAAATCATAACAGAAGGACTGCATGGCATGAGATGTAGATTCATCCCCGCCTGGCGAATTACAACTTCAAACAAGTCAAATAAGACTTTATAAACTGTTGCGTAGATTTTGTTTCTCCCTGCCAATTAAACTGTCTTTCCCCATTTTCTTTTTAGATCCATTCCGATCTATATGAAAAGGTACTTAATCAAAATTTGCTGCGGTGGGCTCTTCCCAAGCTTTCTACTCGTACGAGTATTAACGGACAAAAAACAACAACAGTTTCTTATGAATCACATACCTTTGTGTCAAATGGATTAATTGAAATGAAGCAGAATCGTTTAAAAAAATGAAATGCCGTAAAAAAAGCAAAGGCTGTTCTGACATCATGTCAATATGCAAAAAAATTGTTTCGGGGAAAAGACCAGTAAAACCATGGCTGAAGAATGATTTAGCTTACAATTCCGTTGCATTCTATAAAGTTAAGGTATATTGGGTGAGGGACAAAGCAAGTTTCTGGTTTCCCGAGATCGGGTCTATTTCCTGAGGCGAACTCGAGAGAAATAGGCATGGTCGAGGGAAAACAGAATGTAATATATCCCTTAGCCTTACTTTAACCGTTTTAACTATCCCGATAAAGACATGAGAGATATCTAAGCTCGAATATATTTGTAAAGCACATGCTTTACATCCATGTCCTGTCATTTAGATAGAAATGGAACCAAATGCACCTGGACCAGGAGTATCAAAATATAAGGTTACGGTGTCTTGACAATTATCACTGGATGACTTGGGATTTGACATGGAAAACAATTTGATGATATTCAAGGTTCATGTCCGAAGAAGGTGATTCTATAATATAAACCTCATTTTCACTATGACCTTTAGCGTGCAATTTTCTTAATTCTCTACAGTATTAATCAACATTTGCCAATCTTGTCTATATTTTTGTCCTTCGCCTCCAAATAATGTAAGAGAACGGCAGCGGATGCCTTCGACGTTTTTGTGTACTTCAGTATCTTTAGGATCACCTTCAAACCGTGACCTAAAAAACTGATAAACTGTCGTCTGCACATAGGGACTGTGTTGGATGACAAGCTCCGCCCACCTCCTGCCTGAGTACAGGTTTGTTTAGTTCAGCAGGGGTATATTAGTTCTGAGGCTAACACAAAAGACAAGTGCACAGCTAATTGAAGTTGAGAGATATACTCGATTAAACCAGCTACTTTTATATGTTTAATAAAGAAGAGATATGATAAACCTAAATACTGTTTCAGCAAGTCATTTGTCTAGTATCTTGTGGATAAATCTTATTTATTTTACAACAATTGCGAAACCAGTTATATCAACTTATATTAATGACTCCTGTTGAAATCGGGGCTACCTTTTCACATCCGATCATGGAATCAAACCCGGCCATCTAGGCGAAAGGCAAGTGTGTAACCACTGTGCCACTCGACCACCTAAAGTGAACAATGTCTGTGTTTTACTCTGATTGCATTGCTTTGTTTTCCATTATTATATAGTCTGTATACGTAGTGTTACATCAGTAGATTGTGTAATAACATATAAACAAACAAATATAAGTTTATTATGATATTCTTATCATCATGTTTTATTTGTCAAGGTAATGGTAATTTCTTAACATTTACTCTATCGGTATGTTAATATCAGTGTTTATGTAATAACTTCAAGAGCGGTTTCCACTACTTTCACCAAAATAACAAGAGTGCGAATCAACTAGAAAATGTATTGCAGAAGTCATTTATGTATTTGATGACCTTACGTTATGGCCACCGTTGTGTAGATTAAGGAATTTTGAAGATGTTGTCTTCCATTTCTTTTTACCTTATCAGAAGTTTCTAACGCCTCTATATATCGATTTCAAGGTTTTTTTTCACAAATCTTAACGCATTAGTACATATTGTCTTTTATAATTCATATTAATGTCTGTTATACCTTACGCGATGTAGGTAAACAAAAACATGTTGTCACTTTAAAGCGGCAAAACATATAATACAAAAGATTTATTGAAATATAATACGATTACAAAAATCCAGCAAAACACCTAGGCCCTTTAAATCTGAACTTGAATTAGACATCTCAATAGTTCGTCTGGTGATGAATGTTGTCTCGTTAGGGATGACCGATCACCTGCCAAGTTCAACTTCAATCTGACAGGTAAAATAAAATGAAACAATCAAGTTTTAATAAAGAATGGGGAAAAGTTTATTACAATAATTTGAATTTATACAGCAATTATCGTTCAGAATAAATTATAGCAATAGATGATATTAATGCTGTGATCTGCATTATGTTTGAAAACAAAATTCCCACCACTGTACTTATGATGATTTTATGGCATTCATGTTTATTTTATAACGTCTCCACGACTCGGCAAGTCAGCCTGATTAATGAATGCTGTCGGTGTATGTACTTATGATTGCATTACGCAATATTTAATCTATAATAATAGCGTATAGAAGACAGTGGATATCTCTCTATAAGTGTTAAAACGTTAATGACAGTGTATTAACGTTGACGATATATTAGTTTTAAGTCTGAAACCGTTGATACAATTCTTCGTTATTATCGTGAAATCATATTTACAGAGAAAGCGCTATCAATAAACATCAAAATAGAAGGTTTTTGTTTAGTATGACCTAGATTATGACTAAACTGTAAATTGTGATTTAAGATTGTAGTCCTGTATTGAAGGTGTTTAATAATATTATGTTCGTTGTTAGAAACTTTTGTTCTTTGTTTGGCCAATTTCATGCTATGAATTTTCCATTTCTAGATAATGACATTCCTGCTTCCCCATCCTATGAAGTCAGAGATGATTCTATATGTATTTCTTTTATCAATTACATTAAAACGACGGGAAAAAGTTTTATTGCCGTCATGATGATCTTAAGGGGAAATACATATCCTTGTACAATCTTACGTTTATCATATTCGATGCGCATCAATATATATCGCTTTCGTTGTCAAGCACCGGTTCTTAATCAGAGAGCGTTACATTACCCCCATTGTACTTTCACTGCAGCTGTTCTTTAGGAACTTGCAGTTATCAGTCTAGAACCAGCTTGAGGTTTTGTAGTTCTTGCACTAGGTACTAACAGGTTACTATCTCTAGTGAGAGATTTCATAAAAAAGAAAGAATAAGACGACACAGCCGCAGTTTTACATTACATCATCATAACATCATACTTCATCCAGCCAACTTGGAGTTGATTAGATTCACCATACGGTGCAATGAATCGTACAAAATGCATACATATTATTACCGTTCAATACAATTTGACAGTCAGATATAGAAGAGCCAAATGCTGATTTAACTGTACCATACAGCTGTTTCCTTCTATAGTTCGTCAGCGATTAAAAATATACTGTTAAAGGCGAAACTGAAGAAAACAAAATACAAAAAACAAAATACAATTATATGTCGACAACAATGTCAAATCTTGATAGGGAGGTGCGATTGCCCAATAATAATTTTCAATATCTTGTTTGAAATGACCGTCAAGCACATGTGTAAATCATAAACCTTGTCACTATTCAAGTGAATCAAAACGTGACATAGAGGTTGCGACAATGTGTCGTATTTACGGTCCTGTCTGCTGGTGATGATGTGTCATCCATTCCAGCTGCTGATAGTGATATGGAGCAACCCTAGAGTGTCTCAATCAAAAGTGTTACCTTTGTCACATCAACTCATACAGAAAACTTAAAAGCCAGAGCAATCAACATACTTAAACCTATTTAATGATCTAGCAAATGAATTAAAATGAGAAAGAGAATGCACTTAATTTCACCTATCTTAATTAATTTTCTTAGGGCTATATTATAGTTCTGATGGCTGCAAACAACCAGGTACAATATTAGGTAATATCAAATGGCCCAATACCGTAACAATACATGTATATATCTGCAGATACATTTTTATTTTATGAACTTTCAATTTTGCGCATAGTTTCTGAAGCAGAATTAAGATCGACATCACAAAACGACCTCTATTATTGCATTTAGAATATTGAATTGAACGCCGTTCATTATGGCATTGTTATGAACCAAGCCGTATGGCTGGCTTTGTCGGGGAGATATCCCAACTTGAACCACATATGGTGATGGAAACACTTATATTTCCGTACAATAAAACCTGTTTTTTTGTTTCTATGGTAACGTGGTTTTGATGTTTCCTTTGTTACTGTTGTCTGCCTTCGTTATGTCGCCGTCGAAGTGTCAGGATTGGCCTCATACAAAACACCGACGTTGTCGCTGTTTTTGCTATTGTGATATGAAGTATGGAATATTTTTACTGTGATATACTTTGTCATTTTGACAATGTGAGTTCATGATTTTATATTTTTCCTATGAACGAATGTGATGACACTATTAACAGTTTGTAGACTTTTCGTCATAATAGCTTAAGATATTAAGAGCTTTAAAATCGATATTGCTTTCAATCGAATAAGACCACGTATCAAAGGGTCATATTACGTATTATAGTACACACTCGTCCAAGTGAATATCTGATTATATAATGTGACATTAACGTGTGTCAAGCTGTCCCGACACAACCTGCATTTTTTACCTGTTTTGTGGAAAGAAGAACCAGACTTTGATGTCTTCCGTATGGCGCATAAGAGTGCATAAGTGGCGTTTTAAGCAAGTTGCGTAATTAATTAGGTAATTAAGGACAAAGACTTTATTTTTCATATCTTATAAGGTTAACAGTAAACGTGATAGTTTAACCCTTAAAGTTAAAATGTATTAATTGAAAGGTTCTGACGAGAGACACATGTTCTGTTTATAATGCAAAGCTAACAAATAAAGTATTTCGTTCAGAATATATAAATTATATATTAGTACCTGCTAAAAAGCTTATCAAGAATACACTTTGGTGTGAAGGACGCTCAAGACAATTATTACACATGAGATTTTATAAGAATTACTTGTTTTGTAGAAATTCACATAAATACCTTGTCACAATAAGGAAATTATGGATGTAGTAGAGTAATTTGGCTAGCAATAGTCTGGCAGATCTGATGGCCGGCAAGCTTTTGAAGTGTCAGTTGGTTTGTTTATAAAGCCGTGTGGTCTTGCAGTTTTACTATGAAGTATCCCAACATCACTCGGAACGTTATTTTCTTACATAACCTGTTGACATTACCTTTCTCGTGGGGGCATCCAGATGGTCAAAGTTGGATGATAGGAGTCGAAGTTCACAACATATGTTATTTTTGCACGACTGTGCTGTTATAGGAAAGCATAAATCAACCGGTTTTCACTAACTCTTATTTTAGTAAACAAGGAAATGTATATAATTATGTAGTTCTACTCTAAAATACTGTAATAATTACATTACCTATCAGAACAATTACACTAATCAATTAGTTAATTATGTCACATTACCGATCTGTTCTATCATATTGTATGACAAGTGTAATAACTCTATTGTGACGTCATCAGGATGACATCATATGATTGTCTCCGTAGTTGTAAACGTACCATCCGAAAGATTTCAAAAAAAGTCTATTTTATATGAATACTAGAAGCAAGAGTTTTCGTTATTGTTTTCTAATGTAGCTATAAATATACTTTCTTTCATTAAAGATAATGTAATGTTAAAATGTAGTGTTTTCATAGATGATATTGTAATGTTAAATGTACTATTTTCATTGATGATATTATAATGTTAAAAGTATTACTTTCATTGATGATAATGATATGTTTAATGTATTATTTTCATTGATGATGTTGTAATGTAAATGTATTGTTTTCGTTGTTGATATTTTGATGTTAAATTCTTTTCATTGATGATATTGCAGTGTTAAATTATTGATTTCATTGACGATAATGTAATGTTAAATGTATTGTTTTCGTTGGTGATATTAAATGTTAAATGTATTGTTTTCCTTGATGATATTGTAATGTTAAATGTTTGTTTTCATTGATGATATTTTTAATGTTAAAAGTATTACTTTCATTGATGATATTGTAATGTTTAATGCATTACTTTCATTGATGATATTGTAATGTTTAATGTATTATTTTCATTGATGATGTTGTAATGTTAAATATATTATTTTTATCGATAATATTGTAATGTTAAATGTATTATTATGATTGATGATAGTATAATGTTAAACAAACGTATTACTTTCATTGATGATATTTTAATGTTAAATGTATTGTTTTCGCTGTATATATTTTGATGTTAAATCATTTCCATTGGTTATATTTTAATGTTAAATGTATTGTTTTCCTTAATGATATTGTAATGTTAAAAGTATTACTTTCATTGACGATGTTGTAATGTTAAATGTATTGTTTTCGTTGATGATATTATAATGTTAAATGTATTGTTTTCGTTGATGATATTATAATGTTAAATGTATTGTTTTCCTTAATGATATTGTAATGTTAAAAGTATTACTTTCATTGACGATGTTGTAATGTTAAATGTATTGTTTTCGTTGATGATCTTGTAATCTTAAATGTATTGTTTTTATTGGTTATATTGTAATGTTAAATGTATTGTTTTTATTGGTTATATTGTAATGTTAAATGTATTGTTTTCGTCGATGATATTGTAATGTTAACTGTATTGTTTTTATTGGTTATATTGTAATGTTAAATGTATTGTTTTTATTGGTTATATTGTAATGTTAAATGTATTGTTTTTATTGGTTATATTGTAATGTTAAATGTATTGTTTTTATTGGTTATATTGTAATGTTAACTGTATTGTTTTCGTTGATGATATTGTAATGTTAAATGTATTGTTTTCGTTGATGATATTGTAATGTTAACTGTATTGTTTTCGTTGATGATATTGTAATGTTAACTGTATTGTTTTCGTTGATGATATTGTAATGTTAACTGTATTGTTTTTATTGATTATATTGTAATGTTAACTGTATTGTTTTCGTTGATGATATTGTAATGTTAAATGCATAATGTGATATAAATTCGTGATGCATGGAATTATTCCATCAGTTACTTAAACCTCCCCAGCATCCATCAGTACCACGTAGGTTTGATATACATAAAGATTGTACAGTATGTAATAACATACAAGTACATTCGTCGTCCTTGCAGCCTTTCTCAGATTTACAATTATGTTGACTATATATTGATAAAATATGTTTTTATTGACTAAAATATAACGCATGCACATTATCAACGTTTTTATCTGAAAAGGGACAGACTCACTGATAAATAGCCATCACTATCACTGATCTACACACTAGTAATAGTGAACGTTTTGTCTTTCCAGACATATATTACAAACCTAATACAATCGTTTGGTCGTACAGTATCCTAACATTAGACTGGCCCTCTGTCTCTAGAATATTAAAATCATAAATAAAATTGAGCTTTATGATTTTGATCCCTAGGATATGTCTGATCCTAAGTTTCAAACTAGGGGCAGATATAATCTAGTATTAGAATTTAGCTTGGCAATTCTTAACAAATCAACTTAGGGTCTGGTGGCCATTCTATCCTAACATCACTGAGAACGTTTTTATCTGACATCACCCGTTGAATTGCATCCCTTCTCAGGGGGACATTCAGATGGCCAGTTAGGATGACAGCTTTCAGTAGATGTGGGTTGGTATTAATCGATCTTGCTTTTTCGGGCACATTTCTAAAATACATTTAGACTATCTGTACACCTACGAAAACAAGCCGTGTCACATTCTTGGTCGATTGTATAACACTTCATCGAAAAATTTATCAGCAATGTCAGGACAGGTGAAAAGACCTTATATTTTTCCTAATTTTGCTTTCAGACATATCGATGATTGCTTGTTTTTAAAAGTATTGACTACATTGACTTGATACACCGCCGGGGCTTGATATGGCACACATCATACATAATTCTTTAAGTCATTTACCTCGATCTCCTCGTGATCAGCCGACGTACAAATTAATTTGTACGATAAGGACGACTTTTCTATTTTCCTACCATATACACTTTTCATTTATAGATAGCAACATTCCTTCTTTCTCGTTTATGATATTAGTTTCCGGAGTGGATTTGATAAGCAATGGATTATTCTCAGTATCATTATTACCGCAATAAGCTTTCACTACTCACAAACACATGATTTCTAAAGATGTGAATTGGTGAGGTTTTACGGTCGTCATCATATCTTATCGGGAGGTATTAGTTTTCCTGTATATTATTATTGCTGAAGATCTACAAAAACTACGCTCTAGAATCTAATGGAAGCGGAATAAAAGGTTGGGCCCCGGTAGAGGATATCTATGTTGCCTTTCCTTGAATCAAAATTGTAATTTGATGCACCTTGTATGTTGTACATAGGGTTTCGTTAATCCTCTCCTTGTTCTAACATTGAGAACGAATCATTGTCGAAAATATATATAAAGATATGAGTGTCTTTTGTACAATCTTCTAGATTGTTTTTGTTGTGCCGTGAACCAAACTGGCTGAGTAATGGTTTTCTGGGTTTACCACAGCTGATAACCATGTTAAGCTTACTAACACTGTTGTAGAGTCAGTTAACAAACTTACTTCACAATCTTATAGGCCATTATTAGAATTGCGATAAATCTCTTTTTACAAATCCACATTTTGGTCCCATGCATCCTTTCAGAAAGGATAAACCAGTTATATGAAATTGTTTTATTCGTGTTTATCGCATCTTTTGCTAATTTGATATGGATGTGCTATCTGTATAAATTTTGTACATCCTTCCGATACAAAATGAATTGACTTGATGACGCTTATCCCTCCGGGGCAGCTGGTCGCATTGCATTTCGAAGTATCAATCTTTTGTTCGCATTTTCCCAAACATATTCATAACTAGAATGACGGTTCTATTTTTGACGCATTTGTATTCTATTTTCTTCGTAATCATTTTGATTTCGTAAATCACCTGAAAAGAGATTTGTTCTAAGGTCTATTCAAAACCAAAACCTTTGGTATGTCTACAAACTTTAACATTGTATACAATTATCATCGAGGGCCAACGAAGTTATAATCAAATCAAATATCAAGACAAAAATGAAAAAGCTCTGTATAATATCATTGATAAATCATTAAACCTAGGCGGACATGGCCATCGTTCTTCAAAATCCTAAAACAGTTTTTTTCAACATCATAACTGAAATTTGACACCAGACATAACTACGAGTAACATAAGAAATACAAATATCATTCAATAACATATTTTATTATTATATTCTTCAATTCAACACTGACCCCAAAATACCAGTATCAAATGAACAATCCATACAGAACAAATAAATATATTGGCGGAATCATGAGAAACGGAATGGATTTAAACGTGATATGGAAAGAAACTTCACACACGTTAATGGAAATACAAAAACAGACTGTACTACAAATTTAACGGTCTTTAGTGAAACATAACCGTCATTAATCAAGGGACAACAGTCGGTAATATCAACATAGAATACAAAGCGGTGACGACTTCGGAGACTTCTGTTCAAAAGTTAGCGTTAATTAATCAAACATAAAAAACGTACATGTACAGTTGCACTAGCTGTGCATTATCCATATCAGCTGTTTGCATGTTTCTGAACACAAAACACAAGTTGGCTCTTCCACAGGTAACGTTGTCATTTACATTACATGTGTCCTTTTAGAAACAGACAAACATTACAAAACATTTGGTGACCTTACAAAGCACAGTACGCGATTCCTATTTATTATGACGTCAACGGGGTTTTTTACTCAACTGCACAACGCCGTCGCTTTCTAAACACCTTTTGTACTATCTATATCCAGCTGCAGCGTCCTGTTATAATACTTTGTTCACCTAGGTTAATGTCAATGAAAAATCACTTAGTATTATCACGTTCTTTCGGAATCGGTCTGGAACGGACGAAAGAGTCCCTGTGATGTTGTATTAGAATGTGCCTTTGGAGCTTGTGCGGAAGGAAGTGACGTAGGTATATTGCCAAGTCCCCCTAGCAACGGGTTACAGTTACAATTGTCAGCTGGTGGTGACGTGTTTGGCATTGAGGAATGTCCATGAATGAGTGGAGAGGAATTGTCAAGAGAGGTATGTATATTACAACCAATAGAGGAAGTAGCCGGCATTGTGTGCGGGATTGGCATTGTCGGATTGCGCATGAGTGAGCCTGACATTCCAGGAAGGATATCAGATCGTGAACGAATGGGCCCTCCACCAAAAGATGAATACTGTCCGAGCCCTGCTGAAGATGGCCTCTGGATTCCAAGGGAAGCGTAATAGTTGAAAGGGTTGGATCCCGGAGACGATATTCCGTATGGATACGAAGCTGCGGCTGCTGCTAAATATGCATATAGATGTGGGTCTGCGATACCGTAAGGCCAAGCCATGGCCATTCTCTGTCTCTTGTCCTTCATTCGTCTGTTCTGGAACCAAACCTGTCAAAATGCAAAAACAAATCATTAACACATCCACAAATTAATTATTTTTTATTGCAAAATGTTTTAATTTAATTTTTATTTGTTTATCAATTTTATTTATTTCGAAAAAAAAATGTATTTACAATTGGTCTTGCTGTAAAGCCATCGTCTGTAGTATCTTATACAAATAGTTTGACCATTAAGGCATGAACGTGCCCATCCACTTTCGATGTCTAAACAATTTACCGAAAATTGAGACAAAAATGAAATCGTTACGTTGGAATATCTGTTCTTGTTCTTGTAAATAAAAATATCAAGCAGATATCGGTCTCCAATTTAATTTTACAGTCTCGTTCAACTTCAACAACCGTAATTATAACAAATTGTTGATTCCAATGAGAAGAAATATTGAATGATGAATAATTTCTATTTATCAAAAGCTACATCCTCGCGTGAAATCGATAATTAGTGTAGCAGGGAGTTTCAGTATAAAAACGACATCGGGATGGGAGTATAATAAGGAAGTGGAGTGTTCCTCGTTTTATGAATTCAAAAGTATAGCAAAATAAAATTGTGTTGTAATAAACATATCGTGGTGATTTGTACTAAACTAACCTTGATGGTATTTTCCTGGAGGTTAAGAAGTTTGGCTAGCTCACACCGCCTCGGTCTCGATACGTAGTTTTCCTTGTAGAATTCCTTCTCCAGACGGCCTATCTGTTCCCTGGTAAAAGCCGTCCTGTACCGCCTGACCTGGGAGTCGTCCTGGAGGTCATCTGCACATAAACAAATTATAATTTATTGAAAGATGTAAGACTATGTCTGGTTCATTGTGACGTTTGCTTTGCTAGTAGTGTTAGATTGAAATAGGAAACTGGTACAAAATATGCTTCAGTATTGAGATGGGGTCAAAGATGTAGACTGGCCACCAGCTCCCTAAGTTTTTTGTTAGAACTGCTCCACTAAATTTTAATACTAGATTATCTGCCCCTAGTTTGAAACTTAGAATCAGACATATCCTAGTGACCAAAATCATAAAGATCAATTTTAGTTATGATTTTAATATTCTAGAGACAGGGAGCCAGTCTATCAAAGTTGGTACATGCATGCGAACAGAATTCAGTGGGGCATCAAAACAAAATAAAAGACCGGAAATAAAAGCTAATTAAGGTGACACCAAAGGACAACCATGGCGGGAGCCAAGACATTAAAACAAAAGGCGAGAAGGGAAACAATATGACAGCAACGTCATTTCAGGGACACGACAAGTCCAACAATAGGGATAAAGTGGTCATATAACGGCTCCATGTAAGTTACACAGGGTACAAACGGCTTACAGTTTCTTTATATTCTAGGAACACTAACTTTATTTATGACTTTGGTAAGGTTTTTTGTTTTGTTTCGTTTTTTGTTTTTGTTTTTTAATCTTAAACTGGAAATTTATAGTCATGTTGTCTTTGAACGAAACAAAACAAACATAATGTTGAACGAAACAAAACATAATATGAAAGATAAGGTAGTTTGGAATGTGAAATGTGTCTTTCATATCTTATGCTTAAATCAATATATGCACTGAGTATATATAACTATGATTGTGTAACGTGTGGGGGGATTCTTGGAAATGAAAAAAAAAATAGGTATGAGATTTAACTATTATTTTACATGTAATAGACGGGGAATAGACACAAAAACTGTCTAGTATATACAAGCTTTTTTTTTTTTTTTTTACATTTAACAAACAGTTTGTCATTCTAGTTTCTGAACCACACGACTGAACTTCACACCGACACTACCCTTGCACAAAATTAATATACTTTTGTATTAATGTCATTAATTTTATTCCAAGCAATAGTTAAACTTCTAATGAGAAAACAATTTACTTCCACTGACCAAAGATGACGACACGAAATCCCAATCAATTACGTGCATCGGAGGGATATAGTCATCGAATCGGTGACGGGACGTTAAGTCCGGATTAGAAACAAACGTGGTTGATAATGATTATCTATGTATATCTACATAATTAGGGTACTCAGCTCAATCAACAGTGTAGCATCAAAGTATTCATTTACGTTGATTTCACGGTGTAGTTACATGATATCATAATCAAAGGCCAACGTTTAAAGCCTTATCAATGACTGAGCTTGAGTGATGGCGTATCTGAGCCACCACACAGCGGGATCACCTATAGAACGCACCTAATAAATATCTTAATGAAGGTAGTTTGGAACAGCTGACAAAATGTGTATATTAAAGACTTTTAAGCCTATAAACGAGTGTTTCGTGTCTCTGTTTCAGTTTATTCAATTGTGTAACCTCGAGAATCGAACGCACCGAACTAAAAGCAATAAAATATTGATATGAATTTACGAGTAATTAATAACCGTCCTTACACGACAACTGAAGAGATATGAAATGATATATTTAACAACTCAACACAATTGAAATACATCTCATGATAGTTATCTAAGACGCTACAGTGAGGACGTTACAGACGTGTCGTAAATCATCAGTTTTCGTACTTGGTAATTACGCCTCATGAAATATTAAACAACGTGTCATGTCCAACATGTACCTCTTCATTATGCATTCCTTTATCATGGATTTGACGAGCACTTGACAATAGTCTATATTTCCAAATATCAGACTTTAATGTTAATTTATTTTTTTCCGTCCGTTCTTTTCCACAAATAGCGAATTTTGCGAAGTTCAAAACGAAAATAACCTACACCATCATCCACCTTTTAACGACTCGTCAAAATTTAATATTCAAAATATCATATTCAATTATGTATGTTGAATTATATAATTTTGTCGCAATGATCTTAATATATTGGTAGCTGAAATATGGTGTCACTTCGAAACATATTACACTGTAATGAAACTATAGGTCTTTGGGCGACTATCTTTTATATTACGACTAAAACCAGTAAACCAGTACAGCTGTGTAAGCTGTGGATGTTATGTTTGGAATGTTACCATATTTACCTATATTGTGATGTACATTCTAAAACCTGTAATCTGAATTCGATACCATCTGATTCATATTCGAACCTTGTCATTTATAAATATTTGAAATCATTGTATTCATATTTGGGGAAAAAACATGTGATTTATATTCTAAAATTTTTAATCCGTATTGATATTAAAATATGAAATCATTTGAATCTGAAATCACATCTGATACACATACTGAATCAAACCTGTGTTGTTGGTTTTTTTTTCTAAATTACTGTACTTCACATTTAAAATTATGCCATTACAACATTCAAAATTTTGAAATGCATGACCAAACGAAGTTGTATCGTGGGCAATCTGATATCCGGAAGTACAGGGAGACAATGAACAGCAAGAGATGACCAGTAATTGTGGATATTGATCATTTAGATCTCAGATCCTTTATCTTACTATCATACGGGTAATAATTAAAATTGAACAAGATATCAGAAAAGTAAACGATTAACTCAAATTACCCGTGATGGAAATCATATTACCCGTGATGGAAATCATATCACCCGGATAGAAATCATATTACCCGTGATGGAAATCATATTACCCGGATAGAAATCATATTACCCGTGATGAAAATAATATTACCCGTGATGGAAATCATATTACCCGTGATGGAAATCATATCACCCGTGATGGAAATCATATTACCCGTGATAGTAGTTGTGTATTGCACAAACATACATGATCGTCACAAGATTTATCATAAAATCATATTTCAAATCTCAGCATCAAATACACAAAGTTCGAACATAAATAGGAATTTTCCGAACATTAATAAAAAGTATCTGAATGTATGACACGTGTTTACAAATATTAGCCTACTAGTCTAATAGGAATTCTAAAAAGATATCGTCATCGTAAATATTTTGATAATCATATGTTTCTCTAATTATTTTACCAGGTTCAAACTTTATTTGTAAAAGATGACACTGCGCAACGTAAACACTTTCAAGGTAAAATATTCGTGTTTGACTATCTGTAATAAAAAGGCGAAATGACAAGAACGTGTCAAAAATACATTAGTTGTTAGCTCTCGTGGTCAGTTACACGTGAGTTGAATTTACATTACGTTTCAACTGCTTGCTTCTATGATGTTTTGTTTATTTAAAAAAAAACACGGTAAAACCTTTTAGAAATTTTATATACCTCAAAATAAACATTATAGACTGACTAAAAAAATTTAAACAGCAATATTAGCTTACAATGATATGAATACTGTTCTGTAAATATTTGATAAAGGCTTAAGTTAGCATTCAATTTTAATGAGTCAAAGTTAGATTTCTTATACGTATAATCTTGTTTAAGGATGGCTGCCTAAAAATAGATACATCATCTTTAATCACTTAATATGCTGTCACCAATTAACAAAATCACCTCAATCAAATCCCGAAGATTATTTACACTACATGCAATACGTAATCGTGTGAGGTAACTACATTTAGGAGCCGATATTAGGTGTGTCAGCTAGTGTGTATGTGGGAATGTATATCATCACAGATAGATATTAATATACGAGTCCGTGACATAATTGATAAGTTCTGTATGTACAGTTACTTTGATAAATACTCTGTTATGACACACTGCACACGTGCATGTATCACGTGGCAGGAATGCAATTTACTAGTCATATTCACTAAAGAATGCAATTTGTCCTTTTGATACGACCAGTTTTTACCGATTTCGTTATTTAAGCTTACATCGCGCTAAGGATGTCATCAATTTCTAACGTCCGCGGCGACACATTATCATAGATATCTACATCCCGTTTATGGTATCAGATCTTGACAACTGTACTGGGAAAACCGGGGTGATTAATTGAAAAGTTTCAATCGACAATTTTTTTAATCGAGATATCCTAAAAATCATAGTCACAGGGAAAATAACATCAGAAAAAAAGTCTAATAAATTGCGATTTAAGCGTTTATAGTGAATAATCAGTCATAGATTTCCTCGCTGGTAACCTTTAATCGCCTTAGATGAGTAAAATGATCTCGCGTTGTTGATTTTCACGGCCAATTAAAATCCCATCAACGAATTTGTCATCATCTGTTTAAAAATCGTTTGATCGCCACTTAATACAGTTTTCGCATCAATGTCCAAAAGTTTCCCAAGCAAAAAAACACGTTCACAGATCTCCGAAATAACACAATTGAGTAATGGTTTATAGGTGTAACATCACAAGTCGATGAAGAGTGGCGCTATTTCTCTCATTGAAATACGATCACATATTGGACTCCATGTATTTGTTTTATAATTTCCCAAGAAATCTGCTTAAAAGTAAAATGTGTTTTAACTGTTGAATATTGTTTTTTTTTGTCTTTATTGATATCGACTATTTTGCCAATGGTATTTTTTGAGTACGTCATTGGTGAACTCTATAACACCTGCGCTGGTCGATTGACCGGGGCGTGACCTGTGTACTGATTAGTTTTAATTATAATTACCTAATCAATAATTCAATATTAACGAAACGTTCATTGTCATGTCCTTATTGACTTTAGTGATATTTTGAATAATGATTTTTGAACAGGAAAAGATACCAAAGATTTTATAAAAATAGCCCACAAAGTTTATTCAAGCCAGGAATCTGACATTAATTGCTCCGTTTTCAAGCAAGTGTCAAACTGTGACTAATTTGAACAGAGACCTATTATAGTAATAAGAGATGTTTAGTTCTCTGATCTAAAGTATCTATTTTCTGGTAAAAATGAAAAAAATGAAATCTGATCACATCTACATTGATTTGGTCAATTTATATTTTGATTGTTGATAAATTAAATTAGTTCCTGGTGTCCTCCTAAGCCTTTGTCGGTGTAGTATATAGCCGATTCCAGTGAGGAACAGACCTGTTCACAGCAATAGCTATTATTCGCCAATTATCAAAGCCCTAAACAGCCAAATGACCCCCTCGGGGGTCAGTTAGGTCTCGCAGACGAAACCTGTTAGACCCTAAAGCATATCATTTATCGCGAAAGCATCTGATTGGATTTTCGCACCTGTAACTCAGGTGAGTACAGGTAAATACTTTGATCAATCGATAAGGTGTAATCAGGTATCGATCGACTTGTAATAAGACAAAAACATGACTTAGACAAGTTTGAAATTCATGTCCGTAACATCTGTATATAACAGGCTTTCCCGATTAACCAAACAATAGATACGATTCACTGGGGATTTGTTAGCGTCGGCTAATTGAATTGCACCAAGTTTCCTTTAAAGACAGAAAACGTGCTTTTACACTTTTCAACAACCTGCCACTTGAAAAAGGATAATTCATTTTGAAATGTTATAAAAAATATCCCCCTTTGTTTTTGAAGTGTATTGGGGTCAGATTGCTACTTTCGTTGGAGGCCTCCGGGGTTTCAATTAAATTAAAAAAACAAAACAATAACTTATTTTCCTTTGAAGTTACACAATTAGTTATTTATCTCCGTATACAATAATTAATGCAAGCATTCTATAATACATCAATGTACTAAATTTCAAATCGGAATCATAATCTAGCATCGCTATTAAAAACATTATAGATATAAACAAATTACAATTAATATCTAAATTCTCACGATTATATAACAAAAACAAAGTACTAGTTCTATGAATTGAAAACATAATAATTGTATTCTCGTATTAATTTCACGGGAGAAATGACATGTAACATGTAATTGTCATTAGGGTTGGATTCCTATATAATTCAGTTTATTCTGTGACAGACACGTGTAATTTTACAGTACAGAAGACATTAAATACAAAGGATTTCAATACAACCTTATTATTGTAAAAGGATTATAAGAACGTAAAACATCACATAAGATCACTCTAAAAGGAAATAAGTTAAACACATTTTAAAATATAGCATTGATATTGACGACGTTTTCCAAGTCATGGCAAGGGAAGTAACCCCCGTATGATTTTGTTCAGGAACTCATGATGAATGAAACATTTACCGTCGCGATATTTATCAATTGCTGTTCGATCGCGATGCCCACAAACTTTTCAATAATAAATAACTAAAGATACATATGAACAAGTTGTCTAGGAATGCGTTGGGTTCCTCTACTGAGAGCTGATTATACCAGTTCAGATAAAAACATTAAAAAACAACAAAAAACGGAACGCTTAAAAATCTAAGTTTTGGTTCAGTTTTGGTTCAAAAAGTGTAACCCCCCCTAACAAACACACACACTCATATATACACTTCAGCGGCTTCAGACCATTGTTTCAGAATGTATATAATTTATCATAATGTTGATTGCTTTCTTTTTAAGAATTAAATAAAAAATAAGTTAATACATATTCATGTGTAGGGTTATTTTCTAACCTTCATTAAAAACTCATGTAATTTAAATTTGAAATTAGAAAAAATACCAGCAGATTTTTAATTACCGAGCGTGTGGTAATTTTCAGACGTCAGTTACTTTAATTACTATCATTAATTATTTTTTCCAACCCTTGGTTGTAAAAGACAGACCCTTGTCTTAAATCAATTCTCAAGATACCACATACTTAATGACTATACCTTTTGATAATGGCGATCCTAAACTTTTATCTGGAGATTCGAACTCAGTTCCGCTGTGACACTCCTCTGACCGTGTGTTATGATCAGGACTGACCAATTTGTGTCCATCAGTATCCGGGGAGTGTAAGACACTGTCCGAATCGGAGAGTCCATCGTCCGATTCTGATTGGGACATATTAGGTATCCGATTGTCCAATTTTATGTCCGGATTTAGTCTAAAGTCCACGGACGTCTCCCCGTCACTTCCTGTTTCCTCGGACAGACGATATTGGGACGCACTCGGCATCATTTCACTAATTTAATTTGATAAGGTATAGAACTCCAAACTTTCTCTCTACAGTAGTTCCATTATTTGTTACACAGGTGAGTGAACACTTCCCTTTTACTAGATGTATTTTGTATAGGTAAGTTTTTTTTCACAAGGAATAATATCATATAATTATATTTCAGTACTAATTCGGGAGCACTCTCTTATTATAACGTGTATTCCTATTGTAAAATATTATCACAGCTGTATATCTTCTTGAAATGCAAACATGGAATATCCCGCGTAAACAAACCCACAGCTCCTGTTCAACTCACGATAAGATACCACCGACCTACCATGTGTACATGTCATTTGATTAATGAAGGGGCGGTCCTGTAGCGCCTCACGAGCTCATTAGAATACAACGCTCATCTGACAACAGTCGGGATTGGTAAGATTGACACTACCACCAGCCAATCGACGGCCGCCTTACGTCGGCGAGGCGTTAATTGACAATATATGATGGGCAATCTGGTTTCTGATGTTTGTCGTGTAGCTAATATCTCTCGTGAAAGGTGAGACTTGTCGGGGGTTTAACCACCATATTTAGTACTGCTGATGTGTAATGTCATAGAAAATTACACTTTCAAGAGTTAAGGGACAATTGACTCCGATCTTTCAGCTAGATGAAAGAAAATAAACTCCAAAATCACGTCGCGGTTTGCCTCTACCTTTCACACGTTAACTTGTTACACCGGTATATTTACCAGCCAACAGGTGATGTCCAACTGGTTCAGCTACTGACTTCTAGTCGACATCAATGTTGAAATTAGACTCATTCTAAATGTATCATCTCTTTTTAGAACAATCCGACTGTACATGTTTAGACATAAAGTTCTCGAGTGATAAAATGTATTATAAAACATAAGATAATGATATTAAAAACAAACACAAAAAAACGTTAATTACTTTTTATGTAAGTAAAGACGTGACGTATAATATCATGCAACCACACATAAAAATTATTGTATCTACCATAAAAGAGGGAAGTTTATTATTTGAAAATTTGAGAAAATTATTTGAAGGCCTGTTTCGTAGTAAATACCATTTATTGACATTTTTTGTTTGGCAATAAATATTATGTACATGCTGAATTGAAACGGTGATGTGTTTAGTTGTAAAGTCTTTCCTTTATAGTTTTTTTTTAAATTTTAGCTGTTTGTTTAAATTGTTTGTTTGTTTTTCCTGTACATCTGTAAACGTTAATCTGCAGTAATCAATAAATGGGATGTTTAATACATAATGATGTTTTGAGATGTTCACATCTAATTCTGACGTCATCCGGGCATTTTTAATTCATTTCTTAAAATAATTAACCATGTTTCGTTGATAGACACGTTGTCCTTCATTTCAATCTTCTCCGCGCCGATATGTATATATATATATATATATATATATAATATGATATAATATAAAACCTCACAACAGCATACCAATTAAGTTGATCTTCTAATTCGATTACATTGTCAGAATTAAATATTATGTATGCAAGTTATGCAAATGTTTGCCGAAATATGCAAATTTTCCGATTTTAGGACAATTTTGTTTTGACAATGGACCAGACAGACAATGTAGTAGTATGTATTTCCACTACCCTGTCACTGGCGCTAGTTTACCTTTATATATAACTGAATACAAACCGAAACAATATTGAATGCAAAATTAGATTGCAGTCACATGGAATCCCATGTGAAATTTCCCCACGGAATCAGATGTAATATATAGTCACACGGAATAAGATGTAATATATAGTCACACGGAATCAGTTGTAATATATAGTCACACGGAATAAGATGTAATATATAGTCACACGGAATCAGTTGTAATATATAGTCACACGGAATCGGATGTAATATATAATCACACGGAATCAGATGTAATATATAGTCACATGGAATCAGATGTAATATATAGTCACACGGAATCAGATGTAATATATAGTCACACGGAATAAGATGTATTATATAGTCACACGGAATCAGATGTAATATATAGTCACACAGAATCAGATGTAATTTATAGTCACACGGAATCAGATGTAATATATAGTCACACGGAATCAGTTGTAATATATAGTCACACAGAATCAGATGTAATATATAGTCACACAGAATCAGATGTAATTTATAGTCACACGGAATCAGATGTAATATATAGTCACACGGAATCAGTTGTAATATATAGTCACACGGAATCAGATGTAATATATAGTCACAAGGAATCAGATGTAATATATAATCACACGGAATCAGATGTAATATATAGTCACACGGAATCAGATGTAATATGCAGTCACACGGAATCAGATGTAATATATAGTCACACGGAATCAGATGTAATATATAATCACACGGAATCAGATGTAATATATAATCACACGGAATCAGATGTAATTTATAGTCACACGGAATCAGATGTAATATATAATCACACGGAATCAGATGTAATTTATAGTCACACGGAATCAGTTGTAATATATAGTCACACGGAATAAGATGTAATATATTTAGTGACACGGAATCAGTTGTAATATATAGTCACACGGAATCAGATGTAATATATAGTCACACGGAATCAGATGTAATATATAGTCACACGGAATCAGATGTAATATATAGTCACACGGAATCAGATGTAATATATAGTCACACAGAATCAGATGATATATATAGTCACACGGAATCAGATGTAATATATAGTCACACGGAATCAGATTTAATATATAGTCACATGGAATCAGATGTAATATATAGTCACACGGAATCAGATGTAATATACAGTCACACGGAATCAGATATAATATATAGTCACACGGAATCAGATGTAATATATAGTCACACGGAATCAGTTGTAATATATAGTCACACGGAATAAGATGTAATATATAGTCACATGGAATCAGATGTAATATATAGTCACACGGAATCAGATGTAATATATAGTCACACGGAATCAGATGTAATATATAGTCACACGGAATCGGATGTAATATATAGTCACACGGAATCAGATGTAATATATAGTCACACGGAATCAGTTGTAATATATAGTCACACGGAATAAGATGTAATATATAGTCACACGGAATCAGTTGTAATATATAGTCACACGGAATCAGATGTAATATATAGTCACATGGAATCAGATGTAATATATAGTCTCACGGAATCAGATGTAATATATAGTCACACGGAATCGGATGTAATATATAGTCACACGGAATCAGATGTAATATATAGTCACACGGAATCAGATGTAATATATAGTCACACGGAATCAGTTGTAATATATAGTCACACGGAATCAGATATAATATATAGTCTCAAGTAATAGGATCTAAATTAAGTCACTCGCAATCAGATGTAAAACACAGAGGATATATAGTCACACAGAGGATATATAGTCACACAGAGGACATATAGTCACACAGAGGACATATGTCACACAGAGGATATATAGTCACACAGAGGATATATAGTCACACAGAGGATATATAGTCACACAGATGACATATAGTCACACAGAGGATATATAGTCACACAGAGGATATATAGTCACACAGAGGATATATAGTCACACAGATGATATATAGTCACACAGAGGATATATAGTCACACAGAGGACATATAGTCACACAGAGGACATATGTCACACAGAGGATATATAGTCACACAGAGGATATATAGTCACACAGAGGATATATAGTCACACAGAGGACATGTAGTCACACAGAGGATATGTAGTCACACAGAGGATATATAGTCACACAGAGGATATATAGTCACACAGAGGATATATAGTCACACAGAGGACATATAGTCACACAGAGGATATGTAGTCACACAGAGGACATGTAGTCACACAGAGGATATATAGTCACACAGAGGATATATAGTCACACAGAGGATATATAGTCACACAGAGGACATATAGTCACACAGAGGACATATGTCACACAGAGGATATATAGTCACACAGAGGATATATAGTCACACAGAGGATATATAGTCACACAGAGGACATGTAGTCACACAGAGGATATGTAGTCACACAGAGGATATATAGTCACACAGAGGATATATAGTCACACAGAGGATATATAGTCACACAGAGGACATATAGTCACACAGAGGATATGTAGTCACACAGAGGACATGTAGTCACACAGAGGATATGTAGTCACACAGAGGATATATAGTCACACAGAGGATATATAGTCAGTTGAAAGCAGGTGTAGATAATACATGTAAGAAACATTTTAGTTACACGAATTACAACAATGATAATTGAATTAGGTAGAGACAGCAGGTGAGGTTTGGGTACTAAATCATTAATTAACACCACATATCTCACCTGTAACTACCCATCCCCCTCCGCGTGAAAACCTCCAATGACTGACGCCGCAGGCTCCAGACGCCGGGGATGGTCTCTTGATTAATTAGCCTGATGGACAGAATTATGATTACCTGTCATAAAACTATATATATACTTGATAGGTACAGCACACGTTCCCTAAGCTTTATGAGTTATCTAGTACCTACTGACAACAAATCTTTGTTTTTGTTTTGTTTTTGCTGTACCCATTACTAACCTTATATTAGTACATCATTTCGGTAAAAAAACATACTGTATATATATATATATATGATAAATTAATATGCATTGAATTCAGTATAACACATTTTCATCCCATTCTTAACCCTGTTATACATCTAGGTCCAACACGAAGTTTACGATTTTGGAAAGAAGAAACAATGAGGATTTTGTACTGTTTAAAACCAAAATGAATGTTGATTGAAAGTTTCCGTATAAAAACAGTGTAAGTGTAATATTTGTTGAACTCAGATGGTGTACAAAATGATTTGGTCCTGTTATGATAATACGATAAAATTACAGAGCGGCAATGCGATAATGCGACATAATATACACTACTCCAATATGATCGTCTGATCCTACATGTGTCAACTCAATGATCCCCCTAATCCAAGATGGCGGCCACGCGTCTGGATAAAGAGGATCATTGGTTTAACAAGATCATTTTGTCCGCTTGTTTTCGGAGGACTGATCATTTCGCCGCCATCTTGGATTTGGCTGATCATTGGTTCGCATGGCAGCCATCACGGATAGGAAGGATCATTGGATTGATACATGACCGCCATCTTGGATTAGGAAGCTCATTGGGTTGACACGTACATGGCCGCCATCTTGGATTAGGAGGCTCATTGGGTTGACACATGATCATTCATTTCTCTACACAAGTGGTGTTGTATTTTGTTTTCCTATTTTCATTTTTTTTTTAAATTAATATGTACTCCATAGCTACTTGATACACGACATATCAGAATTCATAAACTCTACTATGACGTCACACGACATTACGCTATTGTCTTAACAGTGAGAATGTGTCCTTCCGTCAATCATCGCTATTTAAGGATGCGCTAATAAAAATACATTTATAAGCATGTTTCTCTAATCGGTTAAGACACTAGCGGATCCAGGGGGGTCCTGGGGGTCAGGAATCCCCCCCCCCCCCCCCCCTTTTTCGGATGAGGAATTTTTTTTATAGCCTTAAAAAAAAACCGGGTTGCCGAACTCTTGACAGTCTTAGGCCGAAATCTCTTGGCTTTAGAAGCCATCTTTCCGCCGCCAATGTTTACATTCTTGCGCCAAATTTGTCCCCCCCCCCCCCCCCCCCCCCGAATAGTCGCTTTAAACTTATCGATCACATCAAAAACACTTAATTATCTCCCTTTACTATTGGGCAATCAAGATATTTTGCTGATTTTTGACATGCATTATATCTGTATCCTTCTGATCAATTCAAAGATGGACTGCTGTACAGGATGAATGGTCAAATTTTATAAACTGATATAGAGAGCAACGGATGATGAAATCATACTTTATTTTCAAAACGAATGAAATATTCACAATGCCATTGGAAAATTAAAAAAAAAATTGAAAAATTCAAATGGAAGTAAAAATATTAGTTATTAAACTTTGATATAATAGATATGAAAAAAAAAGATTGTTGCTGACAAAACAAAAGTTCCATTCGGGGCAGACAAAAGAAACTTTTTTCCACTGAGTTTGAAAAAAATATTGACCCTGATAAAAAAAAAAAACAGCCCCCCCCCCCACCCCCCCCCCCCCCCCCCACACACACACACACACACACACACACACACACACACACACACACACACACACCCCACCCCCCTTGAAGTTAAATGGTCGGTGCCCAACACTTTACACTAATTGCTCTGGATGGCATGTGACGGTCCTCCCGTACGTTGCTCAATGAGGTAGTCATCAACTACCTAAAGGAGACCCCGCCTCAAAATGAACTTGCCTGTTCACGGGGCAATAAACCCACAAACAAATAATAAACAAACGAATTATAATTAAAACGAGGCAGACGAGTGTATCCGCTTGTCTTCCCGGCCATTACTCACTTAACACTGTGTGAAAAAAAAACAACCACATCTACGTCATCCTGTGAAGGTAATGATTATTTCTGGTCAGTCGGACAATCCATTATTACATATAAAACGTACTTCACACCAGCGGTTAAAACATTACTGATGGTGATTGCGGTTCATCAGATTATAGGCAGAAGATTATAGTGATGACGGATGTGTGAAATTGTACATTAATTATTGACAAACGAAAGGAATCTCGACACCTACGCGGAAGATAGAGATAAAAACATATTGTTGTTAGTGAGGTTATTGGCTAACATTTATACAAAGGTAATGTCTTTAAAGCAATTGACTTGAATTTTCCATCTTTATTGGCATGGAACAATTTAAAACAATTATTTCATTCCCTTTACAAAAAAGTAATATCAAGATTACAATACAAATCGCATACGCCTAAACATTACTACCCAAACAATATACAGTTGTAGTTGACTTATGATTGATCAAAAAGCCGTAACAAATAAATTCGTCATTCTCTTTATAAGTATTTATCTAATCTGATTTTATTTATCTGCTATCTTGTTACATTTAATGATTTGAACGTATGTTATTGTTTAGACATAATTGGATTGGGCACAAGATTTTTTAACAACTTATAAAAGCCCTTTCCACAAATATGTATTGCAAATATTGTGATAGCGACACAGTATACTTATAATGATTAGAAACAAAAGCAAAGAGGAATGGCAGGAGCAAAGACAGATCTAGAGATCTAAGATTAAGATGAATGTTGCTACATTAGAATAAAGTACAAATTTATATGATCAAAATCATCCTTATTTAAACCTTATAAAGTGTCATTTGGAAATAAGCGAATGACATCTCTGTTAACATAAATAGTGAGTTTCCTAAATCCTCCGTGACAGACATCCGCGGGGCTATATAAAGGTGTCAGTGTGTAAGTCTTGCCAAAAACAAATTATCTTTAGGAAAAAAGACGTAAAGAAATGAATCAATGGCGATGACTTTGTTTGTAAACATTAACCCCGATCTAAGGAATGCAGTTATGTACCGTAAGAAACGTACTTGCTGACATTTTTCCTCATAAGAATCCATATAATGGGAAAAATCTCACTTTGATAATAATAACATTTAAATTACAGTATTTTAGCGTATCGTTACAGACACAATGCAATATGTTGGTTATACATTACAATTCTATCTCACGGACCGGAGAGCTCCATCAGTGCGGAAAATCGGCCATTGCTTCTTCTCGTGTGCTCAGAAGAGCAGAACTGTAAGTGACGAACGGTCTGAACCCATAAAACATATACAAATACCACATTTACCCGGGCCACTTGATTGCCTGGCCTTCTACTCTACTACGGGCATTACTGACAAATGCAATGACTGAAAAAAAGATCAAAGATGGCGCCGATTTGTTAATGGGTATATAGCAATTCCTTAATAAAGAGATTCAATATTTTCCCACTGGTTGAAATAGTTTTAAAGTGATTCATCGTTGATATGAACCGGTGCATATTTTATGAGCTGGTTTAACCTTTATATTTAAAACTGCTTCTATTGAATATTATGAACGAATTAACTACTAACGCGAACACGTTTTCCCCTTCTAATTTACGAAAATAAACACATATGAACGACACTGCCTGATTTCAGTCATTTCCTGTTCTCACAGCTTCTTAATGTTCGGATAAAGTAAACCGACTGATTGACAACCAAATAATTTAACATTATGATATTACTGTTTAAAACATTCCATCAATTACATCAAATATGTTTTAATTAGAGTTAAAATGATTTTTATTATTTATACATATCTATTGTCACTCAACAATGAATCGTGGATTGACACAAGTTATTAAAACTTATCTACGCCTTCCCCTGATACACATTTACATATGAAAAGTTATCACGAAAGATATTTGAGTTAAGATCAAAACAGAATTGCTTCCAAACAGAAATATTTAAAGAGTTCAAATTTTGGATGAGAGTATTACTTTCATTTATTAAAAAAAAGTAGTGAAAGACATACTCACACGGGTTGCCGCAAGAAAATGCTGCATTGTATACAAGGCGGTAAAAAGATAATAATTTAGGGGACTGTATTTTTGTGTTTGTAAAAATGAGCTGACAATCAGGAACGTAGAGAAAGCAGACTGGCCTCAGGTTTTGTGAAGATTGTTCTGATCAGAATTCTAACACGTTTCTCCTCAACCTAAAATCCCCATAGGAAAACAGTACAGGACGTAAGGCAGGCTCCTTAGCTACAGTTAATTTCCTTATACTAAAGTACTCTGTAATGTTTTTTTCTATAAGAAAATAAGTTAACGAACGTTGATGAAACGGAGGCTAGCTTATCTCCCCTTAGTACAGTAGAATCAAACGGATAATGCAAAGATCAAAATAAAAGTCTCTTTATTTGTGATTTTGATATTTTAGAGACGGACCAGTTCATGAGAGGTGGTAAGCGATGAGTGGAGGTATTATACACAGTTAAACGTTTTCCAAACTACCACGCTGCTTGAGCTTCCTGTTCTCCACAGCATGGTGATTTTGTCGTAAAACTCTTTGATTTCACTTTTTTTTCAGTATTTAAAACGTTGATTTGAAAAGAATGTGGGACGACATACAAATGCTTTATGATTTGAAATAATTTTATAAATATACATTGCAAATTTTGGACCCATTTCGCCGAAATGTACTAAGATGCCGTGTAACTGATTTATCGTGTGAATGACGCCATGACACCTCGAGGACCACGTGATCTATCACTGATAGAATTTGGCGTTTGCTGTACTTGCGTATTGGCTATTAAACATTTCAGCAAAATGTAAAGGAAAAGGGCGAAAAGCTAAGTAATTTACTCACTTGAGCAATAAAATCAAAATGTAGGGAAAATAATGAAAGCTCCCTTGAACAACACATATTCAGCATTTATTAAGTATGGTTACGGCCAAAGGGACACGGGGCATACATGGTACGTTGATATGGAGTTTGTCTGGTCAGACAAATCAGACAGAAATGCATAGATTTGATCAATATTTCGAGCACTGCAAGTAAACTCATCTTGAGAAAAATGTTTATTGGCGGCTGTGCGAATGAATACAGACCCGGCTATATTTTCTCATTTGTAAACCTTTCCAAGTTTTCCAGCACCATGAACGGTAGTCATACATGGTACTTGTAATGTTGGTCAATCGTGTCACGTTTGGTCTCGTACTCACAAAGGAGAATGTTACAGCGGAGAACCGGGCATTTTTAATAAACGTCTCATTCGTTGTGATATGGTACGATAGAATGTACGTTTTGTTGTAATCATTGGGTTGGTAAGGAGTTTACTGTCATATTGGGTTGGTAAGGAGTTTACTGTAATCATTGGGTTGGTAAGGAGTTTACTGTCATTTTGGGTTGGTAAGGAGTTTACTATAATCATTGGGTTGGTAAGGAGTTTACTGTCATATTGGGTTGGTAAGGAGTTTACTATAATCATTGGGTTGGTAAGGAGTTTACTGTAATCATTGGGTTGGTAAGGAGTTTACTGTCATTTTGGATTGGTAAGGAGTTTACTATAATCATTGGGTTGGTAAGGAGTTTACTGTAATCATTGGGTTGGTAAGGAGTTTACTGTCATTTTGGATTGGTAAGGAGTTTACTATAATCATTATGTTGGTAAGGAGTTAACTATAATCATTGGGTTGGTAAGGAGTTTACTGTAATCATTGGGTTGGTAAGGAGTTTACTGTAATCATTGGGTTGGTAAGGAGTTTACTGTAATCATTGGGTTGGTAAGGAGTTTACTGTAATCATTGGGTTGGTAAGGAGTTTACTATAATCATTGGGTTGGTAAGGAGTTTACTGTAATCATTGGGTTGGTAAGGAGTTTACTGTAATCATTGGATTGGTAAGGAGTTTACTATAATCATTGGGTTGGTAAGAAGTTTACTGTAATCATTGGGTTGGTAAGGAGTTTACTGTAATCATTGGGTTGGTAAGGAGTTTACTATAATCATTGGGTTGGTAAGGAGTTTACTGTAATCATTGGGTTGGTAAGGAGTTTACTATAATCATTGGATTGGTAAGGAGTTTACTGTAATCATTGGATTGGTAAGGAGTTTACTGTAATCATTGGGTTGGTAAGGAGTTTACTATAATCATTGGGTTGGTGAGGAGTTTACTATAATCATTGGATTGGTAAGGAGTTTACTATAATCATTGGGTTGGTAAGGAGTTTACTGTAATCATTGGGTTGGTAAGGAGTTTACTGTAATCATTGGGTTGGTGAGGAGTTTACTATAATCATTGAGTTGGTAAGGAGTTTACTATAATCATTGGGTTGGTAAGGAGTTTACTGTAATCATTGGGTTGGTAAGGAGTTTACTATAATCATTGGGTTGGTAAGGAGTTTACTGTAATCATTGGGTTGGTAAGGAGTTTACTGTCATATTGGGTTGGTAAGGAGTTTACTATAATCATTGGGTTGGTAAGGAGTTTACTGTAATCATTGGGTTGGTAAGGAGTTTACTATAATCATTGGGTTGGTAAGGAGTTTACTGTAATCATTGGGTTGGTAAGGAGTTTACTGTAATCATTGGGTTGGTAAGGAGTTTACTATAATCATTGGGTTGGTAAGGAGTTTACTGTTATCATTGGGTTGGTAAGGAGTTTACTGTAATCATTGGGTTGGTAAGGAGTTTACTGTAATCATTGGGTTGGTAAGGAGTTTACTATAATCATTGGATTGGTAAGGAGTTTACTATAATCATTGGGTTGGTAAGGAGTTTACTATAATCATTGGGTTGGTAAGGAGTTTACTGTCATATTGGGTTGGTAAGGAGTTTACTGTAATCATTGGATTGGTAAGGAGTTTATTATAATCATTGGATTGGTAAGGAGTTTACTATAATCATTGGGTTGGTAAGGAGTTTACTATAATCATTGGGTTGGTAAGGAGTTTACTATAATCATTGGGTTGGTAAGGAGTTTACTGTAATCATTGGATTGGTAAGGAGTTTACTGTAATCATTGGGTTGGTAAGGAGTTTACTATAATCATGGGGTTGGTAAGGAGTTTACTATAATCATTGGGTTGGTAAGGAGTTTACTATAATCATTGGGTTGGTAAGGAGTTTACTATAATCATTGGGTTGGTAAGAAGTTTACTGTAATCATTGGGTTGGTAAGGAGTTTACTGTAATCATTGGGTTGGTAAGGAGTTTACTATAATCATTGGGTTGGTAAGGAATTTACTGTAATCATTGGGTTGGTAAGGAGTTTACTGTAATCAATGGGTTGGTAAGGAGTTTACTGTAATCATTGGGTTGGTAAGGTGTTTACTATAATGATTTTGTTTTTTATTTCCTACAGGAAGAAAGTCATCCATAAATACATACTATTGTACTTGACAAAAACATGAAATTTTGAAAGTGAATATTACTTGAACGTTACAACACAAAACACGTTTGTAGGTGTGTATAAATGCATGAATAATATATAATAAAATGTTCCTACATTTAGTCTACATTGTTTTTTCCTATAGTTTTTGAAATGCCGCGCAAGTATGTTAGCTTTAACATGTAGTACTGTAGTGATTAGATAAGGTGAACTATAGACGTTGTTGTTTTATTGAATGTTCACCTGCCCGAAGTTGACCTTTAGTTTGGCTGATCAGTCCTCAGTAAGGACATGCTGTGGACATTTAACGATTCACAGCAGGACCTTTTCCTACTAAAGTCCACGGGTACAGACATCACAACAACATTTGTACATCTGATTCTGTTGACTGGAAATATTCCATAAAGTTTAGTGGTTATGTTAACATCAGCAACGCCAAATAAAAACCAATAAAAGGCTGTCTTCTGAAAACATGCAGTTTTATCGAATATTAAATATAAATTTTCAATTCATTCAAGCCTGATTTGACTGAAATTTACGATGCTGATTTGGGAGTGTCTTCTCTGAAGTACAAAACCGACGACTAGAGGAGGCACCCCTGTAGAAAGGGCCCAGCGGGAACTAAAAAGGAAATAATCTATTCACGGCGCAAATTGTCTCATTCATGCCAAACCCTAGCTACAGCTATAAAACTTTATCATCTCTTATCAATTAAACTTCAAAGCTGCGCAGTTCCCGATATTACGGATCTAATGACTTCTAAATTTCCTATAGGGACGTCCATGCCTTAGCGAGGCATTGGTAGCCGACTAGTCTATCTATTTCACGGCTATAAAACGGGGTCATCCCTGGGAGGTCCGGAACGGAGTTATGTAACTTTGACGGAACTCTCCATCAAAGGAGACTGATAATGCTTTCACGGTTTTTACGCTAATGATCATGATGAAGATTGTAAATCTGTTACTTTCAAGATTTACGTCTGCGGATCAGCTACTCCACTTGTCGATCCAGATCGCGTCCAGCGTTTCCGGCAATGTGATAGAAATAAAACGACACCAGTAGTTATTATCACTGTGAATTGACGCCTATTGTGGGGCGTCACTTACGATTTCATGTGGTCCCGCCCATCCTACTTTCATGGTTTTCAATATTGTTTTCTGTGTATCCCAGTGTTTAAACCATATATTTCTAAAGTTTCTAGAGGTTCACAACCAAGGTTAAGTATCATCATAGCAAATCATCAGGGATTAAAATGAATAACTAAATATGCATGTACATAATAATGTACATGTATTTTCTTACTCAATATCATCACCAATAGTAATTGTTATTTTGACGTGCCCACACGTTCTGATAATCTGCGACATGCTAATTAAATACTGCAATATCAAAAACATACTATATTTCCCACTGTTCCGGAACAATCTCGAGGCTGTAGTGTTTACAGAACACCCAATCACAGACCAGATATAGCGGTTTTATAGTCCTAATATATGAATCACTGTATTCACCATATGTACAAAGTTTATGTTTAAAATATGTGAATCACTGCATTGTATAAATGTGACCTCTTACTCCACACAAAGTGTGGCTTAGTGAAATAAAATAAATAAATCAAATCTAATTAACCGACGGCTTATGATTTGTTTTGTAATTTTTAATCCAGATGGATACATATTAAATCGTCAAAATCTTATTAGATTACTGTAATATCATTTTTGCGCGACGTGCAGAAAAATGATTTTTATTGCTTAACCATTCTGAAACGTGACACATCCTATATACAAATTATCCTATGTTTCGATATAAACTATAGTCCTGTGCGTATATAGGCAGATGTATCGATGAAATTTGTTCTTCCGAAATTTGCTGTTATTCATATTATCTCAAAATAGGGCAATATCACTCTATAAACACAGGACGATAAAATGGCCCTGTCTATAATTGCAAATAACGGAGAGAGATCAGTTATTGTGCTTACCAGGGACCTCTCAATAATTGATTTATCATCCTAACCTCTACCACTTGAGAAGCCAATTAAGGAATGCTCCCCAAGAATAATACACAGCAGTGATCTCTATCATCCCACGCTTGATTTTATTGCTGTTTTGCCATAATTAGTAAGCACTTTAATGATCCAGACGATTTTCCATCTCGATAAGGTTAAAAACGATCGCCAAGAAAGCAGAGCGTCCATCCCTATCATATTAACATTATTTGCTTGCAATTCCGGATTTACTAGAAAATGGAGAAATCTGACAAGAAGTGGAGTTGTTTCTGGATTAATGTGACATTTCGTCCGTTTATTTTACTGAGAATTAACGAGCTATACAAAACTACTGCAACATAAACTGAGAATTTGTCAGACTGTATCTGATCAAATGGTCACAATAAAATTGACAACATTGATTAAGACATTTGAAGACGGGATCACGGGGCAATTGGCTAGGTATCACTTCGTTCCGAAGAATTAGACATATAACCGAGAGTTTATTATTACAAACATAGCTAAACGTGAAAGGGACTGGATGCAAATTGTTCATGTGCAGAACAAAGTGTGGTGGGTAGCCGGAAGTGACGTTATTGTTTGCGTGCATGTAATATATCAGGGTTGGCTCAATAAAACTACTGAATATTGCCGGTTTTCTTTTTTCTGCGACATTAAATATGTCCTATTGTATTTGTAGGTCCTATTGTGTTTGTAGGTCCTATTGTATTTGTAAGTCCTATTGTATTTGTAAGTCCTAGTAAGTCCTATTGTATTTGTAAGTCCTATTGTATGTGTAGGTCCTATTGTATTTGTAGGTCCTATTGTGTTTGTAAGTCCTATTGTATTTGTAGGTCCTATTGTATTTGTAAGTCCTATTGTATTTGTAAGTCCTATTGTGTTTGCAGGTCCTATTGTGTTCGTAAGTCCTATTGTGTTTGTAAGTCCTATTGTATTTGTAGGTCCTATTATGTTTGTAAGTTGCGGCGGAATATCGGGATGATACTGCTGTAAATTAAGTTAAACTGGCAACACATATCGGAGTCAGTAAAACAAATATCTGAAATGGATCGATATAGACAATAATAGTATTTCAATGAATGTTGACCTTAAATCAGTGAAACCAGGGACGTTCATGTATGTATGTCATTGCATGGGATTCGGCCCCATCCGACAATGTTCATGTAAGTTGGCCACCCTCCGGCGATTCGTAGCTTTGCGAAGTTCAGGTATTATTCCGCGCAGCACTCGGTGAGCATGCTGGGAAAGTTTGAATCATACAATGATTGTTTATAGAACTATATCCGGTTTTTAATGGTTCAGTATTTTTATTCGTGTGGGTGAACCAGTGGACATTGAATTTTTCTACTGTAAAATCTGTACAGTAATGTACAAGCACCAGATCCGAATTATCCACGGACTTGGATATAGAACGGGTCAGTCACATACATTGTCATAAGCTCCATTACGTGAAACTTACATGGGTATATAACCCGTATGTAGGTCATAGAACCATGTGACCGGAAATGTAAACGGTATATATTTCCATCGATCAAATTATTGTCCTTTAACAGATGAAAATAATAAGCCGAAATATTGACGGCTTTGGTAAATTTAAGTTCAAAGTACAATGAAAACGTACTCGCTTTCCACAAAGGCGACCGGGATTCGATTCCTGGATCGAACGTGGAATGGTATAGGGGACATCTGCAAGCCCCACGTTGGTGTTCTTAGGATACTCCAGTTCCTACATTAAGACTTCCACACTACTACCACGGCCAACAAAAGTGACTGGTATCAGTTTGTAAATATATTAAGATCTTATTTAAAAGATTAGATGTTTGGTAATAACAATAGTGACGGAACTGTCGTCCAGTCATTGTTAATTACATTTCAGGCAATAACGGCTAATTATACTATGTCTGACAAATACTCAAAATGAAGACATCCATATCAAAACAATGATGTTAATTTTAACCTTAACACGAGTCTCAAATAGAAATATTAAGACAACGAATGAAAGAATTACAATTTAAATATTCATAGTCGTGTCCAGTAATTAGCTTTGATAGAGCAGACAACCAATATTTGTTGTATTTAATTAATAATTGTAACTTTAAATTAATTAAAAAATAATTATGTCCCTCTTTTCTTTTAATCAATTGCAAATGAAGTACTCATTAAAGGTAAGAAAGACATTCATGTCAACGATTTGTCTAATGTTGGCAGTGCGTACGCATAACAGATGGTCAACACTATGTAATATATCAGGGATTATTTATTAGGGCGGACGTTCGGATCTTAACGGGCTTTTAATTAATATATTGATATAAGTAAGGAGGTGAAGAGAGAAGGTCACCTTCGATGTATCGTTTTAAAACATAAATAGATTGGATAATGCACATGTAAATCTGTATTTGGTTTAGCTGTATTTCCGGTAAGTGTTAATTGTAACACAGACATACGCATGCACGCACGCAGTTGATTTTCCGTTTTGAATGATTTGATAGGATTTGTAGTTCAAGTTTTTGTTTAATCTAATGATTTTTAAATCTCGTTGTGTCAGTAGAGTTTTGAGGTTAACTTGAGCTAGACACACCACATACTTACACCTACCAGGTATGTTACATTTATAAGTCATAATATCACAATGGCTGGCTTACTTCTTCATCGTTATAAATTGTTTGAAGTATATAAAATATTTATTACATGTTCGATATAAAATTTAATCAAATCAGAACAAACATTTTATCTATTATTTATAAATTTAACCACAAAGCCCGAGGAATCGATTTCACCATTCCTTCCTATGGGGAAACCTGTAGTCACTCAAAAAATACGTTTTATATATATTCTTTATTTCCTACCACATCGAACAGGCCTTTACTGTGCGCTTAGGGCTTTGTATATAACTTTTAAAATAAGAAGCATTCCTTATCGAAGAGCAGACAAGGGCGGTATAAAACTACATTAGCTTTAAACATATGGTAACTGGTAGCTAAATATTGTTCTGTGTCATACAGCGGTTCAATTTTACCACGACTTTTTCACCGGGAGTTGACAGGAATCTATTTGAATTAAGACCGTCAAACTGGATATTGTCTAGTCGATTTCTATCCTTTAATACAGTTTCATGACTTCAGAAAAAAGAGCATTTCTTGATTTTTGTGTGTATTCATTTGTATTTAATATTATTGTATTGTGTATTATATATTAGAACTGTTTTGTGCTTTTCATGTAGACTCATATAAAGCCATTACATAAGTGGTAATATTATATAATGCTTTGTGTTAATTCGTAATAACACTTAACCTGAACAGGTACATACTTACTACTTTGTGTATACCTGGTACATTTATCATTACACACCTTACCTACCTATTTTACATACGAATTCTCTACACAGTTTTGGTTCGTGTACGAGGGGAAGTAACTCGTACAGAGAGAAAGTTATTTTTCCGACTGCATGTATATGGGATCACAGGCGTCTTGATTTAGTTGGAGTAGGGCCTAATATATTTTTTTAACAATACTAAGCAGAAGCAGACGTCTGTGATGGGATAAGGTTGAATGAGGGGATTTGAAGACAAGTTTAAGGCAAAATGGCGTGCGTGGAATTTAACAGTTTTATGACGGTGTGTGGGAATTATGCCATTTAAAGTGAAAATTAGTGAAGTTTCAAGGTCTCTGTCTAATAGGCACATGGAATTGGCACGGATTCTTAACCAACGATACACACACACACACACACACACACACACACACAAACATGCATATACAATATATATATATAATAGTAACACAACTGACGAAGGAAGACAACTTTATGACTCGTGCCATATATAGATCGTATATTTTGAGTTCGGGCCAAGTCCCTATGACACAGATCATGTGACATTCCTGCGACAACTTCTTCCTACTCGAGGCAATCTGAACTAATTTGGTTAATTGACTGTGCTAATTAACTACCTGTCGTATCGTGGGTATAATGTACGACACGTGTGAAACACAACAGAATGAGTCATAATTATGATAATATTAATATGATGATAGCTCTATAAGACACTCGTTTTTCCTCGTGTCCGTAATACGTAAATCACCATGCCCACATCATCATGTAGGTCCTCGACTCGGGCCCTTTCACGACGGTAAAACAGAAAGTGAGACATGTTAACTTAATTAAGAGTGTTTTCTTCCGTTGGCATTGCTGCCAAATAAAATTCAATACCAGTATCGTAATTTCGAAATTAACTGAACATAAATTATTCGTTCACATTGCATGAAATAATTGATGATTTAGTTTGAATGTCAAGGAATCCAATCTTTAGCTCCATATGGAAGTTGAATGTCCTATCTTTACATAATTGAGAAGTAGAGCAAGAGGCTAACATAGCCGCTGACAGGTCATTAACGTTTTGGAACTCAATGTCGTGGTTAATTTTCCACTGGACTCATGACGGGAACACACACAACCTTTTTTTGTAGGTCAGCTACACCAGGTTATTTATAATATAAAGGTAAGTATGTGTTTATTTAGTCCCTAGATTCACGCACGTTACAGTGTATCTTTAATATGCAATAGTTGGCAGCAAGTTACATGGTGCAATTAAAGATATTTACTTGTATTGACCTTTATAACTCTGAGTACAAAATAGCAAGACCCAGAGTACAGTTAGGTAAGGTTTGTGGCGCCTTATGTTGCCTGTGTAACTGCCCTGCAGGTAGGACGTAAGAATTGTACCTGCTGCCCCCATTGCATGATCGTAAGAGGCGACTAAACTTATAGATCTTATCTTTTCTCTTCTCTCTTAACAACTTTCTTCTTCCTTAGGTCTCCCTTGGCAATGCCTCACTTTTGGCCTTTAGTTGAGCGTTCGCCCCTGTGAGGAATCCTTTTGGTTCTGTCCCCTGGCTGAGACATACCGGAGTCTTTAAAAATTGTAGTTGCTACTCCTGCTTAGCGCTCAGCATATTTGGAGTGGAACGACTGGTTCGCCCGTTGTCAGTATAATGTGACCGGGTGGGGTGTGCTGCTGGGTGTCTTCGGCAGTATGCTTCAGTGAGGTAGCACTATACATCGGCAAAAGTTCCGGCCTATCACAAGGAGACTTAACACGAACATACCGCAGCCTCCCAAAACACACATACGCACTCACCACACGCATGCATGTCGCACACACGGGAGGCCGTCCTTAATTACCTTAGCTGTTAATAGGACGTTAAACAAAATAAACCAAACCAAACCATGCCTGTGTAAAGCCATCTCAAAAAGAGATATTAAAAAAACCTACAAAAAGACATCTAACAAAAAATCCGATAAAGCGCCAGACAGGGTTTTAATACGAAGACCATTAAGTTATACGTATTTAGGCTATTGGCAGTGGTATGATTCTATAAACTTTATATAAATGGTGCTATAGTAATCTAAGTGGAAAGATTCGTGGAGAACCAGATACATGTGTAATATGTATTCCTGATGTTCTCAGTAGACTATCAAAGTGACACTTTACTAACAAAGAAACTAAAAATGTGTCAAATTTGTACCGCAATGTGACGAATCCTTCTAGTTCACAAAATTAATGTGCTATACACCCTATAGAAAGGTCCAAACTCACAAAGACAAACAAATTCTCGGATCATTATACTGCACCACTTACATTCTCGAGCCCATGTGATTCTGACATATACAGTTAATTATTCTCTATTATGAGTTTGTACTTAATTATGTGCAATTTTTACATTGCTTACTTTTACCATTTATCACTTTTGTGTGTTAAGTTTTGTGTATTAGAGCCATCACTCTCCTGATTACGTAGTTATTTACTTATGTTGGTGTGTGTGAGAGTGTGTGAAAGTGTGCGAGTGTGTTTATTAGACGTGAATAATTGTATTCTATTGATGCGCCTATGAGCCGTAAGGCTCTCGGCAAAATAAAGAATCTGAAATAAAGATTGGGTTACGCCATCTCGGACCAAGTTGCCTCCCATTACCCACAGTTCCACATCATGAGCGACAGAAACACATTTGTATTGTATTGTAAAATATTTTACTGTGGTCGCATCGAGGATAAAATTAATGCCTCCTATTATCGTGTTATTTGCGATTACGTAAGACATGTTACTTTTATATTTAATACGATTGCCTTGATTTCACTTGTCTATTTTCATATTTTAAATTGAAATTTAGAAGTTGAATTAATATATATATATAAGTATACATGTATGTATCGATTTAATCAGCTTTATACTGATAAGTATTGGGAATTTTACACTTAGCTCATCCACAGGCTGTCTGGTAAGTATTTATAGAAAAAAAAAGATAAGTCGGAGGTGGGGGTGACCTTCGATTCACTTTGCATTTAAGTTAAATACGACTAAAATATCAAATCCACACAATTTTCAGTAACAACTGGACTTCATGGACAGGTTGTATTTATATACAGCTGGGCTTTATAGACAGGTTGTGTTTATATACAGCTGGGCTTTATAGACAGGTTGTGTTTATATACAGCTGGACTTTATAGACAGGTTGTGTTTATATACAGCTGGACTTTATAGACAGGTTGTGTTTATATATAGCTGGACTTTATAGACAGGTTGTGTTTATACAGCTGGACTTTATGGACGGATAGTGTTTATACAGCTGGACTTTATGGACGGATAGTGTTTATACAGCTGGACTTTATAGACGGATAGTGTTTATACAGCTGGACTTTATGGACGGATAGTGTTTATACAGCTGGACTTTATAGACAGGTTGTATTTATATACAGCTGGACTTTATAGACAGGTTGTGTTTATATACAGCTGGACTTTATAGACAGGTTGTGTTTATATACAGCTGGACTTTATAGACAGGTTGTGTTTATATACAGCTGGACTTTATAGACAGGTTGTGTTTATATACAGCTGGACTTTATAGACAGGTTGTGTTTATACAGCTGGACTTTATAGACGGATAGTGTTTATACAGCTGGACTTTATAGACGGATAGTGTTTATATACAGCTGGACTTTATAGACGGATAGTGTTTATACAGCTGGACTTTATAGACGGATAGTGTTTATACAGCTGGACTTTATAGACAGGTTGTGTTTATACAGCTGGACTTTATAGACGGATAGTGTTTATACAGCTGGACTTTATAGACGGATAGTGTTTATACAGCTGGACTTTATAGACAGGTTGTGTTTATATACAGCTGGACTTTATAGACAGGTTGTGTTTATATACAGCTGGACTTTATAGACAGGTTGTGTTTATATACAGCTGGACTTCATGGACAGGCTGTATTTATATATAGCTGGACTTTATAGACGGATAGTGTTTATATACAGCTGGACTTTATAGACAGGCTGTGTTTATATATAGCTGGCAGCTGGACTTTATAGACAGGTTGTGTTTATATACAGCTGGACTTTATAGACAGGTTGTGTTTATATACAGCTGGACTTCATGGACAGGCTGTATTTATATATAGCTGGACTTTATAGACGGATAGTGTTTATATATAGCTGGACTTTATAGACAGGCTGTGGTTATATATAGCTGGACTTTATAGACAGGTTGTGTTTCTATTCAGTTTGACTTTATAGACAGGCTGTGTTTATATACAGCTGGACTTTATAGACAGGTTGTGTTTATATACAGCTGGACTTTATAGACAGGTTGTGTTTATATACAGCTGGACTTTATAGACAGGTTATGTTATATATAGCTGGACGTTATAGACAGGTTGTGTAATATATAGCTGGACTTTATAGACAGGTTGTGTTTATATACAGATGGACTTTATAAGCAGGCTTTTTTGGCAGATACACACTTTAAAATGTATAGAATGCATCGCAAAAACAATTACAAAAGATGAAAACATCGATATTTAAGACGTGACACACTGACGTAGAGATTTGTTCGAAGCCATTCTTATTGATTTCTGTATCAATCTCGTTAGGTAATTGATAACTTAAATGTTTAAAAGATTGTTTTAAGTAAATATTCATAAGATTACTTACTAAAGATTTTTTTTTCAAACATATTAAAACTAAAAGTTAATGTTCGATCTTTCCACTAAATCTGAAAAAAAATAAGATATATCATCCGGACAATATTTGCCTAAAATAAAAAACAAATAGTTAAGAAGTGTTAAACATTTCAAAATCACGTCTAAAGTTATTTCCTACTATTAAGAAATATTAAAAAAATAAAATTCCAAAAGTTATTTGAAATGAAAAAAATAACAAACACGACTCGATATTTATCTTTGTTTATTGTACAAAATACACGAAACAACATAATTCGATCGTCTAAGCGTACGAAGGGGGACAACTCGTGTGGAGTAGTTCAGAGCGCAACACCGTTTGTCTTGCTTGAAAATCCTCAAATACACAAAAACTGGCTGGTATTCCATAGCAGTCATAATTAGTCACCATGAACGATATCAGACACATCAATCATATATTCGGATTTAGATACATTAAATTATTCATATTTTAAATCGAAACTAAATATCTAATGACAATCATGGTCTATGTTTTTGATATATTACTTTAGTATTTTTCTTCTTTATTGTGGATTCTTTTTCTAAAATGGTTGATACCACATATACATCACATTGTAAATCAATAACAAATAATAATGTATGACGAAAACGAATATTTCAGATACACAAAGAACGACATATATAATGGCATTTCAAGGAACATTGTTAAACTGAACACTGATTATAGATTCCACGCCGTGTATATAAACCCCAGCCTATAGTTCTGAGTTACTATCTAAATGTAAAGCTGCATTCAGTCAGGACCCAGTTTCCTCAATGTTCCTGTGAAAATAGAACAATTTAATCACTTATGTATCAATAAGCACTATGTTTAGGGAATTTGGCATATGTAAAAACACATATGTACTGTAATACTCTCTTTGTTGATTTATAGAAACCTCGGATGTCGATTTCATCAACCCAAATGAATTAAGTCAACATTGACAAACAGGTTGATACACATACATCGAAAATAAGATACAGTATATAAATCGACATGCAAATGACGCCCTTATCATTGCAACGAAATCCGAAGTCCTGAGTCCTGAAAATGAATACATTATTACATAATGCGTTTGATTTTCCTTAACTATACGCATAAGCTTTATGTTGAACTATTGCACAGCTAAAATGACTATTGCACTGCCACGTGCAAACTATTGAACACCTTTGACGTTTCGGAATTTAGTCCTACCTTTTCAAGCGTCTAAGTCACTAAGATGTCGACAAACTTCTAGGCCTACAAGAAAGTCGAGATTTCAGTGATTCCAAGTGTGTTTTAGTGATCATGTAATAAAGCAAGTATATCATGGGTGTATGTGCAATAGTCCATGCTATTTGACCCTCGGTGATAGTAATTTACCAATGTTCTATTGCACGAGGCCGAAAGCCTAGTGCAATAGAACATCGGTCGATTACTAGCAGACACCCATGATATAGTTATATGATATTAGAGGTCCTTTGCGAGGTAGATTTAAGAAAGTTTCAGTCTTTCCTCATAACAGTGCAAGTGTTTTCGATACAAAAAAAGACAACTCTAACTGTATTACGTTTATCGATAGAATATGTTATTGGGGGTTAAAACCCAATTCTATAAAATCGCTATAATGGGGTTGTTTGTAATCTAATGAATTTATGATGATCCTCGAAGTTAATACACGGATTTCACAGAAGCTACAGACTCAATATTGATCGGAAACACTAATCCTACCTTAATTATCTAGACCGAAATGCTGGGGGCCGTATTTTGGGTTCCTTGATTTCTGTATTTTCTCTTTCTTAATGAGCGTAGTGATATTTTGTTGTATTTTGTAAGGGTGTATTTCTTAGAATTCGTTAGTATCGATTTCAAAAGGGGAAATCAAAGGAAAACTTTCAAATCTTATTCGTAACATATGTCATTTTGAAATAATTGCTATTTTCAAGTGATTGATGAAACCCACTTTTCCAGAGCTTCAAATAACCTTAAATTCACGAGATCTAAAATACTTTAAAACAATCCACATTTAACATGGATTTTTCTTCATTTTCCAAGACTTTACGAACACCTCTTGCTTGGTTTGTAACGATAGTTTTGTTTTTGAGGGAAATAGCATTTTCATTGTCCCCCGAGACATTAACTATTTCCCGAGGCGAAAAAGTTAATGTCAAGGGGGACAATAAAAGTGCTATTTCGAGAAATACCCATACAATAATTGTTTTATTATACCCACATTTAAATTAGTCCACCCTCGAACCAGTGTTTTTATAACCTCCAATTGTCCCATATGTTAACTGCCGTTTTTGTGTCTTGTTGTGTTGTGTGTTAGCGCTGTCGTTTTCAGAAAAAAATCTTCTTCAGCCAGATTATCGAAACTTGTAGATGTAGCAAACTGTGTCTGCTTCGAACGCTTACGTTCTCGAAAGCGCGAACTTGTAATACAAGGGATTACGGGGAAAAAAGCACGAAAATATGAATGTGCTCATTCCGGGTAAATAACACTTTTGACTATTAACCTAGTTAATAGCATTTTTGAAGGATTTGGCTCAAATAGCATTTCTATTGTCTACTTTTATATAGTGTAAAATAAGGAAAGGTATAATAATTCGTTTTAAATTTAAAGTGAATGCCATCTAGTCATGTAATAAGATTAAGTAAACCTTTTAGATAAGCTGAGTTGGTGAATATAGTTTTATAAAAATTATATAATAAAACCTTCATTTTGTGTATTTAATGATACGCTATTGCCTGGATTCGATCTATATTTGTCTATTTAGGATATGAACTAGTTTAAGCATCTATTTAACACTAACTTAGATCGCCTTTTGAAGATATGATATTGTCTGGATTTGACCTAGATTTACACGGCGGGCGTCGTCGTAGAAACAGAAGACGCTTATCCTTACGTGACACATGACCCTATACGCCTTGTACCTCTTCAAGGGTCTCCATATAAACTTATCTTTTGCATATGTTGTACTCGTTTTAATCGATTTTGAGTGAGATTTACTATGTTAATGTTTGTATTCCCTCTTTTATCTTATATCGCACAGTTAAAGTTTGTGGTCAAGCGACAAAGCAAATTTCTGGTTTCCCTCAGCCCTATACTTGAAGCGTTTTATTATATCGATACAGACTGGAGATATATTTATAACTCAAAAACATTTGTAAAACTAATTTAGATGTCAATGGTACCAAATGCAGCCAGTGTGAATTAGAACGTATTGGTTATGCTGCCATACTATGTGGGGAGACCTTCACAACAGATACATCCAGCCTGCTTTATTTAGGTACAACCAATTACTGTCGTGCGATATGCTTAAACACAAAATAATGTCGTCAATATATATATATACGCACACAACAAACGACAATGTTAATCGACTATATTTGCCGATACACGTGACAATCACTCTAGACATGAGTATTTGTTATACATTGCTAACTGCTGGTACTGGATACTGACAACAATGCTGATGTCAGCTTAAGTTAAGGTAAATGACAAGTTGATTCCAATGTCTGAAAACTATGAAATACATAATATGAAATAATAAAATCGACTGTGCAGATATCCAAAATACATTTTTATAAGTATAGACATAAGAACTGATGTACTTAAGTTCCCTGAACATATTGTCTCTGGTATCTTAGATCTCCGCTCTTCAACTCTTCATGCCATAAACTTTTTAACAATTGTCAACCATACATTCTATTAGATATCAAAAATATCAATAAGACATAAATTGTCTCGAAATCCTCGTTATGTCCACACTTGTTATAATCTAACGGTGGCCATTGGTGAAAGGTTCCTGCTCCTTGCCATGATATCTGACGGCCTAGAAAGTAACGCATGATATATGCTTTCTGGGAGGAAAGAGTTTCTGAGCATTTCATCAATGTCATTAACGAACTCGGGAACATATCCTTAAATGTCTTAATGTTTACAACATACACTTAAATTCAATAAAATGTTTCAAGATTGGAATACCGTTGTACATCATCCCCAATGTAAACGACATCACAAAGTCATCGATTCCGAAGTATACTCGCTGATTATTTCGAACAATTAATGGAAATATGATTCATTAGAATCAATGATATGAACGACTCGGTCATTATCTCCTATAATAACTACTCGACTTTAAAAGCCGCTGTAATCATCGTCATCAGTGAACAGCAAATATCCAGAGAAAGTGGAATACATGTAACCATGGAAATAGGAAGCATCTTTCCGAGCTGACTGCCACACTTGTTGGCCCCGGCTCAGGCTCAGGATCAATGTGTTCGACGATGTCGCCCAAGGAAAGCTCTCTGCCCAAACTGTAACTACCATCCTCCCTTCTTTCATCAGATTCACAGCACCCTACAACGAAAAGTGTTAAATATTGATAATAAATTGACACGAAACCAACACATTTTGATACATACTCTTCTATCTTCATCCCTGTTATAGGTTTCCGTGACTCAAACAATAATTTTCTGTGTATACCAGCAAAGGCAAGAATTGCAAATGACTTCCGGAACTTCTTTCCTTTTAACAGTTTATTGAATGGTTAAAACGTCTTTAATGTTAAAAAAAATCACAAGGAGATAAATATATAAAATGTGATATTTTCCAAGAGTTGGTTACAAAGCCATTACTAAATTATCATTATCACTTAAATTAAAAGTTACTGTACCCATTCTTGGTTGATATCTTAAAATAAAAAAAATAGAGCGGTCTCGATCTAATTCATATACATTGTATTACTGATCGTAAACACTCGGGCCTTTCCGTCATATCTTCAGATATCTTTATTTTCGACGGAAGTAATTGACCTCGTGACGAACCATATGACCGATTCGACTTCCTTAATAATAAATCGAGAATGATCATGTTTACAAGCAACAGTTGAAGTGAACAACTCTTTAACCCGGACATATGTACAAAACAGCAAAGTTAATGTTACATGTATATGCTCGTGTACGCTTTATTATGGGTATATTTATATCATTCATAGGCGAAAGTCACCGATTCCTGATGGCGAAATCTAAAGTAGTAGTCGCCTTAACGTCCATAATTGTTTTGTATTACTGTATTTGGTCTCTTGGATGAATTGTGTAAGGCCATAAAAATACTGCAGAAGATATGTAGACCTATACATGTGTCTATATCTTGTTGGGTCATTATCAACATTTAATTGGTAATAGTGTTCACCGTTTTTAATATTTACTGTTTTGTACATCAAATATAAAGTGTATCGAATGTTAACGATATTAGAGATGGTATACTCAGAAAAATAACCTTACATATCAAATTCGAATGAAGAATATATGGATCCCTAATATACTTAACACTCATATATACACATTTAAATAAACATAATTGATTTTAAGACGCATATATCATTGGATTGATGTTAGTTGTTTTGCCATAGAACCGGAATTATCTTCAAGTTACTAGTACTTTCGCTAAGTATGAAGCATGTAGCGTGTTTTTACAAGAGTTTTCTGAACTTTATTGACATAAGCAATAATCTATGATATCACATGGTGGTATGAGTATCTGAGTAAGATTCTTTGCAGAATGGAAGTGATTTTTATGTGTCCTCTGTTGCTGGTCTAATGGAGAGATCAGTGGAAGGTATTGACAGATAGGTTAGTGATAATGTTTATTCCAAGCGGACGATGCCTTCCGCCAATATGACAGAATCTACTATTATCAACAATTCTAACTTGTCGTTCCTCTTCAATTTCAATTTACTGTTATTTTTTCTCCCGATACAGCCATCTACTATTGCCGCCGATGGGGAGCCTTTAAATACAAAGTTTTACTGCTATACTGCCTTAAGTGATTCCCGACATTGTATGTACAATTTATCATTGAAAGAATTAGAAATAGAAATTGCGTTATCGAAAAAAGTTTTGCGACTACCAATCATGACAAAATTTGATTATTACTACAACCCCTGGCAGATTATTCACCTCCATAACCCTTCATATCGGTCGGGCTTGTGTACCAGCATTCCATGGAGGAGACAGATTATATCATGTATATATATGGTGCCGTAAGTCACCAATGGATGGTACACTGTATATCGTGTATTTTTTTTTCAATTACAGTATGTCATGGTTTTGATACATCATGAAAAATTGAAATTGTCGGTTTTGCCTTATATACCAAAGACTTATACGGAAATGATGGTCCCTTTGATCATCAATTCTCAATCATTGCCTTGTCAGTTAACACAGCGAAAGTTTTGTTTCTGTCGGAAAAAGAAAAATGAACGGGGCACACAGGCTAGATATCAAGTCTCATCAGATGCGTAAATATGTTTTTAACAAATGACCTGATATTTCTATACGTAACTACAATCTCTGCTGAACATGTTTATACGACCCAAGTGGAAACAGTCATAACATAACTTTACAAGGAAAATTTAACGTTAAAAAGATAATATCACCTGTGTGCTTTGGGTTTAGAGATTACGGGTAAATCGGTAATATAGTTAAACTATGTACTGATGTTTAGGAACAATAGTGTACTAAGGGGACAGGGAGCATGACGATTGCCTGATACAAAGGGAAGTCACACATTTGAGCATTTACTCAAATGCGTACATTTTATTTGTCAAAATGAGGAATGCATATCGCATCAGCTATATTTGAACAGCAGGAGAACTGATCTATATAAAGTCAACCCACTCCTTTCCCTAGAGCTTACTAGACGATTGATTGATAGCTGTGATGGATCGTTTTGAATATGAAAATACACCATTTTGTGAGAAAACGAATTCCATTTCAGTGGAAACAGTACAACAAAACTGTCATGTTCTGTTTTGAACTAATCTCACATCGTTTCACACGAAATGCGTTATAAAACCCACAGGTAAGATTTTATGCGTTGTGTTGCACATTTATAAACACCGTTCTTTACGTCACCTCAAGTCACTATTTTTTTTTTGACATAAAGAAAACACAAAAAACACAACGTAAATGGCCCTTTCTCGATAAAGTGAGTTTAGTGGTGAAGTAACATAGATGTACCGTGGAAGTGATTCAATGAGCTGTACTCTACACCATTACATACATACTGTACCCAATCGCTATTACAAAGTCTCTAGATGTTTCTGTCGCGTCCTCCTTAACATATTAAGCCACTTTTTTTTTTCTTTAAGTCTCTTTTTGATGGAAATCTCCAACTTACAATGGAGAAATATATCGATTGCTAACCCAAGTTGACGTCCAGGAAACGCTTGCTGTTCCGGAACATCTGGTTTCAATCCATTGCAGTTTAGATATCTATGATGTGATCCGTTGTTATTCCTCAAATCCCATTGTTTATTTCATAGAGTTGATGTGATAAAGTAATGACATATTATCATTTTAATTTTTGAATTGGAAACCAGTAATATATAGTTAAGCACGTTATCTACTGAGACGTACTGGCCCACAATAAATGTTATTGTACAGCATGTTCTCAATATAAGCAACGTTACGTTGATTATTTAGAAATAACGTGATGCAGTCTGACACTTACGTTGAATGAACACTTTCTTCTCCTAAAGAGTGCACGGGAAGTATTGATAACAACAGTGGACACACATCTGTAACTATCCGACTGGCTATTCTACTGTGCAACTACTACTATCTAAATACACACAACACAAAAGCAAGTGAAACAGAGGTTTAAAACCTTGAATGCAGCTCGAATGAAAAATTAGAAATTCAACTTAAACAAAGCCACAAAAACGTGAAATGAAAACGGTATTACAATGGACGGCCCAATTTTGATCTGTAATGCATCACAGAGTCCGTTGTGTCACTGTACGCTTAAACAGGTCAATCATCTAAGGTGACCTTTTCAATCCAATTGCAATAATAAAAATTAACAAATTTAGCTTTACTAAATAGATACATTTCGTGTTTCAAAATCAAAATGTCGATGAAGTTCGATAATTCATATCCCTGAATAGAAGATAAACTTTATTGGCCATACAACGACGGATGTGCTGGCAGCAGCACAAGGATGAAAGTTACACTATTACTATTACTTTAAAGAACTTGTCGTAGACTTGAATGGCTCGTTACCACTTCTCCTTACCTTCTTTTGGCCCTGTGCTGCGACGACTACAGTAAACTGATATGTGCCGTTTACAGGTGCCGTAAATCGGCCCGTGGTTTTATCATAACCATCACCGACATTTGTGACCAACTTGTCGTAAACTAGATCCTTGTTTTCTTTGAAGGGTCCCACGTTTTCTCGCAGTCCCACAAAGAATGCGACCCTGGGTGGAACTTTTGGTGACTTACCTGGAAAAATAAAGTTGTGTATTAATACTACTTCTACCTGTTCCGGCCTCTCTAGGAACTCTATGACCAGGCGTTACTAATGATACTTTTAATCTATATGATCTGTTCAGTGTATATAGTAAAATAAAACACTTTCAGGGCATTTATAAATATATATATATATTATCATAAAGTGTTTCTTTGTCAGCTTTGTGTTGCCGTTTGTTACAAACAATGCCAATGTTTAAATGAGATTGTATTGATGAATGTTGCCGCATTTGTTGTCTTTACTTTGTATTATATATTCACCTGTTCGTGAGGGCCATGTGTGTGATGTATTATGGTACTTTAGTTCTCTATAGATCGGTTAGTGTGTTGGTAGGTATTGTTTTCTGTATATGTTTTGGGACATATGAGTTAATGTACATGTACTTGCTGTATATGTGTTTTGTAAGGGATAGTGGATTCCTTATTTTTTTATTGATGTTTATCTCATTTTCCCTACGGATCTGTTATAGCTTCATCTTGGTTTTGATCTTGAATATGATTTGGCAATTAAAGAAATCTCATTTGACATCTTACCTGTTGTTTTTACAATGGTATCACTTTGTAATCAATGTCCCGTGTACTATAATCTTCCATATGATTGAATCTTTTAACTTACCTTGTGGCGAATGTGGGTCCTTCCACAACATAACTCATACACTACTCATGGAATTTCTGTCTAAGCCCTTTGCAATTGTATTGTGAATCGTTTTACTAGCCGCAACATTAAAGTATATGTTTTGATCAATATCCATGTTTATTAAATGCAATTAAGGGAAAAATACATATTTGAGAGAACATGACATCACCAGGATTATAACTCGAATTGCAAGGTTGAAGGCATTGGTGAAGCTAAAGACGCTTACTTTCCCAGAATACTGGTCACCGTTGCCCTCGACTGATCGTTAGATAAGTTAGAATTACGATTTAGCTTTGAATGTCGGATTCTCCCTTATTTCACAATGTAGGTGTATTATGCTTCACTAATTGAATTAAATGGCGGTGACCAAAGATGGAGTGTACTTTCGACCCCATTGCTGAAATGTTATCTAACATAAGTGCTATTTATCATAGAATATCTAAGGAGTTTAAGAAGAAAAGCGGGTTAAGTTATACGTATTAGCAACCAGTTGTTTGACGATATTCTGCTACGTACCTTCATTTGTAAAAAATGTGGAACTGCAGTCAGATATGTTTATGTTCCACTTGTTATATTTGACTGTACTTACACAATCTAAACAATCATAGCACACGGCGCTACCAACCTAAGAAGGGCATTTGTATCCAATTCACTTTTATTGAAGTGCTTTCTGGAGATTATAAAACGTAACTAAACTGATAAAGTTGATTGATAAATGGCTTCAATTGGACATTGTTGGCTATCCATTCCATAATGAGATTTTAAAGAAATTTGAATAATGGTGCAAAATTTTACTCAATTCCAATTAAGAAAAAATGTGTTTTATTTGTTTTCGTGTCAAAATCATTTGCATTTCCACCAAATGTGCTGGATAATCACTATGTTGTCAGACTGTAGAAGGTATGACGGTCGATCAGGTCTCTTTCTTCTGAGAAACAGCTAGCACGAACGCTTGATCGTCAGTCTGGTTTAGGGGATCAAAACGGGACAAAGGCATATTGAGACACATTTCGTTCTTTTTTATCTAGAGAAACAAATAGTTGTCCTTATTTTTCAGATCTTTTGCTTAAAGTAGGAATGTATGGGGGTAGTCAGTCTCAATGTGAAAATACTATTAAGTATTTTTCCAGGTGTGTGGATAGAATTATCATTATAGGGTTCTCTTAAACAAGTATATCGACGTTTTAATAGACTATCGATATTTTAATCGACATATATAGTTAATTGGTAATGTAATTATATGTCTACAACCATACCATACAACTCCAATTGACCCCATTTGATCTGCTGGACATGCATATGGTGCTACAATAATTACGCTCAAAAGATATTCATTGCGGTGTTTAAATGTTGAAGTGGTAAGATAATATTGGCTACTTACATCCTGAACAGGACATAACAAATATGTTGCTGTTGCAATCCTATCGATTAAATATGTTATAAATCTACGTAGAGAATGATGTATGTACTTCTTTGATCATTCGTTTCAGCCGTTGACCTTTCACAATGTTCAGAGGGCAGATTAAACCATTTTTCTTTTTTTGTTTATTAGCCCAAAGATTTCTTCCATGTAAATTTTAAATGAAACTCACAATTTAATCTCCGAAAACAACAGGAGAATAAAGATCGAAATATATTACGTTCTCAATAAAACTGCCGGGGCAGGGGCAACCAAGCTAGTCATACACACTTAGGAGCATTGATCATGCAGAAGCTCATATTGCAATTAAAAACAAGACGTTTAGAAATGAATCCGCGACATAGAACGTGATCTTGGTCTAGGTCAGCCACCTTGTGTCGAATTCTTGGATTGTGGTATTTCAGTAGTCGATATCCATCACGGATATATGATCACCGGGATTCGGATGCATACGACTCTGGGTATAGAACATCAGTGGTATCAATTGTAGTGATGTTTGTTGATTAAAGATAGGCATAGGCTAGACCAAAATGAGTGATAACGTTTAATATATCGACTTTTGTAAGCTGGAGAGTTGGCCAGAGGGAATATTCACGGAACAGTCATCGAATGTTGTAAGCTATTGCATAGAATGGGTTTTATGCATATCATCACACTTCTAACAAAAATGAATTTTATAATATGTTCTAACATTGATTTCTTCGAGGATAAAAATTCTGTTTCTACATTGAAAAGTATATAGTTTTAGTTTGACATTTAACATGGAGATATCTATTGCTTTGATCAGTCTTGCTAACGTAATTTACTTAAACCAATTTCCATAAAAACGCGAGATTGATTTTTAGAGCCATCATTGAGTATTTTTAGGAATACAACAACTCAGCATAGCATTTACTAATGACGTGTAGGTTGGCAGTAAGATACGTGACGCTGGAACAGGAAATAACCAGGTAGCGAGGCAATAATGAATCGGTGTCATACTGCTTAAACCTAAAATTTGGTTAGAGTCTTTCCAGGATTTACATATTATTGTTTTATTGACTAGAAGATGGAGAGATTCACAAACGTCATATTCAAACACCGAATCTCATATTCATTTCAGGCAAAGTCGTATGTATATAATCTACAATCTATTTAAATGATTTCTTCAGGAACCAATGCTGCCATATTAACTACCATAGTTTCGCCAAAAGGCGAGAACGATGTGCAAAACAGATAAATTCATTAACATTATTATTGATTAAACTTTTAAAGATAATGGTTAACCATACTTCTATTAATCCATGCGTTATTTTATAACTCGAGGAAAGAACTTCCATTATTGCAAGATCTGCCGTGAAGCAAAGGAACGCGTCTTGTATCAAGTGTCTGTGTCTCACGTTACCAAAGAATACTAGTATTTGCGAAACAAATTATCTCTGATAGTCGCTAAGATATTCATCTAGCAAGATGGCTTTATTTTATAATGTCATCTGATAATACAAATAAATCCTGCTGGATCTTTTTTCTGTACACTACAGTAGAAATATTAAATGATAAGACATGGGCATACCCAGCCATGAGTCACAGTAATCGATTACAGATTGGACAATCAACACATAACAACTTCAGTTAATAGTCATTATAAACTGTGATTTCCCTCATATAATACGTCACTGACGCCTTTGATAAGTCTATGTTTTCTTGAGGAGTCAAATTCAGAAATGACCATTTTTCTCAAAACTGTATCCAGAAGAATATCAATGAATCCGGTAGACATATTAATGTTGCAATCTATATATAATGAAATATGGCATTTCCTTTTTACAATACAAAACCGATAACACCACATTTTCATTCTCTTTATAAACATTCATTTCCCAAAACTCTGTGTATTAAGACACACAAATATGGACGTTGGTATAAAGAAATTGAGAATCAACCGTTTCTTGTGATTTGGTGGGAAACTGTCCTTTGGTGACATTATAGGTAAACGACCGATACAATTTAGTCTTCCTGGTAATACAATTTGACAAACTCTGGTGTGTCGTAAAGTATACTGAAAAAATGTTTCCGACAATTTCCATCGAGATGTCTCAAGACACCGATTTTAGTTAAAGTGGGGAGCTTTCCCACTGATATCGAATTATCAACCTTAATTATATTTGGATATATTTACAGGCGAGACTAGTACTTTAGTTATCATACTACTGTAGCATTCGTATTTCACCCATGTACCAGTATCGACAAAAACACGTACAAAAAACGGCTACACTCGACAACATGATCTAATTACAGCATATATCTAGGGACAACTAGTGGAATCGTCCTGAATGTGTTGAAGGAGAACTCTGTGACGATCACAGTAACTTCAATCGACAAAATGAATCTCCAACAGATCATACGAATGCAATCGAATAGACGAAACGAGCTCTTACAACGTATATGCCGTAAGAAACTAGAAATGTTTGGTGCTCTAGAGGAGCTTAATACGGTGATCAAATAAGTTCTAAACTAGTGCCGTACACAAAAACCGGTATTCGATTATGCTGTCTCCCTCTCGGCGTCAAGGAGGAGACGGGCTGGTACTCTACTATCGGACAAGTGATTAACAGAGCGAGGCGAACGACATATACTATCTTAATTACAGATGTAAATTTCATTTCTCCTGTTAATTGTTTAATCGATGGCGAGCATAAGGAATTAATTAGTTGAAAAAACACCGGATCGGTTCTGTTATCTTCACAATTGATCTCCAGGTCCTACATCAGATTTTCTTTCTTTTTGTCCCCTACAAGTCTCGACAACTATGGGTAATATAATACACTATGTTACAGCATGTTAGAATAGAGAATGATACAGATTTCCTCTCAGTGGGTTAGGGTAAGTTTTATAGTTTGGTATGGTTTATTATTATGGCTTAACGTCCTATCAACAACTAAGGTAATTTAAGGACGGCCTCTACTGTGTGAGAGATGCGTGAGGTGCATGCGTGTGTACTTTGGGAGGCTGTAGTATGTTTATGTTTGTCTCCTTGTGATAGCGTGAAACTGATACTGACTTTATAGTGCTATCTCACTGAAGCATACTGTCAAAGATACCCTTAGTACACTCCGACCGGCCACATTATCCTAACCGGCGAACCAGCTGTCCCATTCCCATAAGGCTGGATGCTAAGCAGGAGTAGCAACTACCATTTTTCTATAGTATGTCTCGGCAAGTGGACAGAACTCAAAGTCTTCCTTACGGGGACGAGCGCTCAATTAACGGCCAAAGATGAGGCAGTTTCAAGGGATACTTTAGATAAAGGAAAGCTCTATGGAATATACAGGAACGTCTTTTATTAATTGAAGCAGCAGTATTTGTAGGTGTTCACGTTTTACACTTGAACAAAGTATTCTTGCTTTTATGAATATATTAAAAAGACTAGCATATACAATTGTGTACATGGTACTTACCTTAAATAAACCAATTATAGTATTTAAGGTACCCGACAGGCACAGCTGTATTGTATGCGTGATGAATTCATTTTCCAAATAGTTACATTCATTGGTTTCATTGAATTTCAAAATGGTTACTTTTATTCATTGAATTTCAAAATGGTTACTTTGCGTCATAGTTTGCATTCGGTTTTTCGATTTTGTGTTAGAATTGTGGTTGTGTTTGAATGTTTGCATTCCCAATTATTTTCGAAACATTGACTACGGTTAAAGCTGAATTTGTATATATGTATATACAGTTAAACTGTGACATTCATATTGCGCCCTTTAATCTAAAAAGCGAAATGGTTAAACGGCAGATGGAATCGTTATGAGAAGCGCGATTCGTTAAATTAGAAACCTATCTTTATTAGTTTTCTATACTGGCCATTTTCCTTTCTTCTTCGTCTCCAATTTAAATGTGTGTCTTATCCTTATAAGCCTATAGCGAATATTATATTAGAATGGTATACGGTGCATTTAGCTAAAGCTGGAACTTATAGCTAAAACTGAGATTTATAGCTAAACCTGGGATTTATAATTGTCCATTTCGACACACATAAACGTTATGTTGATATTTCATTAAGATGATCTAAAATTGTTTCCTGTTGAAATTATTGTATCGAAAACTACAGTTAAGAATCATATTATATTTCTCCTTTATGTGCCCCAATATGACTGCGCCCCCTAAGGGAGCCTCAGTGTAAGGAATTTTCGAGTGCATGTATGTCAATACTAGTCTAAATCCCATACATAAGGTTAGTGGAGCGTAGAGTAAATATGCGACGCAATAGTATTCTCCCATCTTCCTACTCAACGAGTCACCGCTAGTTCTTCAGATCAGCGATATTGATGATTGTTTGTCGTGGTGAAAAAACCTTTATTACATCGAATAAAGTGTCATTGATTTAGACCAAGAAGTGTTTTATAGAGCGTTTCCATTCCTTCATCGTGTGTGATAATTACCCAAAGATCCAAAATAATTAGCTAGTCAATCAGGAGTAGTTCCTAGCGTCTCGTGTTTCGATTGTTGATAATGGAACAACAATTTATATGGTAGTGATTAACGCGCCTAGATACAAACTTGTCTCGGCACCTCACTAAGAAAACGTACTGGATATCTACATCTTAACGTTTTGATTATTCAGGTGATGTCTATAAACAAACATAACGAATCAAATTTGATCCCCACGTCTAGAAAAAAATCAATTATTAGAGGGTTTGACCCTTTTATATAGAGTACGAAATACACCGATGACTTCCTGAGTAGTTGATCTTGAGATGATATTCGCAATAACTATCGTTGAAAATGATAGAAACGCACTTTACGCTGAAATGTCATCAAAGGTAAGTCCTTATCCGTGACAACCGAATGTGGATTTATGTCCTACTCGGTGAAATAAATAACACTCATCAAGCTAATTGCACTCGATTTCATCCAATTTGCTAATCGCTTCCTTTGTCAATCGAACAAAATCAAGTGTTTACCTGTACTTACCTGATACTGTAGGGCAATCATCAGGGTTATAGAATGATTTCTAATGAGGCACAAAACAACCAATTCATTACACGTGCAGTGCAAGTCTTTGTACAAAGAGTGAGATGGATAGTGGCATTTATACATGTTACTAGCATGCATGTGTCGTTGTCACGTGATAATCGTACACTCTCGAGATAATACTATTGAATGGTAATTCGAGATTTAGAAAGCGATATCTCCTTCTCTCATTTGACATCTTTCAGTTCAATCATCTATATTTTGTATTAGTGTGAAAGCATTTACTGACAGGATTGTTATTGTTATTGTATACAAGTGTTTGCTTGTCATACCTCCTCTATATGTATGCAATTTGAATCATTTGTATTTTCAAAATTATAACGATAATGCTACGATTATCAGCCCCGCTACTACTAAAAACAGTAAAGTTGTTTATCAATGCAATTTTACAAAAGAATATTTGTATTTATTGAATAGGTTCAAATGATGTAGAGACCGATACTGGTACAAATGAGAGCTTACCGTTTCTCGGGATATGATTCTTTTGTTTAGCATTGACCATTCATAGATATGAATGTGAAGCCACTGTGCAGTTACTAGACTAATATAAAGACACATATAAATTCTGTTAAACGCATGCATTCGCAAAAAAGGTAGGATAAATGACTATTCATCAACTCACCATCCTTCCCAGGTATTCCAGGAATCCCCGGAGTTCCGGGCTCTCCCTTTTCTCCTTGGACACCTGGTGGTCCTCGCGGACCCCTTATTGGGAGTTTAACGGGCATATTGGAATTTTTGCACGATACTTGTAATTGGCATGTTCCATCCTCTACATCATCTGGAGCAAATCGTTCTCTTAGCCCCTTCCGGTTGCGCAGTCGTCTTTTATTTCCAGTTACAGTTAAGAGTAACAGTGAAATCGTGACATACTGTATATACTGCATAACTCTGAAAATACAAATCATAACATGTTTTTAGAATAACATTTTTTGAAGAATGCGGAATATCTTTTAACATTTATCCATTTGTGTTTGATATTCCTAAAATTAATGTTGGCGTGCTTTAACAGTATCTACCTTGAATCGTATTGTAAGTATTTACATAGACTACAAGGTGGAGATTGTGTGGGGCCATGGATGCTACTTGCTCATCTGCAGTTTTAGTCATATTCTTAGAAAATTGGGTTAAGTGTCCAGATTTTTCAGACATTTTAGGTCATTTATCGTTGGGTGATTTATACGATAATTGTTAATTAATTAATTGCAAAAACAGGTGTCTCAAGAGAACTCTATTCAATGTACTCATGCAAATTTGTGTGTGTGATTATGTCACTTAACAATAAAAAATCAATGAGGGAAATACTAAATTCTTCAGTAATGTGACGATTTCAAAACGCTTGATGGTGTTAATTTTCTAACGACATGGTGCAAACTATACTGAAACAATAACACAGGAAACAACTCCCTAGAATTTTACGCTGGATCCCACCATAGTCACCATTAATGGCCATTTTGTAATATACGGCTAGCTAATAACATGTAATAGGGCACATGCTATTGATTCCCTCCATATATTCCAGTTTAATGTGTTCGATTCTTTGCGGATAAAATGCTAAATTTACGTTTGGGGAATAAAAAAGAAATTTCGATAAATATAAACTGTTAAAAATCAATACAAAACAAAAGCTTTACTTTCCAAAATGCGTAATGCTTAAGGTGGAACTCACTCTCCAACTTCTCCGAAGCAGATTACACATTTTAAACTGGTTATTGTGACACAAATACAAAGATGTGGAGCAAATGCGTAACTTAAGTACCGCTAAAACTGAAATAATGTCACCATTAAATGTCAGGCTTGATTTTCACGACTATGAATAAAATAGCGGAGAAGATAGCTTTTTGGGATGAATTTATTTTACTGAGCAGTCTCTAAGCTATCTTAAAGATAGGACGTAAGGAATGAGATTACAGACTTAAAGGCCAACGTAAAGAATAGTTCCGATTCAATTATCTAAATGAAAAACGGACACGACATTTTGGCATATTACTTAACCGGAAAAGACTGGCAAAGGGAGAATATTCATCGCGTGGCCTAATTTCTTGATTACCTGGTCGACTAGCTGAAGGATTATTTTGTCATCTTTTAAATTAAATATCACGACTGATTCGTGTGCTTTTAAGCAATCATGTCTTGTGAAACACAACGTTAATGAATTGGTTAAACGGCAGATATCAAGACAACAACAATAAATCGCACCAGACAACAAGACAACACTGAAGACAGTAGTAGCAATGGTTAAAACTGGGTGTATCATCATATTAATATTTTTGGTTCATGGTCTCTACACGTCTCCAGTAGAGATAGAAAGGTCTTTTACAAAGGAGACGAATATCTTGCTTGCACTTGTCACTGTTGGCAGTGGATTCATCGTAACATAATTCCCAGTCAAGGCATCACAGAATATATCATTCAGAAATCGGTATCAATCATGAAGAAGAAATGTGATAATTGATCTTTACGATGCTGCCGAGTGCGGTATCTGGAATCTCTCTAACTAAACTAACCGTTATAGGTTACAGTCTTCCCAGCTCAGTTTTTTTCTGGGTGATACCAGTGAAATAAGACCAGGGGGTGTTACATCTCATTATCCGCTCAGGATCAGGAGAAGTGAGGTATCTAACGGATCTTAATACTTAATGCTAAGAGTAAAATATCATCAGTTATTTTCCGTTATTAATTAAGAATAATTTATCTTCTTTTCCTTTTCTTTATTCAGACTGACCTATTCTGAATAAGAAATGAATGCTACACCATCATTAGACAACCCATGAATGTTGGAGAGGACATGGACACGTGGATATAAAAGGATATACATGTTTGAGAGGACAGAAACACATGGGGATAAAAGGATATACATGTTTGAGAGGAAAGGGACACATGGGGATAAAATGATATACATGTTTGAGAGGACATCGACACAAGGGGATAAACGAATATAAATGTTTGAGAGGACATGAACACATGGGGATAAAAGGATATAAATGTTGGAGGGGACACGAACACATGGAGATAAAAGGATATAAATGTTGAAGAGGACAGGAACACATCGTGATAAAAGAATATAAATGTTGGAGAAGACAGGGACACAGGGGGTTAAAAGGACATAAATGTTGGAGAAGACAGGGACACAGGAAGATAGAGGATAAGAATGTAACACATATAGTAAGGTGTCGTTTCCTGATTGTTATTAATGATTGTCCTGTTGTCACCAAGGAGTATAACCGAACAGTATATAACTGAGTATCACATGCAGAGCTATACAAGTTTTGCATTTTTCTAATATTCAGCGGGCGAAGTATCGAAACCAGAAATTCAAACATGTGAAATTGCTATCGGTTCCATTGACATTCATTTAGTACGCCTACAGTGTAAGTTTTAAAAAACATTAATGACGACCATTCCAGCAGCTATGGTGTCCTGGGAGCTGTGGTTATAGAGGATTTGTAATTATGACAGGAATCACTGCTAGGTTTGAACGCGTTTAATTGTCCCGTACTGTTGAGATACCGGCATGAAAATTATGAATTGATGGAGATTTTCCCGAAGATATCATTTATATTGTTTACCTAATTTGTAATCATGCTATTAATTTTGGCTTGGGGTTTTTCTAATTATATCATCAATTTTGTTTGTTCAGATCAAATGGTATAATTAGGACAAAAATGATATCTAAAATTAGTTATTTTTTCTTATTTTATCTCTCACGAATTCTGTTTTAAATTGGATTTTTAATATTGATTGGTGGTATTGATTGAAACATTGAAAACGTGTAGTCAAAGACACAACATATGTTTTTGTGTAATTCTATTACAGTGAAACAGGAAAGTACATGGTATGAAACAGGATTAAACATTGTTTTCTATGAGATGCCATCAACCCCTATTATAATGCAAATTAAGTATAACGTATTGGAATCCGATTTGATTCATTATGAAAGGGAAATGATATAATGTTTTATAATCGTCGCTACAATTGATTTGAAAGACAGCAGCAAACGTGTTTCACATCACGAAATAATGCGATTATTTATAAAAACAAAAACAAAAATTTTAAAGCAACAACGAATGAATAACAGGACTGATCCTCAAAGTATGATGGCCATGAGTTGGTTGTAGGTTAGAGCTATATCTATATTACTAACACGTGACCTCTTAGAACGCTCGTGATCTTATCAGTTTCCTTCCTATCATCACTGATAGATGATTCGCTCCTTACTGATTTGTTACAACATGTATATTCATACAGGCATGTTTCGCATATTGTAACCACTCTAGGTCCATGTTCACCGATTGAATTGCTTTATGTCAGCAACATCTGCGTCTTTTGGCTAGTGATAAATGGCCAGTATTTTTATATATTCACTGAGCATCCGTTTACAAAGCATACCATTATCGGTGTCAATAGCAATGCCAATATTTGTATTGGGTGTTAGTTTCACAAGTACAACCACGTTTGTATCCTGCAGACAATTAAATGGCATTATTATTCTACACCATGTCTTCATTGTGTTTAAGAAGAATTATTCCTCAGTTCATACGGAAAATGTTCAGAATTTCTCCATGTCTCGGCATAACCGCACGTGAATCTTTCATACCATGGTCACATCCTGCCAGGGAGGGAGTACCGATGGTGTGTCCTGGCATAGTAAATAGAGGTCTGATTTGAAACCTGTCATCAAAGATGACCCCGATTAAAATAAAACGCTTATAAATAAAAGGGCTTTGAAGAATATTGTGTAATCCGGTGTCCTTTGTCGTTCTGTATTTTTATTGCTTGTAGGAGTTAGAGTAGTCGGTAGCTTCCAAGACAAATAATATGATAGACATTGAACGCAATTCCATTAATAGTATGAGGGATTAATTGCCTTATCGAAGATAGTAACAAGCTTGAAATGAAAGCTAAGGATCAATGTCAGGGCCCTCCAATTCAAGTTGACAAGTCATTTGCTTCATATTTTGATGTCTTATAGCAGGAAAGTCTTTCCTTTATTAATTTTCTGTAGTTAAAACTTCAATAGTTTTGTATTTTAGTGCTCTTATATTGTGTCTTAACACACAAGGTACGTGCCTGGGGGCTACATAGCTATCAGGGAAGATTTGCATTCCGATTATCAATTAATCCGACGATTTAGAATGATTACGCAATTGAATGATGAAGTGATTTTGAATGGATTACTGATAACAAAACCAGACAGGAATATAAAAGGACAAACATCTTAACCAACTTACAGCAACGCTCTAAGATGGAAATCGGTTGATATATTCAAAATTCCCAAATCAAATGAAAAATGAAAAAAAAACGTGATATACCATGTTAACGAAAACAAATTATCAGAATGCTAAAATGCCACAAATGGAAGATCGCAAAATGTAAGTTTGATATTAGTTTAAAGGCAATTGACGTGAAACTACAGTGTATATAAATCCAATTCCACTGTGGAACTCTATCAAAACAGAGGAATTCGTAATTTCCCTTATGTCCTTTACCTATATTTTTGCTACATAAAACTAACATATGGTATTCATTTGTTTATCTTTTGTACACTCCCTTGATATTGCTGGGTGGTAATCCCTGCTTGTAAAGTTAATATCCCCGACGTTTGCCATTATCCTGCATGCCACATATAAATCCATATAAATAGTGGCATACCCTCAGGATATCCAAACGTATTTCAGAATCTTTGTATAACACGCTGTAATCCATCTACATTCTGAAATGTTTAGGCCGATCATGGCTTCACCTCTGGATGTTTATAGCAATGACCCCTAACGTCATTAAAGAGTTCTACCGGGACGAATAGCAGTATGATACAGTTTTCCCGTTCATTTTAAGCATTTTTAAGCACTTATTAGTCCTACAAGTACGAATAGCGTTAAATTATATTGTTGAATTTTGGAATTTTTACTGTAACTATTAATTTTTAATCTAATCTTTCTAATATGAGCTATAACCCTGTTCCTTTATTCTGATGATATGGGTTCATATGATTAAGCGTCATTTGTCTACTTCTGAGAACCTCTTATTGTACAGAAGTCGTCAATCATATTCAGTTTGTGTTCAGTTATATTGCACTCTATGTATCCGAACGGTACCTGACTCCATGTAAACGTATTTGAGGTATGTTTGACTGTTTCCCAGCTAGACAACCATAACAAGTCGAGCAACAGTTTGTTGAGCTGAGCGGTGTGAATGCGAATGCGCCCAAGCATCCAAATAACTATGATTAAGCCTCTTTCAGATCGCGATTACCTACGTAAATAGTAAGGCTACGTCAGATGGGGTTGAGGATAAAGCAGAAAGTTATGATAATGACATACTTTAGATAATTTATATCTGATTATTTTGGGTCATTTAGGTAATAAAACAGTTTTTTTTATGCCTTTCATGCCAGCCTACAGTAAAAACTATTTACCCTTGTTGTTGTGACCAACACCGCGAGGAATAGGTTTTGGCCCTTGACATTACAACGCATGAAACGACTGCATAATAGGTTTTCCCGTTGATTCTAATTGCATTCACGGATAATTCCATCCCATTCATAATCTTTTGCCAACCAAGTCCATATTCGGCGATGTAAACAAATTTTACATTTGACATACATTGAAAAGACATTAATGTCTTCTTATGAATATGCATGTATTTGGGACTGAATACGTTTGTAGTTATTTTCACATCCGCAATACGTAGAATGCGGGTATCCTTGCTCTTCAGCGGCTTATTCGCAGTTTCGTGCGCAATTATCGAATGTGACAACCCTTGATAAGATTTGCCAATGTAATCTTACAAGAGTCTTAATCACTACTTGCGGTTGATTAACTATGAAGGTATTGATTTTATGATGCAAATACTATATTTAAGTGCATTTTATTGGATACGTGTCGATTTTGATCAGTTAGTCTTTGCTGTCTTAATAGCTTGAAAATGCTTGAAATGGCACTATACGAGTCGAATTTTGAAACAAAGTTCTATCGGTGGCGTTCAACTAAGCTTACGTTCTCTGAATGTATGTATATTTCAACGTCATATTGAATAAATAACCAGACTACTCTCTAACGAGATCATTTTTGCCACGTGTAGCATGTTTCCCTTTGAAACTCTCTGTACCAAATACATTGGTTCTATCGACACAGACATCTAACGTGTTAACGAGAGAATCATTTGCATCAACTTACAATACCTTGAAAGTAAATAATAGCAGATAACGCAGATCAAAGTTAATCATCACACAGTTAAAAGTTAACAAAAGGTAATCATCACGCAGTTAAAAGTTAACAACAGGTAATCATCACACAGTTAACAATAGGTAATCATCACGCAGTAAAAGTTTACAACATGTAATCATCACGCAGTTAAAAGTTTACAACATGTAATCATCATACAGTTAAAAGTTAACAATAGGTAATCATCACGCAGTTAAAAGTTAACTACAGGTAATCATCACGCAGTTAAAAGTTAACTACAGGTAATCATCACACAGTTAACAATAGGTAATCATCACGCAGTTAAAAGTTTACAACATGTAATCATCACACAGTTAAAGGTTAACTATAGGTAATCATCACGCAGTTAAAAGTTAACTACAGGTAATCATCATACAGTTAACAATAGGTAATCATCACGCAGTTAAAAGTTTACAACATGTAATCATCACGCAGTTAAAAGTTAACAAAAGGTAATCATCACGCAGTTAAAAGTTAACTACAGGTAATCATCACGCAGTTAACAACTGATAATCATCACGCAATTAAAAGGTTAACAACAATTAATCATCGCGCAGTTAAAGATTTAACAACAGGTAAGCATCACGCAGAAAAAGTTTAACAACAGGTAATCATCACGCAGAAAAAGTTTAACAACAGGTAAGCATCACGTGGTTAAAAGTAAACAACAATTAATCATCGCGCAGTTAAAGTTTAAACAACATGTAAGCATCACGTAGTTAAAGGTAAACAACTGGTAATAACCACGCAGTTAAAAGTTAACAACAGGTAATCACGACGCAGTTAAAAGTTAACAACAGGTAATCATCACGTAGTTAAACGTTAACAAGGGTTAGCATCACGTAGTTAAACGTTAACAAAGGTTATCATCACGCAGTAAAAGTTAACAACAGGTAATCAGCACGCAGTTAGAAATTAACAACAGGTAATCATCACGTTGTTAACAACAGGTTATCATCACGCAGTTAGAAATTAACAACAGGTAATCATCACGTTGTTAACAACAGGTTATCATCACGCAGTTAAAAGTTTAACCACAGGTAATCATCACGTGGTTTAAAGTAAACAACAATTAATAACCACGCACTTAAAAGTTAACAGCAGGTAATCATCACGCAGTTAAAAGTTAACAACAATTAATCATCACACAGTTAAACGTTAACAACAGGCAATCACGACGCAGTTAAAAGTTAACAACAGGTAATCAGCTGGCTTTTCAAAAATGATAATGGATAATGGTAGGAGTACTTTAAGTGTACAGGGGTCTTCCATAGTGTATTGATCAACATGGTCATTAAGTAAACCTCTCATTAAAAACCACATCGTATCAGTAAATACATATATGAAAGTTAAATTGAAGATCTGTGTAAAATGTCATGTTTAAGTCTTCAAACTATCACTACATATATATTAAACTGGGCAGTAGGTACAGTATGTTCCCATGAGTATGTTAATAGTTTGTTGAGTAATTTGTCAGAGAATTCGGAACAGACCTTGTTAAGTAGGAATTAAGTAATTCCCTCTATTCCATCTTTAGCATTTAATCATGGTCTTTGAGGTGCTTTAGGATATGTTACAAGATCGTCCACAAACAAATATTTAAGAAAACTCATTATAAGACAACGAGCGCGTTCCGTCTGTGAGTAAAGTTGATACAATATGTACGTCACAAGCAGCAACACTGCAACATTGGCGGCAGTGCTGTAACAAACACACAAAAACAGAACTCAATGATGGTACGATACAATTAAAACATGACTGAAATGAAAACAACGATACCACTCTCACCCATACACACATCAAAGCGACTAATTATTACTGATATCGCAATAACTATGAGCCAAAAATCTTCCGAATGGATATGTGTCGACATTCGTGTACATGGATTCAGTAGTTACATCATGAAATTAAAACCCCACAGCCAACGACGATCCTCGTCATATTTTTCCCTCTGGAAATAATCTGGATATGAAACTTGTCTACAGGATGGGATTTCTTGATCAGTTCACCTCTCACTTCCTTGTATACAGCAGAAAGAGGATGTAACCCAATAGCGCCGCCAAGGATAATTATCTCAACTAATCCCCGCGGGAAATAGAACATGTCCAACCTTGAAGAAATGGACGAAAACGGAATTGTCACATCACAAATCAACTTATCTTCAACAGGATCCGTCATTCTCCCTGAAGCAGTCACTCTTCCCTAGCTTATGCTAATAGAAAAAGACCTTTCTCGTGTTATATTAAATGTTGAATACCTTAGTTGAATACATATAATATAAAATTTATCGTCAACTTAGCTCTGTCCCACTAAACTGCTCACAATCTGTCATCCTGAACTCCCATCTGTATTAACATCTCATGTAACAGATTAATCATAAAAAAGACCTTGACCTACGTATGAGCATAGCTTTATTAGCTTTGAGGTTCCAATACCAAGCCGAATGATTTGTAATAATACGATCACCATGACGCATATGTGAGATATAAAAGTTACATTTATCAATATATCAGTAGTTCGCACGTGACCAAATCCGAAACGTCGCAGGTGTTCAATAGTTCGCACGTGACCGTGCAATAGTTCATAATACACCTTTTGCGTCTAGTTAAGGAAAATCAAACGCATTATATAATAACATAATATATAACAGTTATAACAGTTCCTGTGTCACATTTTGGTTATTCATTAATAGGAAAAATTTATTTAGCATTATAACACTTGTATTCATCCGTGGGTTGATGTTTAGTTTTCCCTCGTGCTAACATACTAATCGTGGAGATACAACACAAAACCCTTCGATATCAGATGCGAATAGTTGCAACTAAATCCAACACCTGACAAATCATCATAAACAAGTGGTCGATTTTGAGACATTCTTATGACATTCCATCCGAGATACGTGACACTGCAACACCTACAAACTCATGTCTTACTGTCATAGTTTACTACAGAGAATCACAGCCATTAAAACATCAGCCCCCGGTGACACTTTCCCGTTATGTTTCTATAATTCGTAACGAGTATAGAGTGAAATGGGTTTTAAGGAAAATGCTCATCGCGAATGATTTTGTTTATTAGAACGTTGCTCGGCTTAATTTGTTTCAATACTCCCTAAAGGAAAACAACAACCCACATTGGCGTCAGTTGTCTTCCGGAAGTACGTTATCTCCTGAGACGATTTTAGTTGTGCCAACTAATATACCAAAGTGAAGATCAAGGACGTGTGTGCATCGAAGTTTCTACGTGTTGTAAACAACGTCTATAATTATGATGATCCATCAAATATCAGTTTTCATCTTATCAAACTGACGAATTATTGGTATAGACGATAGACCTATTGCCAGTGGGTGATATTTTGATAAAGGATCGCTGTTTTTAATGTCTATTGACATGTAAGTCTACGAAAAAAAGTTCATTAACTAAATACGTACAAAGATGAACTTATTAACAATTCTTATGGTTATATGACGGACATATACGAACTTCTGGAAACTTATTAGGGACCAGTATGATATCAACAACAAACATGAACTCATAACAAAACATGAAATCATCATGAACAAATATGAACGTAACACGGACACACACGTACGTACATATGTATCCCGGACAAATATGATCCTATCACGGACAGACATGTGCGTATCCCTGACAAATATGAACCTGCCATGGACAAATATGAAATCATCAGAGACACACCATTACTTAGTATAGAATTATTACCTAGCCAGAAAGATGAACTGATCACGGATCAGATTTAACATAGCACATATATACTCGAATTTAACACTGATTAAGATGAATTTACATCGGCTTAATAGATACCAAGTCTTAACCTTGTACTACACAAGACGTAAGTTTAGCGCAATGATAAAGCCAACATGGGCGTCGGGGAAATGGGGAAAAAACACATGCCTTTGTCAAAACCTCACCAAAATAAGGAATACTTAAACAATATATCATTTCCGTCTGGTTGTCTTGACAACAACAGTTTACAAAATTATAAATAGAAAAGACATCAAAAACCTTCAATAACAGGTCAAACTCATGTCGATTGGTTTTCAAGTATTCAGTTGCCTTCTAGGAAATAAGACAACACAACCGTTATCCTGAAAAGCAATGTAGAGCGAGTAAAATATCACTAGTACCGAGTGTACTTTCTATGTATGGACAAGACACTTGGTCACACAGTGGGATTCCGTTGAAAATAAGCAGTTCCCTGTGGTCGCCTAGCTCTTGTCAACATAAAGATCAACATAGCTCGCCAGGTCGGCGGCAGTTCGATTGCAATATTTGTCAAGTATCCGAAATTGGCTCTTTGTCACATGCTAATGTGTATCTTGTCTCTTAATCGCTCAGTTGGTACCAATATGTACTACGATGCTGGATGTTCTTGTGTATAGACGATGTAGTAAGTTTATGTGTATAGACGATGTAGTAAGTTTATGTGTATAGACGATTTAGTAAGTTTCTGTATATAGACGATTTAGTAAGTTTGTGTGTAAAGATGATTTAGTAAGTTTATGTATATAGACGAGTTAGTAAGTTTGTGTGTATAGACGATTTAGTAAGTTTCTGCTACAGACGATTTAGTAAGTTTGTGTGTATAAACGAGTTAGTAAGTTTGTGTGCATAGATGATTTAGTAAGTTTCTGTATATAGACGATTTAGTAAGTTTGTGTGTATAGACGATTTAGTAAGTTTGTGTGTATAGATAATTTAGTAAGTTTATGTGTATAGACGATTTAGTAAGTTTCTGTATATAGACGATTTAATAAGTTTGTGTGTACAGACGAGTGTAGTAAGTTTGTGTATATAGACGATTTAGTAAGTTTGTGTGTATAGACGAGTTAGTAAGTTTGTGTGTGGAGACGAGTTAGTAAGTTTGTGTGTATAGATAATTAGGAAGTTTGTGTTTATAGAGGATTTTGTAAGTTTGTGTGTATAGACGATTTAGTAAGTTTGTGTGTATCGAGGATTTAGTAAGTTTGTGTGTATAGACGAGTTAGTAAGTTTGTGTGTATAGACGATTTAGTAAGTTTATGTGTGTAGACGAGTTAGTAAGTTTGTGTGTATAGACAATTTAGTAAGATGTGTATATAGACGATTTAGTAAGTTTGTGTATAGACGATTTAGTAAGTTTATGTGTATAGACGATTTAGTAAGTTTGTGTGTATAGAGGATTTAGTAAGTTTGTGTGTATAGAGGATTTAGTGAGTTTGTGTGTATAGAGGATTCAGTAATTTTGTGTGTATAGACGAGTTAGTAAGTTTGTGTATAGACGATTTAGTAAGTTTGTGTGTATAGACGATTTAGTAAGTTTATGTGTGTAGACGAGTTAGTAAGTTTGTGTGTATAGACGATTTAGTAAGATGTGTATATAGACGATTTAGTAAGTTTGTGTATAGACGATTTAGTAAGTTTGTGTGTATAGACGATTTAGTAAGTTTGTGTTTATAGAGGATTTTGTAAGTTTGTGTGTATAGACGATTTAGTAAGTTTCTGCTACAGACGATTTAGTAAGTTTGTGTGTATAAACGAGTTAGTAAGTTTGTGTATATAGATGATTTAGTAAGTTTCTGTATATACAAAATGTAGACGATTTAGTAAGTTTGTGTGTATAGAAGATTTAGTAAGTTTGTGTGTATAGAGGATTTAGTAAGTTTATGTGTGTAGACGATTTAGTAAGTTTCTGTATATAGACGATTTAATAAGTTTGTGTGTACAGACGAGTGTAGTAAGTTTGTGTATATAGACGATTTAGTAAGTTTGTGTGTATAGACGAGTTAGTAAGTTTGTGTGTATAGATGATTTAGGAAGTTTGTGTTTATAGAGGATTTTGTAAGTTTGTGTGTATAGAGGATTTAGTAAGTTTGTGTATAGAGGATTTAGTAAGTTTATGTGTATAAACGACTTAGTAAGTTTGTGTATAGACGATTTAGTAAGTTTGTGTGTATAGACGATTTAGTAAGATGTGTATATAGACGATTTAGTAAGTTTGTGTATAGACGATTTAGTAAGTTTATGTGTATAGACGATTTAGTAAGTTTGTGTGTATAGAGCATTTAGTAAGTTTGTCTGTATAGAGGATTTAGTAAGTTTGTGTTTATAGAGGATTTAGTAAGTTTGTGTGCATAGACGAGTTATTAAGTTTGTGTATAGACGATTTAGTAAGTTTGTGTGTATAGACGATTTAGTAAGTTTATGTGTGTAGACGAGTTAGTAAGTTTGTGTGTATAGAGGATTTAGTAAGTTTGTGTGTATAGACGATTTAGTAAGTTTATTTGTACAGAGGATTTAGTAAGTTTGTGTGTGTAGATGATTTAGTAAGTTTCTGTATATAGACGATTTCGTAAGTTTCTGTATATAGACGATTTCGTAAGTTTATGTGTATAGACGAGTTAGTAAGTTTGTGTGTATAGACGATTTAGTAAGTTTGTGTGTATAGACGATTTAGTAAGTTTGTGTGTGTAGATGATTTAGTAAGTTTATGTGTATAGACGATTTAGTAAGTTTGTGTGTATAGAGGATTTAGTAAGTTTGTGTGTAGATGATTTAGTAAGTTAGTGTGTATAGACGATTTAGTAAGTTTGTGTGTATAGACGATTTAGTAAGTTTATGTTTATGGACGATTTAGTAAGTTTACATTGATGGACGATTTAGTAAGTTTCTGTTACAGACGATTTAGTAAGTTTATGTGTTAAGACGATTTAGTAGGTTTATGTTTATGGACGATATAGTAAGTTTCTGTTACAGACGATTTAGTAAGTTTATGTGTTTAGACGATTAAGAAAATTTCTTCGTGTAGACGATGAAGTAAGTTTCTGTGTTTGACGACTTAGTAAACTTCTTTGTGTAGACCATTTTGTAAATTTCTGTGAATAGACGATTTAGTCAATTTCTTTGTGAAGATGATTTAGTCAATTTCTCTTTCTAGAAGATTTCGTAAATAACCTGGGCGTAGACGATTTAGTAAATTTCGAGTTTCCAGATTTAGAAAGTTTCCAGCATGGTACTGCCCTGAATATAAGACGTGGAATTTTCATATCGAAATCTAGATTTCACATTCTCATTTTGTAAAAGTAATTTTCTATGTAAATTGTAATTGTTTTTTTCGTTATCTCGTAAAAGTAAATATGACATGAAATAGAAAAATGAGGAAGATTAAGAATATGCATTTTCCCAGAATCAGACATCAGGGCTGAATATAACCATGCGTGCTACGCGGGTTAATGAATATGGCGCTGCTGTTATCGCTTTGGTAACTCCCAAGAATAATCATTCCAGATGAAAACGTCCAAATATTAACATTAGAACGAAGTAGGAAATGCCTGGGGGAGAATAATTTATTTTTCTTATTTTCGATAGACATTATCGTTAATCGTTGACCTTGAAATGAAAAATGAAGACAGGGAGACAAGCTTGCGAGGCATTCATACAAAATTCAAATTTTAATATTTTTCACTAAACACATATTGTTTGTATTGTGATGAAATATAACCATAGATCCAAGATACAAATCGTTTGGTTATTTTTAGCGTAGATGCGGCCATTTATACCACCTCTGCGGTAAGTTTGTCATATCAATCACTTTTAAGAGTCATTGATGTTGAACCATGCCTGATTGGAGTATGTTCTACGGTTTTGCGATATACACGCGATGAAAAAATTCTTTGTCTGTTGTTTTGGGAAAAGCTAATCATCAAAGCAGTTACGAAGAAAAATCTATATCTACAAAAGCTAATTACACTTTTCTATATCTTCGTCAAAAATATAAGTTATATTAGAATGAATTCAAATTTTAGATGATTAAACATGTAAAGTGGTATTTGTAAAGAGTTCAGTGTTTAAGTTAAGGTAATGGCCAGTCAATGCTTTGGTGCTCTTCCGAGTCAAGTCATCACGTATTTTACATTGTCCGGCATCTTGAGTACAAGGTTTACACATAACTGTACCACGGGGCGTGTTGTCATTTCAAGGGGAATATGCAATGGGCTCTAAAATATGATTGACTACGGATCAAGTCATGCGAGGTGAACCATGGTATTATTGTATATGACTGACAAAGGACAGGTCATTGACTATCAAAACAATCACGTTACTTTGCGACCTGATTTTACAACATGTTATACACCAGACGCAACTCGTTTGATATACAATTAAGGAAGTGGTTTCACTAATTTGTAAGTGGTTGTGGAATCCTTATATACCACTCGAATACTTTCCTGAAATATCAGTACATCAAAAATAGCCCAGACACTTTTTATATTCATAATCAATGTAGAGTATTTTCTAGTAATTCGACCTCGCTGCTGCTTGAAAATTTATGGACTTGGGAATTGACCTTCTGTAGCTCAATGACGTCATGGTACATGTAGGTTAGACTAGATAAACCAGAGGTTCCCGCTAGCGCCCATCACTAACACTGAAAACCATATTCCTAATCTTAATTTGTGCACAATTTATTCTTTCCTTTCGATTTGCTTCTCCGATCTGTCCTTTAAAAGAGAAATTTCGTCAGTTTTGGCATAATTCCTTCACACGAGGTTACAGTGAACATAGTAACACAAGTGACGAAGGAAGAACGCTTTATGACTCGTGCCCTGACCGGGCCTCGAACTCACGATCTACGTCACCCAATCGCCTAGCCAGAAATGAGTTTATGAAAATGCGGTAACAGTAAACTGCGTAGGAAATACAAAGGCGAATCATTTGTCTGTATTCGATTAATTTATTACGTACATAAATACTAACACAAATTCCACAACTATTATTCACGGTAATGGTTGGATTTTTCTTTCCCCAGACAAAAGCTTCAGACTTTTTCTAAGCTTTAGTGGACACCGGACACCTATGAATTTTCCGATTCGTAAGACACGGCATAATGATAGGATGCTTTGATCGTAAAACTGACAACTGCTCAGAGGGTTTCTGCCGTTACAATAGAGGGTTAACGAACGGACCAGTGATGAGATGGGGATTATCAGATTGCCTACAATGACCATTGAGGTACATCCACGACGCTGTCCAGGTGATTTGTTGTACTGTAGGTACACTACCAGGGATGTAGTTAACTCGAAAGCCATTTCAATCTTATCTATGTCGGCTAAAACATGATTAAGGTGGGTGAACCGAAACATTTCGAAATGTTTCAGTATGTCTCTTTTCGTAATGTATTTGTTCAAATGACAGCGTTTTATGGGATGTTTGTACAAACAAAACAGGAAACTATACATGTAACGTGTACCATCACTGTTTTGTATGTCCTAGAAATGAAAATGGCGATTTCACACAAACGCCTTCCAAGCACATCTTTGGACCATTGCGGATAGAGATCAATTGGGATGAATACCACCATGATGTAGTATGCTGATTAAGTATACCGGGTGGGGTATGTTGTTCTGGAATATAGAACAACATAGTTGCGTTTTTTTTATCCCCACCTAGGATCAAATGCTTTTCTTGTATATCAAGTTGTCCCTGTTTTCAACTCCGTCGTTTATATATAATAAAGCGCCAATTTCAATTCTAATCATTCTCTGCCTTGTTTTAAGGTCATGTATAAATGATAATTGAAATAACATTTATATGTATTTATATGTATTTATACATGCTAGGAGTTGTAAAGATTGTTACTTATAGATGTTTTGTGCCATTTAAAATTTTGCGGACGTTGTTGGATGGGAAGGGGAACGTGTCAGGATTATTCATTACGCGTATGCGCAACAAATCAGCAGCAGCAGGAACAAAACAACGGAACCCTATTTGATCAGGTCAATCAGCGTTTTCATTATTTACCCGTATTTTAGAAGTTTATTTTAGATCCGCCTCCAGCCCTTCCTCCTTCCGTAGACATTTTATTTTAATTTTCTTAGTTTAAACAATATTTTATTCAATATCTACATGTCATATATATGATACATAATAATAAAAGGATTCAGAAAAAAGTATGAAAATTCTTATTTAAATCTGTCTCCTTAAATAATATATTGGCGGATGACAACACTGTATAGCCATTTATTAGTCAAATAGTATAACTTAAAAACAAAACTATTTATGAGAGAGAGAGAGAGAGAGAGAGAGAGAGAGAGAGAGGAGAGAGAGAGAGAGAGAGAGAGGGGGGGGGAGGGAGAGAGAGATGTAATGGGACCTAGTGATACTATAGGTACTACATAATCATAATGACATAATAAAACATAGTAATATAATAAATTTTCTTATGTGTGTGAGTTTTGGTTCAGGCTAATAGCTGTACCATTACTAGTATTCACTTGTATTTGTATCTTAATGTAAACTTTATTTATTTTACAACAATTGCGAAACAAGTTATATTAACTTATATTAATCACGCTTGTTGGCCCGGATGGAAGCGTGCGAGGGGTCTTACTGTGGGAGGAAACCGGACTACCTGGGGAAAACCAACGTGGTCGGGCAGGTGACACCATACCTTTGTATCTTAGTTATATGTGGTGTTTTTATCCCCATCTCGGACCAAATGTTTTTCTTGTATGTCAAGTTGTGTGTCGGGCTTGAAAATATACATAATCAAGCGCCAAGTTCAATTCTAACCAGTCTCTGCCTTGTTTTTTATGGTTGCATGGATTTTGTCTAGCAAGCTTGCCCTCACGGCGGTAATGTATAAGTATACTTACAGCAATGCATCACCAAACAGACCAATTCTATCTTACGTAGGCCACTATATGACCAATGAGACAGCAAGATAAACCTAATAAGTATAATAATAACCTGTTGATCACAGAGATAGCCAATCAAAGATGCTATAGATAACTAAACAGACGAATTACTGCGTTGTATGTCTCTAAAAGGACCAATCACATTTAAGGATTGTACAAACGACACTATAAACATCGAAAAACGAATAACGAAAGGAGATTTAACTCGGACTCATGATGCGCGGCACTGAAAATTGTGTTCCGTCGTCATTAGATGTACAATGCAGGAACATGAAACTAGGATACACATATTAACATGAAGGAATGATTTTCTGCTTGGGGTTGTCGGGCGGCGTATTGAATATCACAATTACAGTCGAGAAAGGCGACAGGGGCTAGATCATCCTATCGGAAGTGAAAATGTATAGAATCACCTGCCCGACCTCCTGGGTTTTCTCCATGTTATCCGAAATCGGGTTTTATACAGATATGCACCATAGACAATTGCAGTCATTGTCACATCTAGGCAAGGCAGCAAGGGGCTTAATTACACTAAATTACACTTAATTACATGAAATGGATATGTCTAACGAGTTAATTAAGCCTTCAATGAAAACAGTTCTATTTTCTGTTAACTGCATCTGTCTTCCGTAGTATTCATGTCAAACAAGCCAAACTATAATGAAATGCTTCAAATAGTTCAGGAAGGTTCATTAGATATCATACTGACAAAGAGAAAACCCCGGTAGTTATTCCAACGCCGAGGTGTTGTTCGTCAACTCCCTGGGTATAGTCAACAATTGCTAGAGAGGGAGAGATAAGTGACATCTATGTTGTGGTTTGCTGTGCATTTTTGAAATTGTTTATGACATTGTAAATAGCTACACAGAATATCGGGTTTACCTAACATAACATCTAACCCTTGATTTGTATACAGACGTCCACAATTAAATTAATACCAGACTAAGTAGCTGCTAATTGGGGGCGAAAGGACCATTCGTCTAGTCTACTAATTTACCCGCGCACGCCACAAACACATCAACTCTACAAATTAAATGCTATGCACACTTTCACCTCAGAAACAATGTTTAATCTATAAATTATAATTTAAAAAAACAAGCGTTTTTTGTTTTTTGTTTTTGAAAAAGAACAGCAATCCGGTACGTTGCCAATAGAATTTTACGCAAATAATCAATGCCGGGATATTTAGATCAACAAATGTATTTTTTCTGATGTGGGGTGGGTTTTTTTTTTTGTTTTTTTTTTAGAAATATTGTGGTTGTGAAGAGGAAGAGTAAAATTTATAACACGGGCCGGATAGTCATTTCGACCCCGGTTATTCTGGTTTTAAATTCAATAGTAGACGTCAATATACAAACCAATGGTATAGCGTTAAAGATCAGTATATCAGACATTCCGTGTAGTTATTGACAATGATAAGATATTGAGAAGAACGCAAAACTTGACATAGATGTTACTTTTCTCTCCCTCGCCATTGTAGACTATAGCCTAGCAGTTGGCGAACAGCAGTCCGTCATTGGAATAACTTCCTATCTTTCACCCTTTACCAATGTGTATATATGTACATTTCATTAGGATAATACTTAACAACACTTCCATCACAACTGTCCACTTTTTTCAGTTGCTTCGAGCGGCTTCGAAAAATAAAAATGTTATGGACAATTGCTATGATGTATACACGTTTATATCAATATGCTTTTAGTTTGTGATCACGACAATGTGTTATATTTTACACAAGACTAACATAGAAATCACATCCTTGAAAGGCTCTATAGTATTTTATCTATTGTAAATTCCGTGTCCAAAAGATATTTCTTCACAAAATACCTATTTGCATGTAGCATTGGACATTTAAGGGACTAGTAATCTGTCTTTTACTCTTTCCTCTATAGCGTTTTTTACACTCGTTTTCACATAACTCGCATAGTTCCAGAAACATGGTATATTTAACAACTAGGACAAGTCAAATCGATCGTGTGAAAACAAATCAGAAAGGCAAGCCATTGCAGGACCACACACATTGTTATTTGGTTGTTTTCTCAGACGATCTCAAGCTGTGACAACGATTTTCAAATTTACTGATACAACCTAATGTCACTGGACGATGTTCAGGGCGATACTACGTTTCAATTTCCAAGCACGGGACTGCGTAGTTACACAATAAACCTTGATATTTAATTTCCGGTCGAGACTACGTGAACTTCCCTGAATAACTAGCGATTTGTCCTCTACCTTGCTTGTAAACATACCTTTCTACACTGGATTTTACTTCCTCTTTACAGTCAGTTTCATGGAAGAACATATCAGATGACGAGGAAGCAGAATTAATACTGGGGGGGGGGGGGGGGGGGGGGGGGGGGGGGGAGTGGTTTTGGTCATTCTATTCGCCTATAAACAGACAGAACAAAAGAACTCCCCAGCTGCAAGGGGCTCACATTTAGTCTCCTCCTATGACAAATAGAAGGGTGATGTGGGGCTTATTTCTAGGCTTTTCAATGTCCCTTCAACAGAAGGAAATGGAGAAACCGCCCTCTGACTTTGATAGTCAGCTTATTTTTCATGGTGTACCGTGCGGTATACCATACTTTTTTTCTCATTTTTCCATGTACGAATTGGTTTTATTGTCGGTCACCGAGAAAAAAAATACAAAATTTCTATATGGTGTCGCCATGTTGGATATATTTCCCCATTTATTTCTCAAAAAAATGGTGTTAGAAAAATAGTCCATTATATGTTAGGTATGTGGGATGGGGAAATTCTACCGTATGTTGATTTGGACTTATCCTAGTGTGTAAATCTAGCACATTTTCAGACTTTTTTTGGCTCTTAAATTAATTAACTTTCGGTAAAAATGACACTCACATTTGTGTAGAACAGCAAGTGAAACTAAGTCACCCTATCCTTCAAATGATCGTCGGTATCGACGGACCTACCGTCGTCATCCAACCAAGAAAACTGATTAAAACAATCCTATGTCAATGAAATGATCGAATACTCAGTGCTTGCTGGTTCACACATCAAGTTGCCAAAATCCCCGTGAATATTACCACCGACGAAACATCACCGCGTCAACAAAAGTACGATGTGTTCCAGAAAATTATCAAATATGTCGAAGAACAAACTATATGTAAAATTATAAAACTCATTTCCACTTTGATTTTTCAATGTATTGCAAATGGAACGTTTTTTCGTGATCACGGCCACGTCAAAAGTCGGTCAAGATATGGCAATTTTTATCTGCGAATTGTTCATTTGTTCATCACTGAACAAGAAACGGAATTGAACTAATGTGCAAACGAAATTGGGTATGATCTATCAGCAAAACATAAGTACTTTTGGTAAAAACGTCAAACAAAGATATTTTTTTGAATATGAAGAAAATGAATTGATAGAGACATTTTTGCCAGAAATTTGGTAGTGAAATTAGAAAGACTCCTTTATTACATTGGCAATGTTTTCCCTGACGCAGGTTTCCTGCATCAAGGACTTCCAAACGAAATGTCTGTCTGTGCATCCTTGGGATGCATTGTTACTCCAAAATCTGCTTTAAAATGAAGAATTAACAGTGATTTCAATAGACACCAGTATTTCATTACTAAGGCAACATTGTTATACCAACATGGACGCTAGAACTGCTTTAGCATGATTTTGTCAATTTTAAATTGTCCTGGGACATGCCAAAATGGGATTCCCAATGACGTGTACTTTAATCTTTGATAGATACATACATAGATATCCGACAGGTTACTTATTATTCGCTTTACTAACTTAGATTGGCACCAAAGAGTTACAGACGCATTAGTGATTCTGTAGGGGAAGCACCAATCATCGCAGTTCTAATCACAATATCCAGAGAGATGCATATAGAGCAAACACATTGTTTTCTGAACAAATACATTCAACATGTATCACCAATTGCACCAGACTTTGCCACATCTAAACGAAAAGGAAGAATGGAAAGAACCCATACATACCTGATCGAATAACAAACATGGTATCACTATCATAAACAATAGGTATATATCAGTAGTATCGAGTAAATGTCTGTGACTGGAGTTATTTATTTAGGTGATGTTGCCCAATGGGTGAAACAGCAGACAACCCCTGGGGTGTTACCGAACGGAGGACAAATTGACGGCCAATATACTCTACCGATCTCGACCCGATACAGTCATATTTTTGGTGTTTATACATAATCTTTTTGTCAACATTCCCTGAATTACAGGAATTAAGGAAATCTGAAAAAAATGATCAGATTTTTTTCACTTAGAAGAATATTAAAAGATCCTGTTCAATTAAAACATCCTGCTCCTACCAACGTGAACAATTACAGTATAGAAGAGTTGAATGTTTTGTGTCTGAGGTTTACCCATGAGGGACTAATTCGAGTACATTTTTTTTCTGTATCATAGGAACCCTATATATTCTTTATACAGAATGGCATTGAAGTTTTGAGCATCGGCACATTTCATTTGGGTGGAATTTAGCAGAGAGGTACACAAGCTGTTTGAAATTCATTAAAAAAAAATCGGTCAATAACGGATTTATTTATCAATTCAAACTGATGAAATGATAACAAAATTTGACATCAGAATTCTCCGAAACAGAATAAACATTTTAAAAAAGAAATAAAGAGACTGAACACATTCTCAATAAGAACAAAGAAGTTCGAGAGAAAAACCAGCCCTAAATACTCTCAAATAATACAATGTATGATTTCTTCCGTGTCACCATGTAGAGGGGACAAAGTCAAGTCCACAGTTCTGCAAGGGATTCCTCATTAGTCGCCCCCTACGATCATGGTGTGCGTTATTAAAGGCAACGTATATATATGTTGTTTTTTTATCTAATTATCCAGTAGATGTAGGTCTCATATAGTATTTATTATTTGTGTAAGACATACGTTTTGAGGCATATAAAAATAGTCAGTATATTTTCGAATTCACCATGTTTACCAAATAAAAATATCACCTTTGTATTGTGGATCTGAGTTATATTATGAACCTGGACAACAAAACCATACCAAAACAAAAAACAAAAACAATACAATGTATAACAAACCTATGGATATTAACACAACAGACACTAATATAATGGACAATGATACAATGAACAAAAATACAATAGCCAACAATACAAATTACAACAATATAAAACACAATAATACAATGGACAACAATACATGGAACAACAATGTAATGGACAACAATACTGTGGACAATGATACAAAGGACTGCAATGCAATGTACAACAATAAAATAAACAGCAATACAGGGGACAACGCTACAATGGACAACAATTCAACCGACAGAATACCGTGGCTAATAATATTATATTATACAATACAATGGGCAACAATGTAATAGACAGCAATACAATGGACAACAATACAATAGAGATCAATACAATGGACAATAATACAGTGGACGTTAATTTAATATAATACAATTGACAATAATACAACAGACAACAATACAATGGACAACAATACAGTGGACATCAATACAATGGACAACAAAACAATAAAAAGTAATACAGTTGACAAACATACAATAGACAGCAATACAATGGACAACAATACAATAGACAACAATACAGTGCAAAACAATACAATAGACAACAATTCAATGGGCAACAATACAATATACAACAATACAATGGACAACAATACAATGGACACCAATACAATGAACAACAATACAATAGACAACAATACAATATACAACAATACAGTACAAAACAATACAATATAAAAAATACTGTGCACAACAATAAGATCGTCATCAATACAATGGGCAACAATACAATAGACAACAATACAATGGACAACAATACAATGGACAACAATACAATAGACAGCAATACAATGGACAACAATACAATAGACAACAATACAGTGCAAAACAATACAATAGACAACAATACAGTGCAAAACAAAACAATAGACAAAAATACTGTGTACAACAATAAAATCGACAACAATTCAATGGGCAACAATACAATAGATAGCAATACAATGGACAACAATACAATAGACAACAATACAGTGCAAAACAATACAATAGACAAAATACTGTGCAGAACAATAAGATCGACAACAATACAATGGGCAACAATACAATAGACAACAATACAATAGACAACAATACAATAGACAACAAGACAATAGACAACAATACAATGGACAACAATACAATAGACAGCAATGCAATGGACAACAATACAATAGTCATCAATACAGTGCTCAAAAATACAATGGACAACAATACAATGGACAACAATACCATATACAACAATACCATGTACAACAATAACATGGACAACAATAAATTAACAATGCAGTGGACACAATACAATAGACAACACTACAGTGGACGTTAATTCAATATAATTCAATTGACAACAATACAATAGTCATCAATACAATCGACAACAATACAATAGACATCAATACAATAGACAGCAATACAAAGGATAGCAATATAATGGACACTACAATAGATAACACTACTGTGGACAATAATAAAAAATTATACAATGGATATCAATACAGTCCAAAACAATACAATAGACAATGCCATGGACAACAATACAATAGAAATTAATAAAAACGACAACAATGCAATGGACAACAATATAATACACCACAATACAATTGACAATAATACAATGGCCAACAATAAAATGGTCAACAATCCAATGGTCAACAATACAATTGACAACAATACAATGGCCAACAATACAATGGTCAACAATACAATTGACAACAATACAATGGTCAACAATACAATGGCCAACAATACAATGGTCAACAATACAATGGCCAACAATACAATGGCCAACAATACAATGATCACCAATACAATGGTCAACAATACAATTGACAACAATACAATGGCCAACAATACAATGGTCAATAATACAATTGACAACAATACAATTGTCAACAATACAATGGCCAACAATACAATGGCCAACAATACAATGGTCAACAATACAATGGTCAACAATACAATTGACAACAATACAATGGCCAACAATACAATGGTCAACAATACATTAGACAACAATACGATGGAAAATAATGCCATGGACAACAATACCATGGACAATAATACCATGGACAACAATACAATACACAACAGTACAAAAAACACCAATGCACAGCCGATGTTTGAATGTTCATGATAACAATGGAGGGCGACACAAAAATTCGCGGTGTTTTTAGTGGGGTGTTCTCGTAAATAATATACCGTTGGTCTCGACTCGAAATATTTACATACAATCATTAAAAAAAATTCAAAGTGAATATACTTTGACTACCTTGTTATTGATTTTGTTTTTAAAATAAGTATGGTATGTTTAAATGGGAAACAAAATAATGACATTCATACTATCTAATCCACTTCCTCCACATAAGCTTCATCAATTTCGTTATTACATCAAATCATTTCAATGTATATAGCCTTGGTGAAAAAAATCGTCACTTGTAATGATGCTATTGAATATCTCGTATTGCAAGAAAACTGTTTTGTATGTTTTCGTGATATGTGTTTTTTCTGTATATTCTTATTGAACGGTCAACATTTATGGTCAGGAAGATTGGTTCCTCCATTGTCAGTAAAATTCGACCGAATGAGGGTAACCTGCTGTCTTCGGTAGTACCACAACATGCCAAAACACAGCTTGACACAGGAGACACCTTAAATGGTCATAGCTGTTGATAGGAAGTTAAAGAGTGACAACCAAACCAAACCGTGTTCAACTGCTACAGATGCCTCGTCTTTGGAATGAAGGAAGGACGAAGACAGTCAATAATTATGAATTTTGTATGTTCTTCTGTCCAAATAGATAGTATATATTAATTTTATATATATTTGTAAATATGCAGGCAATTCCGGTTTATAACAGTGGCAGTGACATTTCGGCCAGTAGACATCCAAAGACCTTGCTGGAGGTTAGTGCTCCAAGTTATCTCATTTTGACGGTTAGATCACAGTTTCAACGCGGTCTCCCATACTTCACATCTCGACAAGATAAAAACAGTATTAGCTTGTAATAGTGTTACCTGACGTTCTAAAGATATAAGGCTCTCGAATGAACCAGCATGAGTCTCATTCGGTGACTAGAATATTCAGTAATATAATTTACCACAAAATATAGGGTTCGTCTTGATCTTGCCATGAATCATGATGGCACCAGATGAGACCAGATTTAGACTTAGCATATGAGATACAAGCATCTTTCTAGACAAATCAATCGTTGGAGAAAAAAAACTATTTAAAATTCATCACGTCTGGAATAGGGGTGTATCTCTGAACGCCAACATTTTGAATTCACCTGTAGGGCAGTTTGTTTTGATAGTGATTATAGTCTTTTTCCAAAAAGGAGTCTCAATGCTAACAGGTAAATTTACCTGTAAATGTTTACTGTTGATACTCACTTGTAGGTAAATTGAAGGATTTTAAATTAAACATCATATACTTATATGTGTATTTTTTTCTAAAGTTTAATATATCATTTCTAAAAAAAATGCAATACAATATTATATTTCTGAATATGATTTTTATGTCAAAAATTATTATTTGAATTTATCACAGTCTTAAAATTAAAGTCTTTAATTATAACTGTTTATTTTCCCCAAAAAATGTTTAATGCGATAAATGAAATAGTGAAATATATACAGCTTTATATAGAAAAGTATATCCAAACAGCAATATACATATAATTATACACTCTGTACATATAAGTTGAGTGCACATTCGTTGAATTTTAATACTGGTAGATACGCCATGTGAAAGTTATTAAGATGTAGATGAAAATCATCTTATATTGTTGTGTCAATTTATTCAGAATCAAGAGTTACAATATATCTACTCATACTTTTATTACCGACCATCGGTTTACAAAGTAACGGAATTTTGGAAGATATTGATTCATGCTAAGCTTAGGAGAAAATCACTTTTAAATAGCTAATATATCATTTATATTTGCCATCTTTATAACGTAATGTGTTTTTGTCTTGTAGTTTACAAATACTAGATGCTTATGCAAAGCGTACGATTTTCAAATGAACTCCATTTAGATATATAACATTAACAGTTTCTTTGGAATGTTTGAAAATAAATATTAAGAGAAGATGTTTTCCTACTTTTAAATTTCCTACTTTTCAAAACGTGATTATGTATACAGTCCAACCCGGCTATGACGAATTTCAGGGGACCCCTCAAATGTTTTCGTACTATACGGGTTTCGTATTATGTGGGGTCGTATTTCCAATGTGCAACACCATGTATGCACGCACAGCACATGTGCACACGTTTCATGTTGTCAAGGCATTCGAGGGCCTCGCGATCTGTGACGCATGTAAACTTCCGGGTCAGTTCCATCATCATCGTCATCTTCGCTGTCCATGAGCTCTGTTCCTTTCACAGAATTGATGTCAGCCTCAGTAATCTTCTCTGATGTGACAATACTAATATCAAAGGTATACCCATTACTTAAATTATTTTTCTTATCTATTATTCCTGTTTTTAAAAATAATGGTAGTTTGTTCGATCCCCGTTTAAATGAATATGCTAATAAAATTGAACTCATTCTCGAAAATCAGGAAGGGTTTCGAAGAATTGTTTTGCGCCTTTATAGATTTTGAAAAGGCGTTTGATAGTGTATGGCGAATTGGTCTTTTTTGGAATAAATCTTTGATCAATAATATCAATAACATCGATGCAAATGTTTTCGAATTATTAAAAATTTGTACAATTGTATCAAGGCCCAAGTAAGTAAAGATGGTGTATTCTCAACTGTATTTTTTAGTTCTTCCGGGGTCCGACTAGGCGATAATCTATCTCCGTTTTTAAGATTAAGAAATAACCACGTTTTTTAATCACATAAAATATTAGTTTGTTGTTAAATCATGATAATTGTACATATTGTATTTTGAATGAAATTTACAGATTTTTGTCTCAAGAAATTGAAAAAGCTTATCCAAAATCTAATTAGCTAGAGTTTGTAAAACAGGAACTTTTTGAACTTGGATTGGGTTTTATATGGATGCGACTTGCTCCTCAGTTTATTACCTTTGATCAAACAACGTTTAGAGGATCAAGCTAAGTAAACTATATTTAACTCTTTGAACATTTCTAGTAAATGTGATCTGTATAAGTACATATATATAAAAACATGATGTTATTACATGGTACATTGTATCATATATTTGTTACCATTTATTGAATGTGGGCATGTACAAAAAGCTGGGGAAAAATATATTTATGATATATTCCTAGTGAAACACATGTAAATCTCAGTTGACTGTACAGGTAAAAAAGGACAACTTATATGAAACAGTATATAATTGCATCCCCATTGTTTCCTGAAACAACACCTATCTATTGTTTAAAAAAATGTTGGCGTTCAGAGAACACCCCTGGAATAGTATGACCTAAAATGAATTAAAGAAGGAAAAGCAAAATCTAGAAAGTACTTACTAAACCGTAATTATGTGCAGTGTTGACGTGATGGTAGCTGATGGGATATACATACCGATACGTAGTTTATAAGTAGCGCCTCAATGTCGTAATAGTCAGAGGTAGCGGCAGCATGGTTATAAAGACAATGGGGGTAAATCCAGAAATTGCCTCAAAAAATACAGAGACTGTCGCAATGACAATTGATTTTTGCTACATACGAAATATTAAAAAGTAAATGAATTCATGTCGGTTCAGTCATCGGTATTAATAACACAGCGTCACTATATGCCATTCTAGGGGAGAAAGAGGGTTTTGTTAGACTTAAGTGCCTATGTTACGTTTAAAATCCCGCTTTGATTGTATGTTTCTGATATTTAATAATAATAAAACAATATAAATGTTGTATACGAACAAAAGCGGGACTTTAGATAAAGCATAATAGTATACATAAACTCTGCTGACGCTTTAAACATGGGGCCTATATTTCAATTACTTTCTTTTTCATTATAATAATTCACTTATAAGGAGACACCATGTATGCCTAATTCGTATAATTGTATTTGATTGAATGCATCCCATTCCTATTGTTATTCAGAACAATGCTGCATTTGTACTGCTACATGCGATATATAAATGCTATATAAATTACAACATTCAAGCTGTCTTTTTTTGAAAAGTTGTCGAAGTTGTTGCCGACAATCTTACTGCTTTCTGCAATATTAAATATACTTTATCTTCTTATATTCTATATACATTATATATCAATATCCCCAATTGATTAATTAATCTCCAAAAATACCGCTCCTCGACGATTTTCTCCAGTGTAATAGGTATTGATGGTTTTCAGTTTGGAGTGTGCATGTACAACGTTTTCATACGTGTATGCTTATCTATAATTTAACGGTATTTAGTGAGGCGACACCAGGTATTAACAAGACTCCTATCTACCACTGTACGAAGACTAAAACACTACTTAGCACTCTGTACGGTGTGAAATATTGCGACTGTCTCTATATTTCGGCAGGTCCAACTTCTATTCAAATGTTACTACTAACGAATCAAAGGTCGTTTACAAATGTTTTATTCAAATCTGGTTTGGTAAATTCTATAGTTATTTCAATAAATTGTCGAAATAATTGACAGACAGCATCTGATAACTTCAGCTTTTTTGGTGATGACCAATGTACGTGTACAGTCAATATCCTAAATTGACCAACGAATTATGTTTTCATCAACATTCAATAACGTCCACCAAGTTTCCATATCATTGACTTTTAAATTTATACAAATTAAAAAGAGGAATTTCGTTACAAAATATTCAAACCCTACCATGCAAAAAATTGTGTTCGGTTGTAAACAATCCAAAATCTAGATGCTTATTTAATTTTTTAATTTTCCAATGATGATTTTTCATAATATAAATATATCCAAGTTAGTGAGGTTCAAATAAATCAGTGTTATCCAGTTACACAGTGGTAGCACACTTGTATTTTATCTAGGAGGCCGGGGTTCGATTTCTCAATCTGACGTGAAAAGATATGGGGTTACCTGTCGGAACACGTGTGTTTTCTCCGGGCATTCCTGTTTTCTCAAACAGTAAGACCTCACTCGCGCTTCCATCCGTGCCAACAAGAGTGATTAGTATAACTCAGTATAACCTGTGCCCCAGTTGTTGTAAAATGTAAAAAAAAAAAATAATTAATCGAGAAAAGAAGAATATAAAACTACCCAGGCCTATATTTCTTACATTTCGAGGTTAGAAAATATATATTTCTCCTCCCTAATACAAATCATTAATCTAAATGAGTATATCATTTATCTTACCCGGGCGTGATATCTATCATGTTAGAATGTGTTTTTGTGTGAACATATTTTAACATTCTCATATTCTGAAATTGTGTATTTAACCTGACATGATTATGAAAGTAAAGTTTGAAGTAAATATCTGACTTACCGTTTTGATGACGGTACGAACTTGATAAGCTTGTCTTCTTGTATCCGTGTACTTAACACGGCGTCCTGGGAACTTATAAGGTCTGTTGCAATGTTCGGATAACGATGTTAGCTTTTACGTGTTCAAGGAACGCTACCATTAAATGTTTCTTGGTTTTAACTACATACAGAATTCTAAAACGCTCCGATCATTTTCTAAGAGTTCTAAATACATTCCGCTATGTTCACCTCTCGGAAATATCCGACTCAATAATCAAGAGTTAATGAAAATCAAATAACCGCTGAAGGTAAAGCCATAACATTAAAAACCAAGCACACATAAATTGTCGTCTGCTCCGATCCACATCCTGTTGGAGATTGCAAAAACATGTCGCGGTGAATCCAATAGCTCTTACGTCTAGCTAAGAGTAGCTTGGTGTGTATCAGTCGTTATCGCTTGTGGACACAATTGACTTAGGAACCCTCTCAACGAAACCAACACTTTATATAAAGTGCGCACGGAACTAAGAGGCGTGTACTGTTGACGTTTTGGTTTATAAGGAGTGAAGTAGGATACCCACTTCCGGTAACCAAGTAAAACATGCGCAGATGTATACAACCACGAGGTGGGTAATATTGATTCCAGTACAAATGTCTGAACTTCAAAGAAATTATTTCTAATTTGTTTAGATAGTTAATTAAATCCATTGGTATACCCAGTACAGTAATTAAATCCAATCCATTGCTTTTTCACTGACTATCGCTGACGATCTGATTTTTATATTTTAGAGCCTGACCAAAATGCACGAGACGCTGTCGATGAGAGCTGGCCTAAACCCTAAAGTACACACAACTTCCATTTTTGCTTAAGCTGGAAGCTTTTGTATCTTAAAAACCGAATTAATTGTCACTCAAAATATGTCTTACATGTTTACACAACATGGTAGATAAGAAAGAGGCGAAGTTCAAAGAGATGGTATTAGTTTTGGACATCATCAATGTCTTTCTTATACAACATTTTACCAGTGAAATATATATAAGACATTATCGATTAAAAAAGAAACTTCATCACTGCAGTGATAATGTAATAAATCGAGATATGGCATAACTTGTATTCCATATAGCGTTAAGCATTATCCTATCGGAATGATGTTTCAATTCGCCTCATGTAAATCCGCAGCGTTTAGATATTAAGTTCATTTACTTCAACTTTGCTTCACACACTATGGTTATTCATTGCATGAAATTCCTACTAGATAACAGCATAAAGCGATATAATTGTCTTGAAGAGTCCATTCGAAATTACACTGTCAGGTTGTCAAGCGTCATTAGAAGAAGACGTCAAATACCACGCTACTGATTCCCGCGCTTTTTGGCCGGGACTTTTTTCGGTATTCATATCTTATAATGTAGCAAATATAATATATACTGTTTAGCTTATCTGCCCCGAAAGTTCATGAATAGATGTGTATATAATGATGTGGATCTAAAACGTTGGGTTGCTTAATTATGTCTGTTAGTTTTCGAGATTGTCTTATTCGGTATCATCAATAAATTCAATATATGTATTCAGCAGGCATTTATTACTGTAGCCATCTGTACGATTAGCTTAGATACAAATTACATATTACGTAATGGAAATGTAAAATGTGAATAAGACCCTGGGATTCGGTAACGAAATGTTTTTGTTGTACAGTATGGAGTGGAAAATAACATATGAATGTGTCAGGGGAGCGAAGTTAAAAAGATACTAGCTATGGTTTGCTGGATTATCAAGTAATGAATTCTCAGCCCTGAATGCTAAAAAAACAGAAAATAGATAAATGAATAAAAAGATAAAGAATTTTTTTTTCAAGTTACATTTAAAACATACGGGTTCCAGTATACAATAAGGGGATTTGATGTCTCCACAATTAGTTCGTGTCACTCTGTATAGGATTGAAAAGGCGCATTCGTGAAAATCACTTTTAAATATGAATAATTTGATTTTATCGTATCGTCAAACTTAAAATCTTCGTTCCAGCAGTAACATTCAACATACCATATACACGTTTAAATTGAATACTCAGGATATCTCGATTTTTGATTACGTTATTGAACTCGAGTTAACGAGATTGTACTTTACAAAAATGATATTCGTTTCTGAATACATGATTTTGTTAATTAACACTTTTGACCAAGACACCAACAAAGAAGGGTTTAGTTTCTGTATACGTAAATCAGGACTATTTAGTTCGTGGCGTAAAGATAGAAGGGAATGTATATGATAGAAGTTATTTAACACAGCTTATGATATTTAAGAGTGTGGCGTTTCGATGACCATACTGCCTCTTTCATCAGAATAATGACCAAAGTGAAGCGTCCGAAATGATGATAGACTCGACCGACTATTTTTCAGGATGTTTCGTCTCTATTATGATCCAATTGCCAAGTTCGAAATAATTGTGACGAGTAAAAAACAAAATAGAATCAAAGAAGTGTACACTGTAGTCGAATCGGCTACTCTTTATTTAACACTTGGTCATTGATGTGCGAGAGGCTGTAGCCTCCTTTTTTCTCTGTCCAGTACTGGACCCCTGCGGCGCATCCAGATGGCATTCCTGACCAGCCGCCCGGACAGGTTGTTTTCCCTGTCGACATTTTTTTTTTAATGTTCACAGTCAGTTATGGGATTTGCAATACTGCATAGAATGGCCTGTAAGTGCCGATTCATTGAGCTAGGACAGAAATTGCTTCCTATCTGATCTAGTGACTTTTTGTTTTCTTTCTTGAGATTTCTCGTCTTTTTTGTGTTCCTTTAGTCGGATCCCTAATCTTCTGCCCGTTTCTCCGATACACGGTGCGTTGCAGTTCTCGTTGCATCCACTTTTGTATATATTTATACTCGGCGACGTTCAACGTTGTATTACAGAGATTATTGTGATGTTTCATGGCTGTAACAACCCCATGTCCACGATACATTCTCTGCATGGTTTCTAATGAATAACTACATGCCCTTTCGTTCTTTTCTTTGGTGTTCCACATTCCGGGGTCTTTTCTTTGCTTTCCCTAAGCTCGTTGTTAACTTTCTGAATTGCCCAGTCGGGGTATCCATATCTTTTCACAGAGCTATATATGTGATTTTACTCCTGCTTCTTGTCATGATCTTCTGTGACAATTGTTTTCCATTTGTTGAGCAAAAAAAGTTCGTACAATCCCCAACTTCTGGTATAAGGGGTGATGCAATCAGACGTTGATGTATTGGTCTGTGTTGATCTTTCCCTATAGACCAATACTTTGATAATACAAGTCCCGTCCTCTTCCTTTACCAGGAGTGTGTCGAGGAATGTCACAGTGCCATCTTTTTCTTCCTTACAGGTGAACTTGATGCTGTTAGTGGTATCTAAGGTGTTGATAATTTCAGTCAAATCCTTCTGTGACCCCTTCTTGACTATCTTGACTATTACTAATATGTCATCAACATATCGTTTCCCCAGACTAGGGATTCATTCGAAGGGACCGTGGCTATAGGCTCCTTTTCCTAGTGTTCCATGAATAATTAGCCATGATCGGAGACACTTGGCTGCCTATGGAGGTACCAAACCGCTGCTGATAGATGGTGTCTAGTAAAACAAAATATGTTGCTGTGAGTACAAATCTTAGCAAATCCAAGATGTCTTGGAAATGGAAATTGGTGTTCTTTCGCCATGACCGGTCCTGCTCGAGGCGGCTCCGAATATTCCAAGTGCTTTGTCAGCGGTTGTGTTGGTGAAAAGAGACACTACATCGTTCGTGTGAAATAAATGCCCGATCTTTGTGGATGAGTACTGTCGACAACCTTTCAGCTAGGTCTTTTGAATTTTTGACATGATGTTCTGATGTCCCAATTGGCTGTAGAGTGTTCCTTTATTTGTTAATCTTGGGTGTGCAGTTCATTCTTGGGGTGCTCTCTGTAGTGTGAAACATGTGTCTGTATTGTGATTCAGTTATCATATTTTCTTGCTGAAGTTTTGATATGGTAGCTACCAGTCGCCGTTTGGATATCCGAGCATAGCGACACAGTTCACTTGTGATCTAAGTTGATTAGCCTTGGCGTAACTCAATTTCTTACAAGCCTGTTCTGTGGCTATTATAAAAATCATCAGCTGGGACGATGGCATAGTTCAAACCCTTAGCTAGTAGAGTTTTGGCAGTATATATAATCTGTTAGATATTCTAATCACCCACTTATTTAGTAATGTTTCATTCAATTCTCCATTTGTGCTATTATTCGAAAATCTCTCTGTGATACGTTTCACTTTCGTCAAATGGCGTTCTTTGATCGTGTTGAACACTCTTTCCCCTTTGTGCTTCATGTGCGTGTTCATATCATAGAGTATGTCACTCGATAATCGCTCGGTAAGCTTAGCGATGTGTAATGTGTTCTCGCTATTCAATGTGTCATTTTTGGCCTCGGTCTGGGAATAGAACAGATGACTTTTCTTCACTTTGGCGTACGGTCAAGCTTTCTGTCAAAAAAAAGGGTACTGTCAAGGGAAGTGTTAGTAGAGAAAACGGATTGAGAACGTTGACGGGCGATAGAGAAAGTATCAAAACAAGTTTTATAACCTTCAAATGCATTCTAACTGAATTTATTTTTGGTTGAGAAATATAAGTAGGAAAATCGAATCGTAAAACATGATTACTGTACAAATATTAAATCAAGACTTTCGAATTTAGTGCTAAGAGATCGACTGTTTAAGGGAAAAGGGCAAATGATGTAAGAAACATTCATCGATATAAGTGTCTGTAAGTATAATATGTTGCCAGACTAAAAGATATTTCTGTTCCAACCTCAGTCACGTTGTTACTTTATTTTCATATACGAATGTCATAATCAAAGGATGTGTATTGAGTTAAAAACTGCGAAGATCCTATCTTACACACACTATTCAAAACAAGCCTGTCGACTTGCTGACGACTGACGAGAGTTCAGGTCTTGCAGACAACGTTTTGTTGATTTGTAATGCTATTAAGCACATTTTAGAAATAAATCTATATGCATAATTGCCATGGTTATCTAACCAATGACATTCCGGAAGGTTAAGCGTCTTCTGCTTCATCGCCGACATCCTTCATACAAATACAAATATGTCACATCCGGGTTAAGTTGCATACTCAAAATTATACAATGATGATGTCAACGGGACCACTAGGCATACCAACAAGCAGCGAACATGCCTGTCTTCATATCACACACGAAAATGGAAACTTTGCAAATGAGATCATGGTGTCGTTCATAAAACTTGCAATAATTTACATCAACTTGCATCTCTCGCAACCCCGTGTTGTTAGTTTTCTGTCAGCAGACGGCACCCGTCATGGGAAAGAGTGCTTGAATATATAGAATTTACTGGGTCATTAAATATGTAGATATGTATTAACAATTAGGGAATTAAAATCCTTCACACTTATGATACAGATTAATTAAAAGCTGTCATTGCTGGTAACATTATACGAAGTTTTTGTCGGTTGACAAGTATTACTGACTTATCGACAGAGTTTCCGTCGTGCATGAATAGTAATGTCACTATCTGAAACAGATTCTCGATCAAAATTAATCACATATCTAAACTGTTGACGTATAGTGAATTAAAATGCAAGGATGTTTACAGCAAAAGCTGTTCCCGGTATCTTTCCTGGTTAAAACATTTCCCGTTGTAGTTCTCCGACCTTTTCCCATTTCCGATTATTTGTGATAAGTTGTTTACTTTCTAGTCACTTTAGAGAAAAAAAGGTGAAGTTGTTTTGGTTTTGGAAGACGAATCAAGGTCAAAGCAAGCATTCGATGTGATTATACATGAGCGAGTTAAATTTTCTCATGGATAAACGCTTCATATCGATTGTTACAAGAACTAATTCTTGCAAATTGTATATGCTGATATGCAGCACCTCACGCTTTATCGAAATTCCCCTGATGTAATCACAATACCATTACATGATTTCAACATCAGTTGTCCAGGTAACCATAATCACATGACCCTGTCTGTCGTGGTCATCAATGTATACCGTCGTCATATGACCTTATCTAGTGCTGGCCTCGTCATCAACGGGCAGCATATGACCTTATCTATTGCTGGCCTCGTCATCAACGGGCAGCATATGATCTTATCTATTGCTGGCCTTGTCATCGATTTACACCAATTGACCTTATCTATTGATGGCCATGTCATCAATGGACACCAAATGACCTTATCTATTGATGACCTTGTCATAAATGGACACCAAATGACCTTATCTGTTGATGGCCTTGTCATTATTGGACACCAAATGACCTTATATATTGCTGGCCTCGTTATCAATGGGCAACATATGACCTTATCTATTGCTGGCCTCGTTATCAATGGGCAACATATGACCTTATCTATTGATGGCCTTGTCATTATTGGACACCATATGACTTTACCTATTGCTTGTCTTGTCATCAATGGGCACCATATGACCTTATCTATCGCTGGCCTCGTTGTAAATAGGCACCATTTGACCCTATCTATTGCTGGCCTCGTTATCAATATATACGATCGTCATATTCTGAGGCCTTGATAAATTAAGCACATTTTATGATGTGAGATTGAAAATGTTTGACTTGATTTTTGATTGAAGTTTGATTTAAACGCTTATACTTGTTTAATTATCGCAAATCGAGGTAGTTTTTTTGCAATTTGTGTATAGACATGCTGATTGCGAAATCATCAACTCGAAAGAAATATAATGACAGTAAATTTTCACTTTTGATAAAAATATTTAAGTTAACAGACAAAGAGGACCCGTGGTCGGGTGAATCTTTACATTGATCAGTAGTAAATTGAAGCATACTTTGGATTGATTTCCTGATAAAAGCGAGACATCGGCGAACCTTGCGCCCACTTTCCCCGCGCCACTATCAATATGTATTAATATATTGGTCTCATATCATTTCACTGTAGATAAATTTTGTATGGTCTCGCAGTCTTGTCTGCTACATGCATTGTCAGGTTTAGAAATCATTTATATTCATTATTTGTATAAGTGGATAGCAGATGGGCTATCTATGAAATGCGGGGTAATCGGAAGTCAAAATTTAATGATGTGAAGCGTATACTTCAACAAGATCTGCTTTTCAATGGGATATATCTATTTTCAAATTTGTCGTGAAAATAGAAAATAACGATGTATGAATGTATTGGTATCAACCCGATAGCGATAATTAAATTTTGTCTCTGTATGAAGTCATCAATGTTTATTTAAATATTCTACTACATGCATGATAACGCATTTGCCGTATACATATTATACTATATAAGGGTGAAGAAGGTGCGGGACCAACCAATTCGAAAGAGAAAGTGATTAGGTAACAAAGACCTATTTTCATCATTGTGTGTTGCCTCGTTGTTACTTTTGACATCTGATATAAACAAATCTTTGATAATAGTAATACTGCCTAAGAGGTAGGGCGTAAGAATTGTACATGTCTTCCAAATTGTATGATACGTAAGATGCAGGTAAATTAGTGATGTTGTATTTTTTTTCTTTCTTTTTTCTAATATCTCTCTTGATACTGCCTCACTTTTCTTTGAGCGTTCGTCCTTGTGGCCGAGATGCACCAGAGTCTAAAAATGGTAGTTGCTTAACGCTTATATCAGCATTGTGTGAGTAAAATGACCGGTTCGTCTATAATACTGCGATCAGGTGGAGTGTCTAATTGGCGACAAGCGGCAGCACAGTTCAGTGTGAAAACACTACGAAGTCGGTATCAGTTCCGCGCTATAACAAGGAGGCAAACATGAACATACCGCAGCCTTCCCGAGCAAACATAATCACCACGCACATGCAACTCGTACAAAGGTGAAGTCCTCCTTAGATAAGCTGTTGACATGATGTTAAACAATGTAAAATTAAACCAAAACAATAAGCACTTATTTCGTTAAATAATAACAATAATACTAATAACTATGTTTTATCAATTTCGTTTATATAGTTTTTTTTAAAGCATGCCTATGTTTTCATGAATCCGTATTTCTATGAACCTTCTGTTATAATTGTGTATTTGAGTACTCTCGCACTGGCATTGTACCCAGGGTAACTGCGGCCTGTATAGTTAGAATAGGCAGGAATGTTGCTATTCAGGAAGGGAATATTAACAATAGGAAAGTCGAAAGTATTGCACTTAGCTTCTATTGTATTAATAAGCAATATTAAATGTATGACTAAAGATCCAGATAACAAGTTTATATGGAGGAATCAGTATTGCATTAGATCTGAATAAGAAAATGGACATACATGTATCTAATCTCTCTATATCAATACCATCACATATGAATGCAAAAGCCAGTCGGCCAAAACAGGGTTACCGCGTGTTCCCATTGTTATGTTAGTTTTTAGGTAGAGCATCCTGCCACGAACTGAAGAAATACATTTAAACTAAGAATTGATTTTGGGTATATTTCAACAAATCGTTTGTCTTATTTCATAAAACATGTTTTAAGATGCTCCATATAGCCACAACCATATATCTCGTGTACCATGAAAAATGCGAATTGTTGTTATGAAAAATAGTAATGCACGAATTTGGAACGTCAAATATACAATATATCACCTCTCTGTGTCCTTGTCTTTAACAATGAATAGAAAATCCATGAATCCTTAACCGTTATCCATACACATTGTGGTTTTTGTTAAGTTTGCATTCTTTAGTAACGATTAAGCTATAAATGATATCGAACTGGACAATTTTAGAATTGCTTGAAACTTGAAATAAGACCTAATCAGTAACTCTGTAATTACCGTATTGCCTGATAAATGACGAAGATACGATTCATTTTCCTGAAAGCCTTCTTCCTTCTGCTCAATGTAAACATTTTTTTCGACCTGGTTCTTTAAAAACGTAAAAAGGACACAAAACTCACTCACTGGAAAGCAGCACAACGCTATCACTCATTATCAGAGATTGACTGACAGGTAGAATTGCACCCAGGTGTATGCTTATCCAATAAAGAATGCGTCGGTAGTTTCAATGACCTTGGCATTTGGATGCTGACCTGATTTTATCTGCCGCTACATGTTTCATTCCTGACAAAAGACAATGAATCGATGACAATGATCCACATTAACTTTCTGCGCCGATGACATGGGAAGCTAGCTGCACGGGAGGAAGATAAGTCGAAAATGATAACATTAAATATAAGTACATGTATGTATCGATCAATAATTGGTACAAACAACACTATTAAGGACGTACGGTCCCAATGTCTGAAATCAAAGCAGAACAATAAAACAAGAGATCCCAGAGGGAATTTGGTGCCCGTCATTGAATGATCTTTATGACGGCGATGTAGGACTGATTTTTTTTCATGTTTTTCCTTCTTTCCTCTTTTCGTCTTAATAATATGATAACAGGGTAAATATTCATGTGGAATAAAAAAAGATCTAAGAACGTTCAGAGAAATAGCGAAAACAAACTTTATCTTCAAAATCTAAGATAGCTGCCTGTCGACTATTTTATTTTCCCGAAAATTGAAAAGGCACAACTAGGGACGTGAGGAACCTACATGTGAAATTCGAGAAATATCCTTTCAGTTCTTCTCAAGAGATAATGATAATAGGTATTGTTTACGACGTTCCACGGATCACCGACGTATGACGGTTTGAATAGCCCATCATCTGGTGGTGGTGATCTAAATATTTACACATGTGAATTGATACTGTTACTTTATACGTTAATATCACTAACAGCATGTGTAGTTTAGGACACAATGGCACTAAAATGTTTGGTAAAATATCAAAAACAATCTAAAGAATCAATTCAATTAGAAACTGTAAAAGAAAGAGGGTAATATAAATGATTGTTAGTTTATATGTTGATTTGAATTGTTTCTGTGTTAAATAGATCGTCATAATGATTTATTGGGCTTTATAGTAAACAGCCCGAGAAAAAAAACATCTTAACATCAAGTAATGATATTGCTCTCACACGACGCTTTTGAGAAATCGGTGTGGAAGGCGCGGTGGCTAATTTCTGAATGCTTTTAACTGTTTATTTTCTCTGTTTTATTGAGATATAGCTGATTCAAACAGATACATGACGATTCTTGATAATAGCCGCAGTAATTGTTATAATTAGCATAGAATCGGCATCAACAGTAAACTAACTTTTTAGGAGTTAAAGGTAGAAAACATATATTGAGTAATAATTTGACAAAATCACAATCAATTTAATCATTTTGTTTTGTACAGAGTAAAGGTTTTTAAACAAATACATAGAATATAAAAGCTACAAGGTAGTTGACTATCCTGCGCATGCATCAAGTTACCAGTTTTCCCAAGTCAAGGCATAATTGAGACATTTCTAATACAGCTACACACATCTAGTGAATGCAATGTAAAGAACAGGGGGATCAGGGCTTGATGAAACCTACTATATGCTGTTATGGGGCGACTGTTGTATAATTAAGTATAATCGTTGTCTGTAACATGATGATATGGACCATTGTAGACATTAGGAATTGCCTGCTGCCATATCGACATGGCGACCTTAGTTGTTATGCGCTTTCATGTGAGTGATGATCACTCTATTATCGTAGGAGAGATTTAGTAGTGTTCGAGGTCATGATTCCGTTCCAACTTTATGGTATGTAAGTTTATTACCATTTCGTAAATACACCACTATCTCCCTTTGTAACTTTTTTTCTTACATACGAATATATAAGCAGTGTACCTTAACAATACCGAGGGAGAAATAATTTGATATATGTAGTGAGATAATTTGTATGTATTACTAAATTGTTGTCGTTAAAGTAAAACACGTGGCATGGTGCCAACCACCACGCTCTGACTTGTCGGCTAATTGATGTGTACAGTGTCATACCAGACAACATTGATGTCCTTCAAAACGAATCAGCAATCACTCTCCTCTAACCGCCAACTGTCCTAGCCTATTAGCTCCAGTAATGAGTGTATTGGACCTGTCGTAAAATATCGTCAGTTCTTTCCCCACACTGAATATAAGAACGCATGTAATATCCCCTGAGATGATGTGGCTATAGAGTGTTTTAATGGTCGTGTCTAATTATCATGTGTATGTACAGTTGTCCATTAATGCTATTTTGCAAGTTGAAGAACACTGATGATATTTCCTGAATGCATTAATTTGTATAACCGGGCATTTCTCCCCACATTAATAGGATATTGGGCATCGTATTCAAGGTAGAGCCGTAGCGTATCAGACATCAGTTTCGTCAATATTCCTTGAATTAAGAAAATTCTTTAACATAAAATTTTCATAGGGAAGCATTACGGAATTATTTTTAAAGTTCCTTAACTAAGATGTTCTCTTTAAATCCAATACTGCCTTTCTGTGAAGATGTTAATTTAAGGACTTGCCGTAGATTTAAGAACGTTGATAAAACCTGGGCCAGGTCGTCAGGATGTTCCACTTTTCTGTAATGGATCGATATGAAGAAAATGAAAAACGCATTCCAATAGTGCAAAATGGGTATAAAAATAGTACTTTTATTCTACACATTGTTTCATTTTATCAAATTGGGGTAAACACTATCAACCAACGTTTTGGTGTATTATTAAGTTATAATATCGAGCCTTGGTAATATAGAGCTTAAGATCATTTACCTCAATAATTACCCCGAGAGTGATAACCTCTGTAACTTATAAACGTCTGAGACAATTACGTGGTTGCGCGTGCGGATTGTTGAATATGTTGGACCAGCACGGAACAAACCAATTACATACCGACCACATAGTTTTCCTTGAAAACTGAAATCGGCATTTCATTACTTCAATATACGCGTTTATTTTAGTTTATTTTATGAAGATTGTGTTATTCCCACCAGGAGATTGCAATTAGATTAAACTAACGACGTTTCCAAGAAATATCGCTGTTTAATCTACTGATTACATGTCGCAACTGTACTACTAGTGTAAGGGGTACACAGTGAACTTTAACTCTGCCCGCCCCGGATTTCAATACTGTTTACTTGTTTGTAGGGACCATTATGTTCCTGTTACAAAAATATAGCATCTGCTTACAAAAACACTTACCTTAATGGCCATCCTAATATAAGACAAGATGTCTCGTGGTTCTACATTTATCTTTATCGTCACTTCATATAGGGAATTACGTGCGTATCGATAATTTTATGGTCATATATTTTAAATAGTCCATATTGATAAAAAATATCGTCTAAGGTAGTCATAGGACATCACACAGAACTACTGCAGCCTCAGATACTCCATGGTAATAAAAACATCTGTCTACTATAGTCAAAAATCCTCAGACGGATACTACTGCTCTCTCAGATACTCCCTGCGAATAACGCGTCTATCTAAGGTAGTCACAGAACATCATCTACTAGTACAACCCCAAATACTCCCTGTTAATAAATCCGTCTGTCTGAGGTAGTCACAGCACATCAGGTACTAGACCAAATACACCATGTAAATAAATCCGTGTGTCTGAGGTAGTCACAGAATATCAGATACTAGTACAACCCCAAATACTCCCTGTTGATAAATACGTCTGTCTGAGGTAGTCACAGAACATCAGATACTAGTACAACCCAAAATACTCCCTGTTAATAAATCCGTCTGTCTGAGGTAGTCACAGAACATCAGATACTAGTACAACCCAAAATACTCCCTGTTAATAAATACGTCTGTCTGAGGTAGTCACAGAACATCAGATACTAGTACAACCCAAATACTCCCTGTTAATAAATCCGTCTGTCTGAGGTAGTCACAGAACATCAGATACTAGTACAACCCCAAATACCACCTGTTAATAAATCCGTCTGTCTGAGGTAGTCACAGAACATCAGATACTAGTACAACCCCAAATACCACCTGTTAATAAATCCGTCTGTCTGAGGTAGTCACAGAACATCAGATACTAGTACAACCCCAACTACTCCCTGTTAATAAATCCGTCTGTCTGAGGTAGTCACAGAACATCAGATACTAGTACAACTCAAAATACTCCCTGTTGATAAATCTGTCTGTCTGAGGTAGTCACAGAACATCAGATACTAGTACAACCCAAAATACTCCCTGTTGATAAATCCGTCTGTCTGCGGTAGTCACAGAACATCAGATACTAGTAAAACCCAAAATACTCACTGTTAATAAATCCGTCTGTCTGAGGTTACATGAAATACTAGTTCAACCCCAAATACCACTTGTTAATAAATCCGTCTGTCTGAGGTAGTCACAGAACATCAGACACTAGTACAACCCCAACTACTCCCTGTTAATAAATCCGTCTGTCTGAGGTAATCACAGAACATCAGACACTAGTACAACCCCAAATACTCCTTGTTAGTAAATCCGTCTGTCTGAGGTAGTCACAGAACATCAGACACTAGTACAACCCCAAATACTCCTTGTTAATAACTCCGTCTGTCTGAGGTAGTCACAGAACATCAGATATAGTTCAACCCCAAATACTCCCTGTTGATAAATCCGCCTGTCTAAATTAAGGTAACCACAGAACATCAGATACTAGTTCAACCCCAAATACTCCCTGTTGATAAATCCGCCTGTCTAAATTAAGGTAGTCACAGAACATCAGATACTAGTTCAACCCCAAATACTCCCTGTTGATAAATCCGCCTGTCTAAATTAAGGTAGTCACCGAACATCAGATACTAGTTCAACCCCACATACTCCCTGTTAACAAATCCGTCTGTCTGAGGTAGTCACAGAACATCAGATACTAGTATATCCCCAAATACCACCTGTTAATAAATCCGTCTGTCTGAGGAAGGCACATACTACCATACACACAATGCTACATTCTCTACATAGCTTGTCGTTAAGACGTGCGTATAGAACAAGTATATCAATATGATTAATAATGTGATTTCCTTGATATACAACCAGTTTTTGTTATACATTTGTCTAATTACATCCACGTGTATGGCGTTTGTCTATAATCCTTATATAGCATGGTTTGCTCATCCACTACTATGTGGTAGTAAAATAATTATATAATTAGTTTAGCTAATCTATCAGCATTGATTACAGCACTTTCCTGAATATCTTACGACTTAAAGAATCAAACTAGCACAGTGGGGCGTCTATCATCAGTATCTTTAAAGCGTGATCTTAACCATGAACTTTGCTCTCATTGTTTTCTACATGTCAACCAATAAACAGCTACTTCGGGAGTTCAGAGGTAATATGGCGAATTGTACGACCATATCATTATTTTGAACAGGAAAGATTCGCACAGTATGATCGGAAACTGTTAATAAAGCGTCTCATCACCACTAATGACCATATACTAGAAGACACCACATCCTCTCAAGCAGGAACTGTGTAACATAAAATGAAATGACCCTTTATTTAATTAAAATAATTGTGTCCTTTTTTCTACCCAAATCTGTAAGCATGTCGGCGTTGATGGTTGCTGATTATTTAACATCACTGCTGCTACCCCCCCCCCCCCCCCCCCCCCCCCATACTACATTCGTTTTTCGTTTTTTATATAATTAAAGACATTCTTTTAAATAACTTTTTGCGGCATTACTCCATACATTATTTCATCATGCAAATATTACGTTAATTATGTCATATGTGGATACTCTCAATATTGTTTGACTGTAGGTATGTAATCACCTTAGCTTTGTAAGTGATTCTGTAAAGTACAATAAAATACAAGAACAAGAATGTATTCAAGCTTCTGTTTTTCATAAATTCCCGCATTTTACCATTTTCATTTTCAATACGAGACTTAGAAATACCATCCTGTTTATTTCAGGACATTGTCCTAATAAAACCAGAAGTTGTAGCTTAAAAAAGATACGCCATGAATTTGCTCTTGCAATCAATGCCCCTTTTGATCTTGCAAAACCTGATTCTACCTTAAACTGTAGTAGTTAATTTGGCGAGAAGCATGAATTCCCTCCGGACTTGTGAATTACTCAGGTTACCACAATTCAGCACAAACGAGTAAATTGATTTCTTGATTAGATAAGAAGCTGAATGTGAAACCTTATTGGACAGGAAATTAACGCTACGTCAGCAGTTTAGGGTTGACTGAACATTAAATGAAGATCTATTTTGTTAAAGGTTCATTTGTCAATTTATAACCGAAAAATGACACTACTGATTCTATAAAGTAACAAAGCTTTTAGAAATATAAACTCAAACCAAAGCTTCTAGTAATGCAGCCTCAAAACAAAGCTTCCAGTAATGCAGCCTCAAACCAAAGCTTCTAAAAATGTAGCCTCAAACCAAGGTTTCTTGTTATGCAGCTTCAAACCAAGGTTCCTAGTAATGCAGCCTCAAACCAAAGTTTCTACAAGTGGATCCTCAAACCAAAGTTTCTAGTCATCTTATAACTGAATCACAAAGTGTGCACACATAACCGTTAGAGATCGATACCAGAAAGTTCCCAAATGATGTAGCGATCATTTAGTCGTTCATTTGAAGATAAATCAGTTTCTCTCTAGCCACAACAAAACCAGACACGTTTCTTTATCGCAGTTTCATCTTTGGTTGTAATTACCTATTTGATTAATTCGTTTATATTCCAGTTTACATTATGTTCAAATACATTTTCTGAAGATTTGAACACTGATATTGTATGGTGATAAAAGATATATGATAACTTGAAAATACGTTACTGTAGCATTTATCATCGAGGTAATAGTAATTATGATTTGCTGTTTAAATGCATTTGTTATGATGTTGAAATCTCTTTATTGTCAATGCAAACATAAAATTTCGAACATCACATATCACATAAATGATTTATCCAAAAGGAAAACAGAGCGTCAAAATGGTCAATGATACAGGATCATTTAACTTGCAGAAGATATATTATTGTATCTATTTCGGCGATTGTTCCAAGCTTACTTTCCTGTAATGATGTATTCAAACCACGAAAACATTTTTTTCTTGCAATTCAAAATAATTATATATTGATCCAAGCCTAAATTTTACATATTTGAACGTTCAGTTTCCCAATATTTTGCCATTGTTAATGAAACAAATAAACAGCTTTACATTAAAAGAGCCTGTCGTTTTGATTGCCATGTATCAGTATATGATATCTCAATCGTCCAATGTACATTGTACTGCTATGCATGCATATCCTTGCTATTGTCATAAAACCATGTTTGTTATTGACGACGAATAACCAATACTTAAAACGTTGCAAAGATTTTTTTTAATTTATATTCAGATTTCATCATAATATTTCTCAAAAGCATACATACGATATTGTAATCTTAACCACAGACTTGCCAGCACATTAATGTCACGATAGTTTCTATACAAACTGTAATTTTATCCAATAGCGAAGTTCCTGGATATGTCAGATAACAAAACCCAATCTTCTCAAATTCTCTGCTATAACCCGCATGGCTGGCTTTCTTGTCTTGTCAGGATGCACCTCAATCTCATGGTATTGGATTATATAATGAATGTTTTTATTCGAGAGATGCAATCAAAAGTGATATTGAACACAATACGTATTTTTACGTTTTGAATCTATTAGAACTATCTAACAGTAATATATTTTCTTCACAGTTAACAATTGTAAAACAAAATGGAATTTGGAATTGCAAATGCGAGTAATGTGATTGGTTAGGTAGTCTGAATTTTTGTAACAATACAATGAATATTCACGTGATCTTCTGACGTCTGATGCAAACATTTATTGGACTAGACATAAAACTACTGGCGGTTAATTATTCTCTAAACTTATAAAACCAGAACATATATTCATATAAGTGGCATGGTATTTGTAGCACAAAATCGAAAAACCGAGGGGGAAATATAAACAAAAATATATTTACACGGAAGCCATTCCAAAATTGAAAAAAAAAAAAAAAAAAAAAAAATAAGACCTGGCCCCAGCTTCATCAAAGTTCTTTAACTGAGAATTCCCTATAATGATAGCATTACAAAATTGAAGGGAAGTTTCTTAACTAAGGTTCCCCCCTTTAATTCCAATAATGCTTTCCTATGAATAAATCTAAGTTAAGGAATTTCATTACCTTATACAAGGTCGGTAAACCGGAACCAGGTGATCCGAAAGCACAAGCTTCTAGTTTATATTCACAATATGTTTTCACACATTTATATTTCAATTCAGTATGCTTGAAAGCATTGGCGAATATTATATTTCTTTTTTTCATTACAATATTACTCCCTGTACAGTGTGTGATCATGTCGGGGACCGCGTTACCACGGGTAGTACTCTTCACTGTCGGGTTTTTCTTTCTTTTTCGTTTTCTTTTAGATAAACACGATCAATGTAATATTCACATAAATCCAATGTTGTTTTGGTCTCCTAAATGTTCAAAACATTAAAATCACTCCAAAAATTCCACATAAGTGTTGTAGATGGAACTACATTTCGTTTGTGTTGTTATAACGGTTGCTAAGACGGTGCCAAGAACTGTCTGACACTTTCCCGCAAAAACGGCTGCTCTCTATCCGACTTCACTTCAAGGTAAAATACGAAAAATGTATTTTATTGGGTGTTTTAACAGATAAAATCAAAAATAATTGCAACGTAAATATAAGGAAGAAACGTGATTCATGGTAAATATGTCCAGAAAGCCAATGTTGTTATGGCCTCATGAATGTTGAAATAAATGTAATTCCTGAAATATTGATGTTATTCTGTATGACTTTTTCATGCTTTTATAAGAGAAAACACACGTTATAAACCAAACCCACAGGAATAAAAAAAAACTATGTACAGTGAATGAGAAGTCTGTATGTAATGTAGCTGGGATATGACGGCGATATGTATTTAGTATCTTGAATGGTCGCTGACACGATACGTGTAGTGAATGGGTGCTGATTTGTGATATATCTATAAATTGACCCTGACATGTGATATGTCCATTGAGTGGAACTCTAATGGGAAACGTCTTGTAAACGTATACGATACATCTGTTCTATCGGATGGCCGCTGGCATGTGATGCATCTGTTACATAATAACAACTACAGCCAAAATATAGCTAGAACCGCCTAACGAAGGGTTGCCAAACAGCAACAAAGACATCCATGAAAAAGCATATATGCATCCGGTACAAACAAAAATAACATTACTGATTGTATGCTCGCAAGGATGTGGCGGGATTTCCAGGTATTTGCTTGCGGATAAATACAAAACGGCTGCCAGTGGTGCTGGACGGCCGGATAGCGGCCGATATGCCATTCTAACACGATTCGTTTGCAACGCGTGTTTTTATTGGTTACTGACCAGGTTCTAATCTGCGATAGAACCATGATCTATCCTGTTAAGCCACGTCCCGTTTCTAATCAAAACAATATGGCGTCAAGTTCGACTCGTACCGAAATTCAACACTCTGCACCATTTATGATTGATGATCCATGAGATTGGAATCGAAAATGAAGAAATCGAAAAGATGAGATAACTGAATAAATTTAACAAAAATCGTTAACATCATAATTCTTACCGTCATTTATTGATTGAAACCGAAATGAAATGAAACAAGTGCACATAACTTTCACATAACGATTGAGCCTATAGAAAAACATCAACTCTGACTTTGTCAAAACGCCCATGTTGTTATGCATACTGCATAAATCCAAATATGTCGTTAAATCTTCTGTAACAGGACTTTCACAGCAATCCAAATACACCGCTTCGTCAACATACAGATCGAACTCTCGCCAGTATGGGCGTGGCCAATTGACCGACTTTGAAAGCTTCTTTCTGATTGGTCAATCCGCCACAGTATAACACGTAACTAGCGGAGGTCACAGAGTACTTAACAGCGTACTTGTAGCGATGTAAAACAATGTTTCTAAATATATGCGATAGTAAACGTGTTAGAATGGGGATAGTACGTTGTTTTTCGTGGCTATACTGGCGATTAGAACATGAAATTTGGTTTAAACTCTCGACCTATCGGTCTCGAGTTCAAACCAAATTTCATGTTCTAATCGCCAGTATAGCCACTCAAAACAACATACTATCCCCTAAATATGTATCATCGCCTCTCATTTACCATCATAGGTAGCACTGTTGATGTAATCGTCAGCAGATAGGTATAACATTTCGCATGATTCAGCTATGAAATAGGACTTATTGTCACTCTGCTATCGTGTAAAAACGGTACAAGTCGTAACTTGGGCTGATATATTAATTTTCGAATATAATCTTGTTTTTGATCACGGCGTAAAATATGTTTGACCTTTGTAGAAAGGTGAGGTTATAATTTGAAACGTATCAAAGTATAAGACATCCACGAGAAAACGTCTGTAAAGCAAACAGATTAAGTTTGTAAATACGCAGAATTCGGAAAACTCGGACACCTAGTGGTACTTCAGTATATCTGGAGGTGGTAGGTATAGTTCAATGCCGAGCCTCACGCCTACATCCATTCGTAACACATATATGATATCGATATTCGCCACCTTCGAGAATGCAATAAGGCATTTTGATTATTTCAGAGGAAGTAATTGGTATGGTATGATTATATTAGAAGGAGAAAAAGGAATTCCCTAGAGTCACATTTTAAATAAAAGTGATCCGGACGCTATGTAACCAGCAGGCAAGGTGCCTAGATATCAGTCATGACCACTGTAGGAGATCATTAGCCTACATCTTAATAGGAAGTTAATTGCCCGAAATAAGTGCAGTTTTTTTTACACCAGTTCACGCTACAACGAGGGACACACGTAATATTACAGAACGATAGGAAACATCAACATTAACAAGAAGTTCAATATTCTCTCAACTTATAAAAAACAGACAATCCCTACATACATTGTATTAACGATATTGTTGTTATACCCCCAAATCGATAAAACGAAGGAAGCTATGAACAACAAATATATTTTCGCGAAAACCATTGAAGGAACCGTGGTGGGTAGATGGCCGGTAAAGTTAATGACCATAGCTTTTAATGTTGATGTATAAGGCTTTTACCTATATGGAAGCCTAATGATATCTATAAAGAATCATACATCAAGTTTTGATATACTGAAGTTACAAACAGGTGAACGTATTTCATATCGTAAAATTAGTAGAAGCTGTGCTAAGATATATGAAACATCCGTGTGGTCTATAAGAAAGATACTCTGAAATGCGACGAGATCTCGTAGAGATATGCTGCGTAATCAAAATTCCATATTGGTTTAAAGGAGAATCTCTGAAGAATGTGGTATCTTTTATTAAATTGTCAGTTCACATTCTTTCCATATTCGGGTTCAGAATTTCCCATCTACGATGTAAGGAAAGCGAGACTTTGGTGCTAATTTCCTGACGGAGCTATCAACATTTTACTTTTAAGATATTTTGCGTTTAGAGAACAATTTTAATCAAACTCTAATTACGATTATACCACAGAGTGGACATCTCTCATTATTTTTATAATAGTATCCAGATTTTCTGGTACCGAGACAATAGGGATGAAGGGAAGCTAGACTTTAAAATCATACGTATAACTCAGTTACTCAGAAAATGCTGATATTACACGTATTTCAACCTAGTCTGGTATATATTCATGTCAATGTATTATATAGATTCAACGCATGGAATACATAACGCGAATAGTATTGGTTTTATAACCTCAAATATCATCATTGTCTATATGGTCTTATCGAAACAAGCATTGTAATTCATTGTACTTGGAGATATTGCATTGTCATTTCAAAATGATGTTTTATCTGACATGTAAGATATTTACAAGGACTGTGGCATATTTTATGTCATTGAGTATACTTATGACAGACATATGCCTTTAAATTCGCAGTCAAATTTTGAAATTTTTGAAAATTTGAAATCATGACGTTTGAAAATAAGATATTTGAAATCATGCTGTTTCAAAATTTCAAAAAGAATAAATAATAGGAAAATGAAATTTCTTGTAACGTAGACATGCTCTTTTATCCCCCCCCCCCCCCCCCCCCCCCCCCCCCCCCCCCCCCCCCCCCCCCCCCCCCATACATGGTTTTTACAATCAATGATGTTTGGTCTGTTATGGAGACCAAGCCAAATCCAGCCTTTCCATGGCGATTTTAGCGATCCGTACAGTAAAATCTGCAAACCTAACACAAACATTTGAATTCCTTTCCCGTTCTTATGATTATGTCACAGAGTTAGTGCGCGGTGATGGGGGGATATTGCCACATTTAATGCGAAACTTCATTAGTTGTAAAAGACATGGTTCTGTTGCCGTAACGATCTCTGATTAGGCTCTCGGCGACATTAACTGGACATCCAAGGGCTCAGATCTATCCATAACTGTAAAAGGAGAAGTGATCTTTATCGTTTAAATAGAGCCATTCGCCTCGTTACCTCCCTTGCGTTTTATTTCCTTAAGTACAGTACCTTGTTATTTAATGTCGCTGTCGGAAAGCCGTCAATGGGTTACCACTGTCAGCTATAACCAAACTCTGTATGTAGGTTAACAAAATAAAAACCGGAAAGGGTCGTAAAGAGCTGCTTCGGATTAATATATCATATGGGCTGTTTTGTACAATCGTCACGACACGTCAGTTTACACAACTAAATTGAAATTAGCATTACACATTTTACACGAATCAATATAGTCATTCACTCTTACACAAACACATTAAGTGACCCGCTACTTAACTGTACAACTAATCTGAGGGCATTGTCTCATCAAATGAGCCATTGTTCGGTAAATTGACCAATGATATTTTTTTTTTCAAATTATATGCGGAAGGATGAAGAGTCTGCCTATTGTTATGTTTTGAGTGGCAGACAAGCTTCTTTCGGAATGTTGGATTCGAATATCACTTTATGAGAGTGTGGTTTCCTATCAACATATTTTGGTAAGTAAAGGGCAAAGTTAACTTTCTGGACATTTTATTATGTCATTTCACTAAAATCCTTTGTCGAGGGCACATTGGCGTGATATTATTCTCGTTCCATTATACGCATGGTGAAATGGGCAAATAGGTCTTTCCGGGGCAGACCAATTTGATTCAAACTCATCGAAACAAGGCAAATATATGAATTTAGATTCAACTGAAGAAACTGGTAAACAGTACAAAGGTAATTAGACCATGTGTTCCGTAAGGGTGAGCATGTTCTGTTTTACTGAAAGCATCTGTTATATAAATCTATGATGATCAAGGTAATCGCAATGAGTGCACTGGCAAAATGTCTTCATGTCAATTCAGGTCAAATTCAGGTCAATTTCAGGTCAAGATTTTCAGGTCAAATTGACCTGAAATGAGCAGATTGTTAATTCATGTCAAGAATTTCTTGACCTGAAATTTCTTCCATGTGAAGTTCAGAAATAAATTGGGTCAAATTTCATGTCAATTTTTTTCATGTCAAATTGACATGAAGACATTTTGCCTGTGTACTTGGTGACTAAAACGAATACTTGCTGACTAAAATGAAAACTTAGTGACTAAATTGAGTACTTTGTGACAAAAAATAGTACTTGGTGACTGAAATGAGTGTTTAGTGACATAAATGAGTACTTGGTGACATAAATGAGTACTTGGTGACTAACATGAGTACATGGTGACAATGATTACGGAACCATCGTGCACCGATTACATCTATCCTTGAATCACAAATGAAAAATAAAATACTCACTGATAATTGGCAGTGGTCTGCATAAACCCACCTTCCAAACTGTATTAGTTTATTCTTTAACCACATTTGCCAGCTATCATGAATTTGTGATTGTATTATCACTTTATTGAAAATTGAATAAACTATGACATAACAGCGTAGGTCGAGAACGCAGTTGTAAGCTGCCCCTTTTTCAGTTTAGGATTTTGGAGAACCTGCAGTATCCTTAATTTCAAGTGTATATATCATATCGACATGATGGATTTATCTTTATTATTTAAACATGATCTATAACCTTTTTATGTTCACTTAAACAAATGTCTAAGTTTCACTGAAGGGAGTGAACAAAGTCAAAAACAATTAAAATCTTGTCAGTAAAGACGTACCAGATGTTAAATTATTGTTTTAGAATAAGGAATGTCAATTGTAACATTGTTGTGCTTTATATTACGAAAGTGTCAATAGTTGGTAAGGTGAGCTATACATTGAGAACTTATCAACACAAGCACGTACCTTTGGTGTTCTGTTAGATAAGCGGCTCACTCAGAGTAACCGTCGATGTGTCCGGATGCAGTTACTGTAATTAGACAACCATGTGTGCCTACAAAGCTAAAGCGCACGAAGGGAGATAACTTTTACTGCTAAGCTTATGAGTAAGTCTAACGCATACAATAAGGAAAGTTATTTTCTCCTAACTTACACATATCCTCGGTTCTGAACATGACTTTCAGTGTGGTAAATATTTTAACAGCAATGTAGAAATGATTGTCCCTCCTTCATTCACCCAATAAAGCCCTCCAATACATCGTAACGTGTGTCTGTTAATGAATCGGGGTTTACAGTTTACTACATTATCATTATTCTATTATTTATAGCATATAGTTTCATAATACAACGACATATCTGCATTCTAATTTCAATTAATCTTAATTTCGCATCTAAAAGATCAAACGGTACATTTCTTAAACAGTTCTTTGCGTGGTGTGTATTTTGATATAGAATTTAATTTATTACGATGCTTCAGTTGGAGATAGAATCCAGTACCTCAAGATCACATTCCAACGCCCAACAATCAAGCTAAGGGAGGTTCTATCTTGCCAAGTGGTGCATTGTAAATTGTAATAATTTATGTTGTTGGTTACTGTTTCCTGTGGTTCTTGTTTCTTATAGTACTCATCATACTTCTGATTTGTACGAGCAAAACCGAATGCACACATTACTTACGATTTATGTAAGCTTAGATAGCTGAGAGGTAAATACTTGCTAAAACATGTAATCGAACAGAAAACATAACCAAGAAAAAGGTTAGGTTAACAAATAAAGTATGCGGCCAAAGGGAAACGTGCTCGACAACAGCAACATAATCAGCCACAAAAAGATTGTCCAATAAAGTCAAAGAAGGCAGAAATTAACATCTGTAGGTGAAATGTATCTATCTGAGATATCTTATTAAATAGGCGATGATGTTTTATGACAAACTACTAAGTATTTGATTCATCAAACCTGCAGGTGATTTGTTCAATAGTCATGATACAACTACCTTATTCTTTAGAGACAATAAAATTAAAAAAAAACCAAACAAACAAACAAACAAAAACAACGATATGATTAACTTAAAGGTAATCATCGTCATCAAAATTTTTAATTGGGGTTGCCTTTCGTTCTTTTAATAAAAATAGCCCAGCTGGAAATTTAGCCTATATTCCACCTGTCGATAACGACCACATATCAATAACAATGATAACTCTTGTTGCAGAGGCATATATCATGGATATAGTTTATCTAGTAGTAAAAATTGTAACGTTTTATGTCATTTATAATTCCGATAACACATGTCATAGGAAATAGCCAGTCATTTATATAATACACGAGGCATTAAACGAATTTATTTCACAAAAAGAAAAAAAAACACTTACAATGTCATTAAATGATAACAGTAGATATTGCAACGAAGTAGCGCTATATTTGGAACGCGGTTTAATCTTCGAGTTTACTGCTCACGGGTAGAGACTAATATCAACATATATAACTATAGGATGGGATTTAGGAACAACATTTTCTTATCCAATTAATCAACAATATTACCAGTTTTAAAGGTTAATAATGACAATTAGTAGCGCGTATCTACATATATGTATATATAATGTGTGTTGGCATGGGAGTATACCAGATAGAAAAGTATCCAAACAAATCCCATATTGTCGGTCAAGGCTACATCATAGTCTCATACTAGTTTATGTGATCTGTGATTCAAACAGCAACCGTCTTTGTGAAATAGAATATGTACAGTTCTCACTGATTCACGTTTGTCGTTTTAAAGCAGGTAGCTCCTATTAATAACAAAGCCATCGATGGTTCAGAACAATTTTGCACCAGATGATAATATTCGCATTTGGGATGTATCGCTTACAAAATACATAAGTTAACAGAGTTCTTTTGACTATAATGATTATTATCATTCTGTCTGTGAACACACGATAAGGTAGTAACTACTGCATCCAATTATTTTTCCCATGGCCCCCACCAGCCCCCAAGGCGTTCAGGGTTAGCGTTAGGATCAGCAGGGGGATAGACACAAGGTACAGCTGTCTCGTTCTGCTGCTGTAGCTTTGTAAGCATCTTCATCACCATGTCAGGATAGTCTGATGATAGGTCTACTCTTTCCTCTGGATCCTTGGCGATATTAAACAGCCACAGGTTCTTTTTGGATTGACTAGTATCATCACCCATGTTGATATCCTCCATAGTTGTGGGCACTGGAACCCATGTTCCATTGCCTATAATGTAATAAAGTGAATTGCTTAAAAAACCTCTGTTATCACATGACTATATATCATAAATAGGAAACCAATAATAGACACACGTGTTTATATGACTAACAATCCGAATGACACCAATATCGTTTTCTGATTTAGCATGTGCTAGTGATATATACATTTTATACCTTACAAATATACTATCAGTTTGTGCGAAACTAGCTAACGCTTTATATGTGTTTATCTATTCGACAAAAATGCTTTGAAATCAATTGCATCTGATACTAGACAATTTGCATGAATCGTACTTATCTTTGCGGACTCAAATTAAAAATTAAAGACCAAGCCTGAGGAAGGCATACCATCCTTGTTCAAAATAAAAGATAAATTACATAATTTCTGATTAGAAAAATTCAAAAGTTATTTATTGGATTGATAACATACCTGGGTCACCAGTTATCAACTTCCAGTCTCTCCACCTGATAGCAGCTCTGTAGCGATTATCAAACGGACTCCCCTTCAGTTTGTCTCCCACAGGCTTGGTTAATGGGTCTATGTTGTGTAGTAGTGTTTCTCTGGGACTCTTAGCTCCCTCACTTAAATCATAGAAAAAATAGAATGTATTAATCATCACACAGGCTACTGGTAGCAGTTTTAAATTACACTAACTAAAGCGCAATTTGGTGATTATCGCCATGGTTTGAAGAATTTCATTTATTCAATGGGATACTAAATGATGTAAAAGAATATTATAAACATTGTCATTGAACAATAAGGAAGGATCTAGGTAAATAATGATTTATCTATGACACTCTTTTAATTTCTGGCCAACTCCTGTTATTGGTAGTAAAACTGATACAATAGTGGTTTACTTTGTTTGTTTGTGTTTAACTTCCTTTTAACAGCCAGGTCATTTAAGGACGTGCCAGGTTTAGGAGGTGGAGGAAAGCCGGAGTACCTGGACCAAAACCTCCAGCCTTTGGTCAGTACCTGGCAACTGCCCAACGTAGGTTTCAAACTCGCAATCGCAATCCAGAAAGGGATGGGGGGCGGGGGCTAATGATAAAGTGTCGTTACACCTTTTCCACAAGGCCATCGCGATCCCAGAGTGGTTTACAAGGTATTGATATCACAAAAATGTTATTTCTTCCTTTTTTGTGCGACTATAAACAACAACAACAACAACAACAACAACAACAACAACAACAACAAAACAAAAACAACGTGTTTACTCATAATAATAATATTCTTTCAAACATAGATAGATATGTTTACCTGATTGTTTTCCATTGATTGAATCCATCAAGGGGTTTAGTGCCATTGAGGGAGCCCCCTGCTAATCCTACCAATGTAGGATACCAGTCTGTTACATGTAGAAGTTCATGGGACACACGTCTCTTTTCCTGTAGGGCTTTCCCGTGTACAAATCCGACTCCGTGGATCCCTCCTTCCCAAAGAGATTTCTTCCATCCTCTGAGGGGCCAGTTGTTACCTCCGTTTTTAATTTGTCCTCCGTTGTCTGAAAACGTTGTTTACTTCATCATTATTACATATCTTAAAGTGGATACTTAACCTTAACTTTGAACGAGGACAAAAATATAATTTAACAAGTTTCTTATAGAGTCATCCACCATTATTTACAATAGCAAAAGCATTATAAAAATGTTATCTATGATGCGAAAAAGAAATAAAAGATACTTACAATAGTGATCCATATTGAAAATTCTATTGATTGGTATTAGCGCTAACAAAAAGTTGATAATGAAACAACAAGTCCTTACAAAATTTATCCTAGAACACTCGCTTTCAGCCTTGACATTATCATCGACGATATGAAACTTCCATACATATCTTGATAAATTCGAACAACAAATGCATAATTGAGAGCGCTTTCATACATCGATATGAAATACTTTGTAAAAGTCAGTAACTCCCACAAATATTATCCGAAAGACTCATTTTCGAGAACCTACTCAAGGTATTGACAACGTACATACTCCATATAGATATTGTAAATTCCACCAATCATATAATTATAGCTTCGAGAGCACAACATAAGAGACACGAGCGGACTGCAGCATATCTATGTTCCTTGCAAAATACAAGGGACACAACGTAGAATGGCAATTTTACCGCTGAATGGGAAACAAAAGCATTTAAAAATTATTTTCCAATAATTGTATGACCATTGAATTGTTATGATAACCGTGATGATTTCAATTTCCCTATTGTATGTTTTAATTTGTAGATAACATCATTTCTAATTCCCTATCATGTATACGTGGAACCAATTTTCCCACACTTTTATTGTTGACATCATCATCAAACAGACATTTTCCCTTTAGTTTTACATGTTTGTTGAAATATATGGCATCCCGTTATTTCATTTTGAGCACTTGAAATTATCTGTATTCGACCTTATTTTAAATAGTTGTATGTCGTTCAGACAGCAGCAGCCGACTATTCCGTCTTTTCGTAATGTAGAGGTATATGCTCTTGTGAGCAGGTATTGATTGCTACGTCATTCTGTCATTTCTACGGGAATATATTGTTCATAATTTTCCTACATTTAATCGATTTTAGTAAGAATTACTATTTCGTTTTCATTTCAAAATTCTATCGTTATTTTTCAAATGAAGCCATAGTTAAGTAAAATGTATGCTTGACTATTTACCGTCCTTGCTCACATATCATGCAATCAAGCTTCTTTGATTTATTCATTTAAAACTGTATAACTGTTGTAAATGTTTCCCCAGAAAAAACTACAAACCTGTTGAGAAGACCATAATGGTATCGTCCCATATTCCTTTGGCCTGGAATGCCGCAGTGATGTTACCTACAGCCTCGTCCATGGCAGCTACCATACCTTTTAGATATTAATACTACAGTAAAAAATAGCTGTTGCTCGGCAATTTAACAAGTCATTTATCCTGAAAATCATAGACAAATAGCATTAAAACCGTCCAGTGCAATGCATCTTTTCCTGATAATACACTTGTACAACTAGTTAAAACACTGGTTTTTGAGAGATGAATGTCCATCGTCATCGATACATCCCATTTTGAGTGTAATAACAAAATATAGACACTATGGCAACGTCATACCCTTTGTTCAAATGACTAACATACTATGTAAGTTAACAGTCAATATATATTGAGGATTTTTCATTGATAGCCTACCAATTATATACTGCCCTGAAGGTAGGGCGTAATAATTATAACCTACTGACCCCATTGCATGATGCAGCGATTTTATCTTTTCTCTTCTATCAACGTTATTATTCTTAACGACTCCCATGACACTGCCTAACTTTTGACCTTAAGATGGTTGTTTGTCCCCTGTTAGCAAGACTTTTTAGTTCTGTCCCTTGGTCATGAGACACCAGTGTCTATAGAAATATAAGATGCTACTCTTGCTCAGGTATACTGCTTGGTGTCTTCGGAAGTATGCTTCAGAGAGGTAGCACTATAAAGCCGAACATTCTATGTTGAAAATCGATTTCGGTAACGAATACACTTGCTAAATGTTTAATGTGTAGTATCACCACCACATTTGTAACCTTTGTTGATATTATGTAGTACAACTGTATTTAATTTGTAAATGAAACACATGCTTGCCGGGGTTTAGTATCTTATTAAACCCTAATAAATTACTGACCTGCGTAAATTTGCCTGTTGTGGTCTTTAATAAAAGTATACTTGTTTTTGTATCTTGCGGGAACTTCTAAAGGTCCATGGACAGCTTGAAAAGCTAGATAGATAAACATGGGCTGAAAACAAAATTTAATAAAAAAAAAAAAAAAAAACAGATAGTTTTGCTGGCGCATAAGAAGCATGGCTGTGTGACTCATTGGTTACATGTGAAACATCAATAGCTGTTTAAATACAATCTAAAGTAACTCGGATAACCCATACCTGTTTACTTATGATAGACACAACTATATCGGTATGGAAATTTTCAGACCAGATTTAGAGTACATGGGATTAATAAAAGATTTTTTTTTTTAATTTCAATAAATATGGATTGAGTTATAGGTCAAATAATAATATGTGGCAGATATAAATAAACAACAGCATACAACTACTGTCCCCTACTTCTCCGGCATTTAAATATTACACGGGGCCGGAAGTGCGGAACAATACAAGTCAAGATTTATTCTAATGAATGAAAACAAAACAATAGAGTATGAACACCATATAAAATAAATTTGTGTTTCTACCATACACTGCCAAAACATAACACTGTTTCTACCACAATACCCTGTGTTATTCAACTCTCAGACCATCAGTTAATCATTACAGCTGTTGATTAACAATCTGTTTATACCACACGTGGTATAAACTCTGTACGCATTTCGATTGGCTTACACGGTGAACTTTGACCCAAGCTGCAATTGTTATTGACGTCATCAATAATCAAATGACGTCACATCACCGGGTCCCGGACGTCACCGGTACACTTTATTTGCATACGCGAAATTATACTTGGCCACGTTTCCCTTTGATTCAAACCGATATTATTGTGGTAGAAACAGGTCACACGACTCGAAATTGTTGGATATAGAATTTATTTCACACTCGCTAAAGCTCGTGTCTTTTGTAACTTTTAAAAAATAACTTACTCGTGTGAAATAAATTCCATATCCAACAACCACTCGTTGTGTAACCTCTATCTTTATTCAACGGCTTTGAATCAAGTATTAATGAGACCCCAAATGATCATGATATTGTTAGACATCGTGTTAAACTTGCATTCTGTAACAAAATAAGACATCTGCTTCATGCAAAACAAATTGTCCGTGTCGATTCCTGCGTAGAATGTAATTCAATACAATACACTTTGACCTTATATCCCGACAGGAAATCCAATGGATAGTACAGATTTGAAATTGATTGATGTATGAGATGCATAAATGAGTAAGCGTTTCTAACACCATGTTAAAGCCTTACCGTCTGTTACATCGCGCTGATATACTCAGTACACCTTATGGTGGCTACACACCGACAAACTATTACCTGGATTAGTGTTTAGTATTTTTAGGTTTTAGTATTTTCATACTATGAACATGTCTGTCTTGGTTATATAAGTTATGAAATGTCAATACATGCCATTTATTTATTTATTTACTTATTAAGTTTATACATAGTCATATTTATCAATAAGATAAACACTCACGTTTTTATATTGTAATATACATTAATATTTTAGCTTTGGAAATAATTTTCAAATATCACATTGTCAAAACACTTGACGCCGGATGCTAATCTTAACGCAAATAATCAATATTGTGCTATATACACATAAATGTGGCTAGTGTAGACTGTTACCATCAAATCCTTCGTATGTTAAAATATATCGTTATCGAATACAACAAAAACACCCCCCTAAATCCTGTAAGTGAAGGTTGTGACTTGATCGATAACGGCTGCTTCTCGTGAGTCATTTTCAGATAAATCATCGTATCCAAAGTATTCTCACAACATGTCATCTTTATTGTTTCTTTTTTGTTCAATTTCAACAGAATTTTATTGACTTTCAATTGGACATCAGGTTAAGCCTATGTAGTTCGTTTCCATATCACAAGCACAATTTTATAAGTGTATTATTCTGAATCTGTATTCCTTATATATGATGTTCAATGACGTATACCATAAATTACTTATAGGTAGTAAAGTGTAACGTTAACACAGACAGGTCAGCAAGAACCCTGCCATATAGCTGTATATCCTCCATAAGCATCAAGAAGCTGCTCAAATCTCCTAGGTTGATAATTATTATGAACAAGAAAACATTTCAATAAGAAAGCATTGTATAAAGTGTGATTTCGATCGGCCCAAAGGCTATATGTTATTTCAAGGAAACTGATTTCCTATTTATAGTAACAGTGACCTTGACCTTTGACCTTTCAATCAGTAAATCAATTCTAAGAAACACTAAGTATGAAAGTACTGAAAGATGTTTGGGTTAGATTGACCAAAGCAAACTCTAGATAATGCATCGAAGGAGAATTGTTTATCTATATTTAGTAACAGTGACCTAGACCTTCCAATTTAGACGCTGAGATGCAATTTAAAGCAAACACTTGCAATAGGAAAGCACTGTATGAAGTTTGAGTTACATCGGTCTAAGGAAACTGATTTTCTACCTATAGCAACAGTGACCTAGATCTTTGCATTAGGACGCTTCAAACAAATCCCAAGCAAGCAATTCCAATAAGGAAGCACTATGTGAAGTTCGAGTTCGATCGGTCCAAGGAAACCCATGTTATTGCACGGAAATAAAAGTGCTGATGGATAGACTGACGGACGGACGGGCACGGCGATTACTTATAAGGAATAATAAGTTCCGGATTATATGCCTCTAACACTAAAAATGTCATATACTTCCACATTTCATATACTTCTTACCACAGACAAAAATCAAAATCTGAATGAGAAGACGAATTCGGCAGTATAGGAAAGCTATATATTGCGTTTATAGAGTGAAATGCCAGTGATAAACATGGAATTCCTTTAAAAATGTTTACAAAATGTTTGATCATGATATACAAGCTTACCTTGGATGAGTTGTAGTTGTTGACAATGTCTATAACACGCTTGCTGTACATCTCTGTTGAGTATTCATCTGGATTGGGCACAACAGGCTTAAAGTTGTCTCGTAAATCATTTCCGCAAACATTTTGTCCGAAACAGTGTCTTTTGGTGTAATAATCCTCACTTCCAGTCAAATAACCTGCAATTAAATGAAGATAGTGGGATGTTCATGAAGCCAATGCCATTTCGCCCGTTCTTACCTTGCATCTAAAAATAGCATTATATATAGAGGTCAAGAATACATTGTCTTTGCTCATCAGCTGAAAGTCACAATAGCACAAGCCGTAATAGTGGACGTAAAACCCGTTAAATGAATAACCTTGCCTTCAAAGATTCGGTGAAAATCATGGAGGTAGTTGTGGCATAGAATAAGATAACCGAGCATTGTTCAGGAATTTTCTAACATCATGTAATCCTTTCTGCATTGGAATTATAAGCTAAATTGATGAAACGGGATCAGAAGGCATTTAATTAAACATGAAATAGAATACCAAACTATAAAATGTACGAAATACTAAATGTCGTTGACTTATACAATTTTCTGATAATGAGACAATATGACAAGGGAACACATCGAAATGCCAAAAACACAGATTATTATCATTAAATCTATTTATAGAAATATCGCACGTAATCGGGATACCATTAATTGTGGTGTTAACGCAAACGCGTAACCTTTTCAACCCGTCATGAAACAAGCATGGCTAAAGTAAAGTAATCAATTCAAATGAGAAGTATATTAGTGGTAGATTATGAAGACTATACTATATAGAAAAACTTAATGTTGGAATACAATACAACAGGTAATACAAGCACATTACGTTATACGGTATATTTACCAAAGAACGTGTCAAATCCTCTATTGTTGGGGAGATACTCCTCCTTGTAGAAGCCCAGATGCCATTTCCCTACAGCATGTGTGGAGTATCCAGCCTCTCTCATCTTGTCTGGTAGGGTGGGACTGTCTCTTGGTAAGGCATTCGGTTGGTCTGGCAAGATTACATGGTGCTGCAAACCGGTGTGAATCTGAAAAAAATCAAATATATATGTATAATGAGTCATTTTAACAAATACTAGTACAAAATCTTACATAACGTTATCCCCATTGAGCTCCAATGTCTCCTTATTTCAATAAGAATAAGAAATTTTAGAATTAGGTTTCGAGAAATGGAGGTTGATTTAGACAATGAATTTCTATGGAGGGCACCATGAAGAAATAGTCTATTTGTGTGAAAAGATATCAGATGTGTTTGAATCTTGTTGATATGATTTGAAGTTCAATTGCCGTCACTCTAGTTCTCATTTTGAAAATGTGGCCTAATCAAGATTGAACCTAGATTTGCCTGGTGGGTATCGTCAAGGAAGCAGAAACTGTTACATTTCCGTTTGTACTCTCCAATTAGTTTTTCAATGGCCTCCATTCAAATCTATATTTGCTCCTATTTTGCCCTCGTTTAAAGATCTTTAGTTAGAACTACGGATTCATTTTAATGTTGGTATTCTCTGTCATTTTATACATTGTATATTTGAACATAAAATAACATATCAATGTAAACCCATTAGTACACCAACGATATACATAAAATCGAAAAAAGCTGGGTAAAGGGTTTCCAATTAACCAACATTCACTTTTGCAGTAGATACTCTAGTTGACGATTTAGATGAAAGGTTTTGCCGATGCTAAAAAAAACGAAATTTCAAGGGCGTCCATTTAGCAACGAATTTGGCTTATATTTTGCCCTCATTTTTATAGTTTCTGAGATACAAGTGAGATATTCTTTCCATGTCTGTATTTCATGTTTGTACGTAACAAGGACGAATACGATGATTAACAGTTTGAACAATAAGAAAAGAAACAAGAATGATATTAGATACTGCCAATGCTTTATAATATTTATATATTTTATATTATTTTTTGATATTATTTTTTGATATTATTTTTTGATATTATTTTTTGAAATTATTTTTCCCCTCAGTTTGAGTTCCATCATGCTATTAGTTAGGGTCACGATTCTACTACACCAGTCATATTAAACCTCATAATCTACATTGACAACAAGCCAAACTCACTAACAAATAAGTACCAACACTGGTTTACTCAAAGGATGCGTAGCAGGACAACACACGGCCAAATCTCGTTATCATGTCTTTACAGCGACAGTACGAGCTTTGCTGCATTCCTTTAATGTCTGATTATCAATGATGTCAAAGTTTACATATATTCCATGTTTAAATCAAGGTTACGCTAGTGGTGTAATGATTGTAAAGTCAGGGTATTCGTCCTTCAATATGGCCATGCCTATGGTACGTATAACATAGCTATAGGGATATATTGAATCCAAATCGGAGACATTAGATGGTAGATGAAAAGCATACAACACTCAAACATCAATCAAATATAACTTTTTGCAAAGGCCCGTCGCTTTGGAACATGTGTTATTATATGTATTTAATATACCGTGGTTAGTAGTGAACACGTGTCTCTGCCCTTAACAAGAGCACTTTAATATTGTTTTGTACGTTTAACTATACCTGGTATCTCCCCGACATAAGCTGACTCCTGGTAGGTGTACATATGGGTTGTACATAGTAATTCTCCAGTCTAACACCCTCTCCAGACAGCTTGTCCAGGGTCGGTGTCTTGATTTCTGATCCATGATAACCAATGTCGTTATATCCGTAATCGTCGGCAAGAACAAATAAAATATGTGAGGCTGTTTTGTTTCGACAATATTCATATAACAGAAAGTGCTAACAAAATAAAACACGTAATACGTCGCCATTATGTCATTTTTATATGAACTACACAATGCACAAATCTAAACTGCACCTCGTGACCAAACCGGAATTTGCGATCAGGTCATAAAAATGTAGATCGGATTATGGATTAGAATATTTACAAGCTCGTACTTTATTTGATCAGTTATACCTCGAATTTTGATATATTCTTCAACATGGGATATTTATCTAGTTTCGCATAATTCCAGTATTGAATTAAGAATTCAAATGATTTCTGAAAATAACGTCTACATGTACCAGTAGTTTACTTGATGTATGATTATTCTAGGAAAGATTGTTCTATGTAAGCAAAGTAAGTAGGTTTGCTACTAATCGAAATACATAACAGTGTTTTACATCTTACTCGGCCAGTAACCTTCCATTAATGTACAACAAAGCGTTGAGCTATTTATACTTGTTTCTCTGTCAGTAATCTTCCATTACAGTACAACAAAACGTTGAGCTAGTTTACATGTTACTCGGTCAGTAACCTTCCATTACAGTACAACAAAACGTTGAGCTTATTTTACTTGTTACCCTGTCAGTAAACTTCCATGAATGTACAACAAAACGTTGAGCTATTTTTCCTTGTTACTCGGTCAGTAACCTTCCATTACAGTACAACAAAACGTTGAGCTATGTTTACTTGTTACCATGTCTGCAACCTTCCATTAATGTACAACAAAACGTTGAGCTATTTTTACTTGTTACCATGTCTGCAACCTTCCATTAATGTACAACAAAACGTTGAGCTATGTTTACTTGTTACTATGTCTGCAACCTTCCATTAATGTACAACAAAACGTTGAGCTATTTTTACTTGTTACCATGTCTGCAACCTTCCATTAATGTACAACAAAACGTTGAGCTATGTTTACTTGTTACCATGTCTGCAACCTTCCATTAATGTACAACAAAACGTTATGATTTTTACTTGATACCATTTATTAACCTGGATTGGTGTGATGATGATGATGATGATGAGGAGGAGGAGGAGGTTCATTCGTTAGAGGACACTTATATCGTGTTATAAATGTTATTTTCCACCAGAATCCTGTACGTTTCTTCTAACAACATCCTTGATATATGTACCTGATTGTTTTTCATTGATTGAACTCATCGAGGGGTTTAGTGCCGTCGAGGGAACCTTCGTTTAGTCCTGCCAAGGTTGGATACCAGTTCGGGTCGACACTGTTCCCTTCTTCTGTAGGGCTTTGATATTCGATTGATTTACCACCAGCATATGATTCATTCCCCGGCATCAAAATGAAAGTCATTTTTATTCAAAATATGACGAACACAAGAAACAGGTGATGGGTTTAGACTATACCAAATAATGTAACACTACCGTGTATGCTTAAGTAGTGTTATAGTAGTAATGCATTAACAATTTCATAATGATATAAAAAGGATGATCACAACAAATTCATGAACGACTGTTTTAACATAAAGCATGACTAGGGGCAATTCCATAATGAGTCTCTCAAAAAAGACTAACTTTCTTTCCGAGTGTCATCAGTCTATGAGTTCGCGAGCAGTACTTCGCAGGGGAAATCTATATCGTGAAATAGATGTGAATGTTTGCAGGTCATCGAACCGACACACAGATTTTGTACCGTGGTATGAATCGCAGTCCATTTCTCAAATAAAATGTTTATATGAAATGTGAATGTGAGATTGGGGTATTAGATATGATAGCCAAAGTCCATAAAACAACGAAATCTCTCTATATATACATATAGAATACATATTTGTCCGTGCGGTATTCAAAGTTAACATTTTGTCATATAAGTATATCTTGGTCAGTAACCGATCTGAAGTAAACGAAGCCTGTCCAACAATATTAGCGGCATACATTATCAATATTGTTAAATCCCATTAAAGTACTGACCTGCGTAAGTTCGTTTGTCCTTGTTTTCAGTGTGAGCATACAGTATCGGTCTTTGTGCCTTCGGGGAACTTGAGGAGGTTCATGGACAGCTAGGAATGCTAGGTACCTAAACATAGGAAAATACAGCGATAGGCTGAAGGTACAACAATCACAATAAAATCAAAGAATGCATAATGCTGTCATGATCCCATTATAGGTATACCAATCGAACATGTAATGAAGCACATTAATCGCGTCAGACATTGCGTCAGCTTGAAAAAAAAACAAATACAGACTGTATATAAATTTACAAATACTAGTTTGATGTTTTACGAAAAAACACAAACAAAAACACCTCGGCCAATGTTGTTTTTTTTAGGTGAGAATAGGAATACATTGTCGTTTATGTTCTTTCGAGAAGGTTTTTTTGAAGAGATTCCTGTTGACAATATATCCGACATTCCAAGGTGAAGACCATTATACCAAAACAGATCATCAGTAATGCAAAAGTATAAATATTCTTTTTCTCAAGACTTCAAGTATTAATTTCGTGAATATGGACTTATGCCCAGGCAAGGATTTGTAGACCTTATCATAATCGCATAACTGACATGTGATGGCAACCTGTTCATATTTTACCAACCAGTCCTATGACTTTGTAGAACTAGCAAATTATATTCCATCTCATTTTCAAGAAACTTTTCTCTGTAAGGAATCCATGCTTTATTTAATAGCCTGTGGTCATAGTTACCCGTGCAACACCAAGAAAGGTTTAAGATGACCCCCAAATATAATTACTTACATTCACTGCTAGATAGTACATTATACATAGAAATGTCTATACGTGCTCAAATCCCCCTCTAGATAATTTAGTTATATCTCTACATCATCACTATATGTAATGACTTTGTAAATGATTTTTTTAATTGTACATTAATGATTTGGCAAAAGATATAAATGATCTCAAATGAGGCATGTATATTTCAATCGTGTATCATTGCCATACTTCTTTATGCTGACGACATTTCACGTATTACCCCCGATTAACAGACGTTGGATATTTTAAATAACTGGTCTAGAAAGTGGAATCAAAGTTAACCATGACACAACTAATATCATTCATTTTAGGAATAATTCCATCCCTGTAACTGACTATACATTTTCATGAGGTGACATAAATGTCTCCTTAAATAGCAAATATAGAAACGTAGGACTCTGTTTTAAAGAACACTTAGATTTGTATTTTGCTGTCAGATAACTCTGTAAATCTGCCAGTAGAGCTCTAACAACGTTGTATCTAAAATATCCACATGCCGGTGAAACGTCTTATGACGTACTTAACAAGCTGCGTACAACATTAGTTGAGCCAGTACTTTTTTATGGGTGTGGATTGTGGACTATGAATAGATAAGGGAGGTTTCTGTCATATTGCACAAGGCAAGTAGATATTTTTGGGACCATCCCGTCGAGCGAATAATTTAGCACTTTGAGGTGATATGGGATGGCACTCTTGCAATGTAAGTCAGGATTTAGAAACTATACGTTTACTTTTCAGAAATCAAATACTCTGATGATAACAGACTCATAAAAGATTACATCGGTTGTACGTATACATGGAAAAATCGTGGGATTCTAGATTCAAAAGATTGGTTGACAACAAAAGTTTGAATGAGATTGTAAACTCAACGTTTTCTATTAAACACAAGATTAGACGAGTGAAAGAATGAATGGCTATTTCAGATGCTGATGATTGGTACAGATTTATATTGAATTATGGTAATAATATAAACGGTGACAAGCTGAGAACTAAATTTCTTTTGAATAAGAGTTAATTATTACCAGATTCATATGTCAAACTCGTTAGGCAAATGAACAAACGAAGAGTACTTCTTAATTTTAGATATGGCTCTCTACCTCTAGCAGTAGAAACTGGCAGTAGGAAAAAACACATGAAATAATTTTAGCAGTTGTGATAGCACCGACAAATTTAAGTTTTTAATGTCTAAGGAGGAATTACACATTCCACTTTCAAATCATTTATATAACATGTTACAGACTATGTGAATGATAACTTTAACCAGTGTCGTGTAAGCCATGTTTGGCTGAATATCACATAAAATTACATTTTTGATTGATGAACTTGGGGGTAAATAAGATTTTTTAAGTAATATCCCAGATAGTTGTACCTACATTGTAGCTACTTGATAGAGTGAAATTAGCAGACCTTGCTGGTAGAGCTCTACCCAACCCTTTTGAAAACTAGATTTCACTTCTATGTAGATCAAGAAACCTATATGATATATATTTACTATTTATTCATTTCATTCAATACTACTTTAAAAGACAATGTTTTAATGCAGTAATTGTAAAAGAAGTGTTTTAATCATTTATGTATGTGACAGTACGATTTCAGAGAGTTTGGTAGGTAGGGGCTGTCCCAGTCACCTGCTCTCTGGATTGGAATTTGTGATTAAGCCATTGGTTTTATTACTTATTGTAACAGGTCTAATCAGATGTTAAACAATGATTTTATACTTTATAAATATATACTTGTACAGTGTAATTCTGATAGATGACACTTTAATAAACAAATTGATTGTTTGATTGATTATATGATTATTGTTTCTGTAGTGAAAAAGTGTCTTCCATCAATCTTCGCTATATAGAGGAAACCCATCAAAAATGCATGTTTCTGGAGTCTTGTATACGTTCTTCCATACATTGCCTTTGAACTTTAACCCAGCTCGTTTTATTGTAAAAAGACAAATTTTACATAGAATATAAGCAATTATCTGAAATACCATTAATATCATTTGCCGTTTTACAACCAAAAACGTTGATGTACTAGTAAATAGGGGAACTGTGTTTAAATGAACGTGTTTCATCTCAATAATCCGACTAAGCTTAAATTGCTGGATGAAACGATGTTCTGATGAAAACACCGCCAAAGAAAGTTCTTTCTGTGAATAATCCGTTGCCAGTCAAAGAATCTTAGGAAGTTATTATCCTGACTTAAAGATTATCTTCTTGACAAAAAACAGAGTAAATTAAAACAATTATAGTTCTAATTGGGTATCTATTAATGCCGGAGTACCCCAAGGCTCTATCCTTTGGCCTCTGCTATTCTTAGCGTACATTAATGACACTGTTTCTTATATAAATTCAATAATAAAACTGTTTGCCGACGATACGTCTTTGTATATGGTTGTAGAAAATCCTAAAACGACACATGAAATATACCAGAAACGGACTTGGCAAAAATAAATACATGGTCACGTTAGTGGCTTGTAGTTTTAACCCTTATAAATCGGAACCCATCACCACAAGTAGGAAAGGATATCCCTCAAATCACACTATCCTTCATTTGAAGTTCCTAAAAATAATGTATCTTTCCATCAGCGTCTTTGTCTCTTCCAACGGTAGTTGGACAGACCATGTCAACTACATTATCACTAAAACATCAGCTAAACTTACGTCATGCGAACATTAAAAGGCCAAGTTGATTGAAAGACTTTACAAACAATCTGTTTTTCATGTATAAGACCTTTACTTGAGTAGGGAGATATTGTGTGGGGAAATATACCGTATGAACTAGGGAAAAACTTCAAAATCTCGATATTGAAGCCGCCTGAATTGTAGCAGGTGCAACTAAATTAGTTAGCATTGAAAAACTTTTATAAAATCAGGCTGGGTCAGCATTTTTGATCGGAGGCAAATTCGTGAAATTATTCAGTTCCATAAAATGTGTTATCAATATACACTAGAGTATCTATATAGAGAGGATATTGAATGGTTCCCCGTTTAATTTAACATATATTTCACGAGTATGACAGAATATCGATATTTTCACGAGTGCGAAGCACGAGTGAAAAATATCGAAATATTCTGTCATACGAGTGAAATATGTTATATGCAACGGGAAACCATTCAATTTTCTTTTTATTGCATTTCATAAACTTGAAAACAACATTAAAAACATCGAAAAAAAAAGTGCAAGAATCAGTAATGACGTCATCTCTTTGTGACGTTACTCCACGTCAACTTGACGGCGCCATTTTGAAAGGACTGATCAACACAATTTAAGCGTTTTCTGCTGTTATAGGATAATCTGTGCATGGATAGCTAACGTCAAGTGAGTATTTTGTCCATAACTAGTCAGACATTTTCAGATATACAGCAAAATAACCAATTTATCTATCTCCGCTTCGATTGGAAAAATCGGCAAGTTTCAGCGAGGTGAATACAAAGGTCCACTCTGATTGGTCAAAAACGGAAAACTTATATTTTCACTGCAAAATCTTATATTTTCACTGCTCATCGCTGCAGTGAAAATATAAGTTTTATTAATTTGATAAATTTCTATATTTCAATGGCAAAAATGCAATAAAGCCTTATCCCGAGTACTGTATCTGAAGGTCATCAGTATGATACAGGGAACTCGGACCATACTTTTATTCCACCAATATAGTGAGCAAAACTTCTTTTTATAAACAATCTTTCCTACATTCTGTTATAGATCAGTGGAATAGCCTTCAACAAAATATTCGCTCAAATTCTTCTACTGCTGCTTTAAAATCAAATCTTACCTTGATAAGCAATACACTCAGAAAACGCCCATCTATTATAGTTTTGGTACCCGTAATGCCCCTGTCACACTTGACCGGATTGGTGTACCGGACATCAACGGATAGAAATTTTTGTTATCCGGTGGTATACGGTGGCAAAGTTGTCAGTCCGGTAGAAAAATCCAAACTGACGACGTACTTGCACCGAATATGGAACGGATAAAACGTACCAATAACGAACATGTAACGTACGGCTACCGTACTACCAACCGGGTGTCTCCGAATGAGTAACGAACAACAAACGAACATGAACCGGTGAATCAGGACGTGTACAGGATGCATTCCGGACAAACCGAACACCTAACGGACATTAACGCGCGCGTGCAGAAAAAAACAAGATATATGCATTTCTCCGCAGTTCTACCATGAGTTGGCCATATAGACCGAACTGCCTTCGTCTCTCCGGGCTCAGCCATGACCTCGACCAATAACGTCTTCGCTGTTGCCTGTGGTGCCTTCTTCTCCTGTGGGAAAGGTACTGGTGAAGGTCCATCTGAACATTGTTCATATGCATTTCTGCCTGCAGCAAGGCGGCCCTAAACTGCACAGAAACTTTAGTCTGACATTCCATGCTGACAACTGTCTGTGAATCTAATTTGGAAGCTTCCAAGAACCTTTTTATATGCCTACGATAATTAATCAGTTTCTGTCGGTAGTCAGTTCCTCCCCCTGTAGGTATCCTGTAGGTATTCTGTATTCATCCGTTCTGTGCGTGTTATCCGTTTTCAATCCGTTTGTCTATTCGTCGTGTCCGGTGTTAATCCTGCAAGCATCCTGTGTTTGTCCGTTATGTGTTCGTTATGTGTCCGCTGAAGGTCCGGTTTATGCGTGGCGTATGCATTCAAGTTCCATCAACGGAGTGGGTAACGCATGCCCCCCCGTACACCTACCGCATATAAACGAACAATGACAGGATATATACAGGATAAAACGGACATGCACAGGACAGCCAACGAATATTCTTATCCGTTACTGTCCGTTTCAAGTTTTGTGCATGCACAAAACTTTCCAACGGATACCACCGGACGCACCGTACATCACCTGACATGAAACGAATGAACCGAACATAAAACGAATATTGACGAACATCACCGGATGTCCAAAAATGGTATCCGTTTCACGTCCGGTGGCCCAATCCGGTAAAGTGTGACAGGGGCATAAGGGTCAGATATATCATGCGCGACTTCTAACGGACTGTAGCTCTTTCAATGGCAATTTATCTGCAAAAACAGTTCTCGATCTCCGTTATGTATATGCGGTGAAATCGAAGACAACAAGCATTTTTTTTATTAGATTGTAGATGACATTGTTTGCGTTATGATGTTAATCTAGAATTGTTACTTTGTGGAGAGGAATCTTTTTCTTTATCTGATAATAAAATTGTATTTCTAGCTGTTCAGAATTATATACTTACAAACTGGCAGGTTTTCTTAAATAGATTAATATGACATGTAAACATGTACAATATATAATATGATTATACATGTATTTCCCAGTGTCATATTATACAATGTATCAGTATGCTTGAAACGAAATAAAAGAAAGTTTAAACTAAATAATCTTAGATGCATCGAATGTACTTTAGACCGTATCGATAAAGGGAAGTCGTGTGATAAGAGTAAAACTCTTAGTAACGTTTGTGACGTAGTTTCCCCACCGTGAAATAGAGTCAGTTTGAATAGTAAAGAGTATTAAGACTTCGTGTACTACCAATAACTTTTTAGTTTGGTGTGTAACATTCTCCTCCGTGTTTGGCCCTTATCAACAAAGATCTTTTCGTCATGATTAATCATCTTACTTGGTAACATGTGTTGGTCGCCCCAAGAACACCTGGTATAAGCGGCATGGATGTGACCATACAAAATGTATCACATGCCTGTAGGTAGTGTAATTTATTGTTTGGTCCTTTAGGACGATTCCTAAATATAATAGTCCAATGAAACTGGAATGTTCTTTTCAAGAATAATAATTTAAACGTCTGGTAAATAATTTGTAAGCTGTGTTTGTCAAAGTTTCGAAACCACCTTCTTACAAACAAAGAATGTCCATTATACACAGAGATAAGATCAACGTTCTTGAGAAGGAAATACTATGTTAGACCAAATGCATTTAAGTCTATTGATCTCATGTCGTCAGAGGACACAAATATTGTTCAAAATTTGGCTACATATATTTACAAAGCTAATGAAATAGGAAATGAAAGATTATTTAACTAAATTTTGTTTTATTTTTCTTTTGTAATGTTCGAGTACCCTTCGCTTACTATATTGGTCTTGTTTGATTGTAATATGCATAGGCTAACTGAATTATTACTGTTCCTTATTGTACTTATATAAATGTTGCTTCTCAATTGTACATCAAATTTCCACCATACAATGTAGTTCACATATTTATTGTAATTGTTTTGTATAAATGCTCAAAGACATATATATCATAACTTACAAATTATTCAGCAGAGTCGTCGTCTTTGTTCGTGTGGATATTTATTTGCATATTTATACGAACAAGAGATCCCAGAGGGATCTTGGCGCCCATCATTGAATGATCTTTAAAGGTTCCATGTCAGATTGATCTTTTCTCTACCTTTTCCTTCCTCCAAGTCTTACTATCTGTGTAAATTCAGAAACAGCCCTCTAGTACTTTTCAAACAAGGGGAACCTATATATAAAATTGAAGATTAAGCGATAATGGCTGTCTGTCGGCCATGTCGTTTTCGGTTTGGTCCCAAAATGCAATACCAGGGACCAAGGGGAACCTACATATGAAATTTAAGATCCCTTCAGTACCTTCTGTAAAATAGCGATACCAAACTTCAATTGTTAAAATAAAAGATAGCTGCCTGTCGGCCATGTTGTTTTCTGACTGGTCTCAAAATCCAATATGCATAACTAGGGACCGAGGGCAGCCTTCAAATGAAACTTTCAGAAAGATCCCTTCAGCACTTTCTGAGAAATAGCGATAACAAACTTCAATTGTCAAAATCCAAGATGGCTGCCTGTTGGCCATGTTGTTTTCCGATTGGTCCCAAAATGCAATATGCATAATAAGAAACCAAGAGGAACCTACAAATGAAATTTCAGAAAGATCCCTTCATTAGTTTCTGAGAAATAGCGATAACAAACTTCAATTGTCAAAGTCCAAGATGGCTGCCTGTCGGCCATGTTGTTTTCCGATTAGTCTCAAAATGCAATATGCATAACTAGGCACCGAGGGGAACCTACATATAAAATTTCAGAAAGATTCCTTAATTACTTTCTGAGAAATAGTAATAACAAACTTCAATTGTCAAAATCCAAGATGGCTGCTTGTCGGCCATGTTGTTTTCCGATTGGTCTCAAAATGCAATATGCATAACTAGGCACCAAGAGGAACCTACATATGAAATTTGAGAAAGATCCATTCAGTGCTTTCTGAGAAATAGCGATAACAAACTTCAATTGTCAAAATCCAAGATGGCTGCCTGTCGACTATGTTTTTTTCCGATTGGTCTCAAAATGCATTATGCATAACTAGGCACCAAGGGGAACCTATATGAATGAAATTTGAGAAAGATCCCTTAAGTGCTTTCTGAGAAATAGCGATAACAAACTTCAATTGTCAAAATCCAAGATGGCTGCCTGTCGGCCATGTTGTTTTCCGATTGGTCTCAAAATTAAGGGGAACCTATATATGAAATTTGAGAAAGATACCTGCAGTTCTTTCTGAGAAATAACGATAACAAGAATTGTTTACAGACGGAGGGACGGAGGGACGGACGGACGGACGGACCACGGACGCAGGGCGATTTGAATAGCCCACCATCTGATGATGGTGGGCTAATAATACACAATTCAACGAGAACAGTTTGTATCTAGTTTAGACGTTGATTTGAACACCGATATTATTCTATCAGATAGAGTTGACCGGTGAAAAAAAGTGCAATCAACGATTGCGAAAGCTCAGCGGCGGCAGCAATCACACTATGCATTCATTTTTTATGTATGTATAAGCATGTCATTTTGAAATTGTACGTCACATAATATCGCTCCTAGACCTCTAATGGATGTATAAACCAAATAAGAAGGATGTGGACTTAAAAGCTTTCCAAAACTTACCCCCAAAATCTTTAAAGAGGGTTTTTGTGTAAAAAAAGTAAGTCCAATAAATGGTAAAATGCCAAAAAAATCACAATTTTTTTTTTGCATGATTTTGCCATAACATCACTCCAGGACATTTAATGAATGTATAAACCATATTAGAAGGGCATGAGGTGTATACTTTTGGACTTACAAGCTTTCCAAAAACTTACCCCAAAAACTTTAAAGTTTTGGGGTGGGACGCCGACGCCGGAGTGACGGCATTAGCTCTCGGTTACTCGTAACCGGTGAGCTAAAAATGCAATTTTTATTGGATTACATTTATGAATCGTCCTAAAGGACCAATCTAGTGGTAAACGGTACGTGTTACTAGGTAAGTAGTGTTAGAATAGTACTTTAGTACTTTATTTGGCGCACTCAAATTTTAGAGCCAAAAGTATTTTATATAGAAACAGTGTATAGAAAGTGCAACTAACACAATCATAATTTAGCAGAATGCTTGAGCTCGAAAAGCTCTGGAATAAGATTACCACTAAAGTATGTAATGTCCATTCTTCATGCAAAGCTTGCATTTCATAAGTACAAATGATGAACTTTACTAGTGTACTTTTGTGAGTGAAATTGGGGCTGTATCTACATGTTTGTGAGGCCCAGTATAAAGAAACAAGAGATCCCAGAGGGATCTTGGCGCCCACCATTGAATGATCTTTATAGGTTCCATGTCAGATTGATCTTTTCTCTACTTTTCCCTTCCTCTAAGTCTTACTAATCTGTGTAAATTCAGAAACAGCCCTCTAGTACTTTTCAAACAAGGGGAACCTATATATAAAATTTAAGATTTAGCGATAATGGCTGTCTGTCGGCCATGTTGTTTTTGGATTGGTCCCAAAATGCAATACCAGGGACCAAAGGGAACCTACATATGAAATTGGAGAAAGATCCCTTCAGCACTTTCTGAAAAATAGGGATAACAAACTTCAATTGTCAAAATACAAGATGGCTGCCTGTCGGCCAGGTTGTTTTCTGACTGGTCTCAAAATCCAATATGGATAACTAGGCACAGAGGGCAACCTACAAATGAAATTTCAGAAAGATCCTTTCAGCAATTTCTGATAAATAGCGATAACAAACTTCAATTATCAAAATCCAAGATGGCTGCCTGTCGGCCATGTTGTTTTCCGATTAGTCTCAAAATGCAATATGCATAACTAGGCACCGAGGGGAACCTACATATGAAATTTCAGAAAGATCCCTTTATTGCTTTCTGAGAAATAGTGATAACAAACTTCAATTGTCAAAATCCAAGATGGCTGCCTGTCGGCAATGTTCTTTTCTGATAGGTCTCAAAATGCAATATGCATAACTAGGCACCAAGGGAAACATACATATGAAATTTCAGAAAGATCCCTTCATTACTTTCTGAGAAATAGCGATAACAAACTTCAATTGTCAAAATCCAAGATGGCTGCCTGTCGGCCATGTTGTTTTCCGATTGGTCTCAAAATGCAATATGCATAACTAGGCACCAAGGGAAACATACATATGAAATTTCAGAAAGATCCCTTCATTACTTTCTGAGAAATAGCGATAACAAACTTCAATTGTCAAAATCCAAGATGGCTGCCCGTCGGCCATGTTGTTTTCCGATTGGTCTCAAAATGCAATATGCATAACTAGGCACCAAGGGGAACATACATACGAAATTTGAGAAAGATCCCTTCAGTACTTTCTGAGGATTAGCGATAACAAGAATTGTTTACGGACGGAGGGACGGAGGGACGGACGGAGGGACGGACCACGGACGCAGGGCGATTTGAATAGCCCACCATCTGATGATGGTGGGCTAAAAATCCTATTTGAAATGATTGAATAACTCGAAGTATAATTTTCGTGTGTCAACAACGATTGGTGGTAAACGCCGACATTTTTTAACAGCTAAATTCCGTTTGTAATACTGAATATATCGGCACTACAAACCTACATGCTATTATAAGTGTTGCATAAATTCATTAAAGAAATTGTCGGTGGAATCTTATACCAGAGGGATCTTGGCGCCCACCATTGAATGATCTTCATAGGTTCCATGTCAGATTGATCTTTTCTCTACTTTTCCCTTCATTTTACTAATCTGTATAAATTGAGAAATATCCCTCCAGTACTTTTTAAACAAGGGAAATTAAACTTATATATGAAATTTGAGATTAAGCGATAATGGTTGTCTGTCGACAATGTTTTCAGATTGGTCCAAAAAATGCAATACGACGGACCAAGGAGAACCTACATATGAAAATTGAAAAAGATCCCTTCAGTACTTTTTCAGAAATAGCGATAACAAACTTCTATGGTCAAAATCCAAGATGGCTGCCTGTCGGCCATGTTGTTTTCCGATCGGTCCCAAAATGCAATATGCATAACTAGGCACCAAGGGGAATCTACGTATGAAATTTGAGAAAGATCCCTTCAGTACTTTCTCAGAAATAGCGATAACAAACTTCAATTGTCAAAATCCAAGATGGCTGCCTAACGGCCATCTTGTTTTCCGATCGGTCCCAAAATGCAATGTGCATAACTAGGCACCAAGGGGAACCCACATATGAAATTTGAGAAAGATCCCTTCAGTACTTTCTCAGAAATAGCGATAACAAACTTCTATGGTCAAAATCCAAGATGGCTGCCTGTCGGCCATTTTGTTTTCTGATCGGCCCCAAAATGCAATATGCGTAACTAGGCACCAAGGGGAACCTACATATGAAATTTGAGAAAGATCCCTTCAGTACTTTCTCAGAAATAGCGATAACAAACTTCAATTGTCAAAATCCAAGATGGCTGCCAAACGGCCATCTTGTTTTCCGATCGGTCCCAAAATGCAATGTGCATAACTAAGCACCAAGGGGAACCCACATATGAAATTTGAGAAAGATCCCTTCAGTACTTTCTCAGAAATAGCGATAACAAACTTCTATGGTCAAAATCCAAGATGGCTGCCTATCGGCCATTTTGTTTTCTGATCGGTCCCAAAATGCAATATGCATAACTAGGCACCAAGGGGAACCTACATATGAAATTTGAGAAAGATCCCTTCAGTACTTTCTCAGAAATAGCGATAACAAACTTCAATGGTCAAAATCCAAGATGGCTGCCTGTCGGCCATGTTGTTTTCCGATCGGTCCCAAAATGCAATATGCATAACTAGGCACCAAGGGGAACCTACATATGAAATTTGAGAAAGATCCCTTCAGTACTTTCTCAGAAATAGCGATAACAAGAATTGTTTACGGACGGACGGAGGGACGGACGGACGGACGGACGGACGGACCACGGACCACGGACGCAGGGCGATTTGAATAGCCCACCATCTGATGATGGTGGGCTAAAAATATCTATTGAAATACATTGAGTTAACTGTACATTTAATTACAACAAATATTTCTTTGATATCTTTACTTGTTATAATAAATCAGTTTAAAATATCAATAAAACATTCATATTGATAATAAGCGTATTTTATTGACAGATCAAGGAACAGTGATCTAAACAATGTAAAAATAGAGGAATGTATACATAACAATGAAACCTTTAAAATGAGTAGCACTTGGTTTCCATAGCAACTGCCATCGACTGGCTGTAGCGTCAGTACCTATAAAATAATATCTAAACTCCAAGATTAGGAGACTTTATTGTAACATTACTGGTGAAATGAAAGATTGCAAACACAAGTTCTTCCAACATTTGTTACAATATATCCATGACATACAGGCATACCTCACAATCCACTCACCAATCAGAGATAATATTGTCACCAAACAGAATCTCTCATGGGCCTGTTCTGCGAGAGATTTGCTGGCCAGCATAGGCATATGAGGGCCTCATGCTGACCGACAAAGCTCATGCACTGGGGTTGAGCTATCCCTGTCCACTGAACAGGCCTATGTTAGATTATTAGCTAGCTCACATGCTTACAAAAAATGGTTTGCAATCAGAATAAACCTAGGATAATTACTACAATAATTATTATAATAATGTCACGTCACCATGTAATTTATTTTGAGGCATCATTTTAGCCCTCTTTGCCTACAACATGTGAGATTGGATGAACATTTCCATTAAAATGGGATCACCACGTTAAATATTTGAGAAATTTGTTTCTGGAATATACAGGTATTTCAGACCTATATCATACTAGAGCATGTACCCCGCCAGTAATCAGTAATTATAAATGACAAATATTTCATCAGTATGTTCACCATGTGATTCCCAGATTGAAGGAACCACATTTTATCTCCAATGGTCAAACAACTATCGACAGATCGTTACAAATACTTGATAAATACAGAACAGCACTATATATTTCTAAAAATTGCACTTCTATCACAGGTATAACTAAACTTCAAAAATATAAAGTAGTATGTCCATATCATCAGATTATTTTATGTCAAATATACACATTTTTTCATTAATTGTTTCCAGAAAGTATTCAATTTTCAAAATTCCAGCAGAGCTGAGCTCTTATGAGCCTGATAGGACATATTGCATATTTAGAATGCTACACAAAGCTGGACAATTTTCTTAATGCCTTTTTTACAGTTGTATTACATTTTGTAGCACATCTGAACATTTCATGATAAATGATTTGTGATGGAGACATTCTGTAGGTACACTATTTTCTCATTCTCCCTAAATAAATCAACTTACTTATTAACAGACTTATTACTGCATCATAATTCTAACATGTAATTATTATACAATTGGCAGATGAGCATTTTATTTTAAGTAAAAAATGTGCCTTTCCTTAATTTTCAATTTACTAATGTCCATCTTCCTTAAGAAATGAGAATACTTGTAGGAGGAGGAGGGAAGAGCACCCGCGTGATAAATACAATAAATGCTAGTAAAAGTAACAATATAGGCCTAGCAACAGCTCAATAGAAAACAATATATATTATATGAGGAGATTCCTAGTTATATGAGGAGATTCCTAGTAAACTAACATTCTGTTGAAGTATACACAAAACAATTAACAAGACAAATATATTAAAACTAATATAATCAAAGCCATTTGTATATATTTGCAAATGAACACAGTAAATACTAGTAGATGAAATGTTCAGCATACAATATTATATTCTAGTCTAATATATGATACAAAAAGAGTATTAATCCTTTCAAAACAAAAACTCTGTATGTACGTCTATGATCAGATAATCATGTGGAGAAATAGATATGAGCCAGGTTTGACAGAGTAAGGTTACTGGACCTGACTGTAATAGTTACATGCTGTTCGAAGGCTTACTTTAACCAGACTACAATAATAATAGTACAGATTTAAATGGTCACAGATTATCTGAACAAAATTAAGCCATCATTAATTCGAAAATGTGTCAAAAACATTGGCATAAGTGGTCAATAAAGGTAGATACACAATGTCATGTAAAATAACAATAGAAAATATGCTTTGTATACTTATGATTTCTGTAACCTGTTGCTTCATGTTACATCACAAAGAGGAGACAAGACAAAATTCCAATCACGTACATGTAATACCAAATTTACATATAAACCCGTAAGGCACTAATCCAAAACAATGGTTTTTTTTCATAATGGTAACAAACAGTAAAATTATTCATAGGAAGACTTTGGAATGTATAGTGTTAATTCATGTGTCATGATGATAAATAATACCAGTTCATAAAAAATAATACAAAAAAATATACATATATTATATACCACACCTTTTAATTACCACAATAAATTTCCGCATAAATATCAACCTCAATAGAATTCTTACAAATTATCACCAACTAAAGGAATATGAAAATAACAAAAAAAAAATACTATTTTTCAGCTATACAGTATATTGTGTATGTCTCGCCAAAACAAGCTAAATACAGCCTACTTTTCCCATGGCCCCCACCAGCCCCCAAGGTGTTCAGGGTTGGCATTAGGATCAAAGGGAGGATAGACACAGGGTACAGCTGTTTCGTTCTGCTGCTGTAGCTTTGTCAGCATCTTCATCACCATGTCAGGGTAGTCTGATGATAGGTCTACTCTTTCCACTGGATCCTTGGCGATATTGAAGAGCCACAGGTTCTTTTTGGATTGACTAGTATCATCGTCCATCTGGATATCCTCGTCAGTAGTGGGCACTGGGACCCAGGTTCCATTGCCTGTATGTATAGTTTATTGTGTTTATCTTACTTATCAGATACACATTAGCAAAAAATTGTGTAAAAGATTTCTCAATTTGAATTATAACAAACAATTCTCAATGTAAATTGTTTTGACCAGCAAAAATGAAAAAAAATATCACTAATTATGCCTTTATCATTTGAATGTTGTGTTCAGAAAAAAAATCACTCAGTATATTCAAATATATAACTGTTGTGAGGGAAAACAATAACCTGCCATATGATACATTGACATGGCAGTAGTAGTAATATTCCTAGACCTTTTGTCAATATAGTTTCCATCTAATGAAAGATATACCTGGGTGACCTGTAATTAACTTCCAGTCTCTCCATCTGATAGCAGCCCTGTAGCGATTATCAAACGGACTCCCCTTCAGTTTGTCTCCCACAGGCTTGGTTAGTGGGTCTATGTTGTGTAGCAGAGTTTCTCTGGGACTCTTAGCTCCCTCACTGACAAATGAATCCAATATATAGCTTATAAGACCATTCTTTAGCACAAAAAGATAAAATATTGTGCCATGAAAGACATAACAGATTTCAGCAGATACATTTTGCATCAAACATTTTTTAGAATAGAACAAAAATATTGAAACTGTCGTTTTATAAGATATCAAGTCATATAAAATAATTCAAAGAAATGTACACAGAAACGTTTTTAGTATTCTGTAATATTTTTTCATAACATGAACATAATTATGTGCTGGATAAAGACAATAACAAAGTTCTAACAGTGTTTAGTAAACTTTAACAATTATAGAGATCTATTTATATGTATATATATATATATACATGTATATATATAATACAATGTAATAATAATGAACACTTGTAATATCAGAGAGATTGCTCACAAGGTGATAACAACATGTCCTGTTTTACTATGATAATTATTAATAGAATCTGCTTGTAACATTCTTCACACCTGATTGTTTTCCATTGATTGAATCCATCGAGGGGTTTAGTGCCATTGAGGGAGCCCCCTGCTAGTCCTACCAATGTTGGATACCAGTCTGTTACATGTAGAAGTTCAGGGGACACACGTCTCTTTTCCTGTAGGGCTTTCCCGTGTACAAATCCGACTCCGCGCATCCCTCCCTCCCATAGAGACGCCTTCCATCCTCTAAGGGGCCAGTTATTGCCCCCAGATAATATCTGTCCCCCATTGTCTGAAAGTATCAATGTTCAATTGTGCAAAACATTTTCCAAAACATTTATAAAAGAAATGTGAGATAACAATAATTTTAGAATTGCAAAATTATTGAAAATGCACCAAATATGTTTTAGAGATAACAAAAAGAAGAAATCTTACAAACCTGTTGAGAAAACCATAATGGTATCATCCCACATTCCTTTGGCCTGGAATGCTGCTGTGATGTTACCCACAGCCTCGTCCATGGCCGCTACCATACCTGTATATTTACACTTGCAAAGTTGTGTCACTATATAACAATACCAGACCGATTTGTTTACCATTCTTGCATGGAAACATTGACCTTTGAACTTGCGTATGAAAATATGACAGGGTACTGGAACTACTTTCGCCAAGCACATGGCTTTGTTTACATTTACAATTTAAGTTACAAAGGGTTTGTTTACCATTGTTAAATGTATAAAAATAACATGTTTGACAATATTAAATATGATAATCTATCAAAATGTTTTTGTTATTTATGTTAATATCATCATAAAAAACAGAACTATTGTTTAACGCGGAAAAAAAGTCTCAATTTGTTGTGAAGCGTCACCATTGGCTGTTCTAATAATTGACTCCTCCCACTGTGTCCGACTTTTATATGATTTTTTTATTTACAAAGAAAAAATATTGTAATCACAAAGACTTATAGAAACAACATCCGTAAGTGTAAATATAGGGATTGGATTTCACTTTTATGTTAACCATGCTTTTATGGAGCAATTCCTCTAAGAATATATTCTAAATGGGGCGCTAGTGCGCCCCATAGAATATATTCTTAGAGGAATTGCTCCATAAAAGCATGGTTAACATAAAAGTGAAATCCAATCCCTATATATATATATACATTGCACAAAGACATATATACTACAGTAAACAATTGCAATCTAATCTTAACAATTTTTTATCATAATAAGACAATTTTTAGCATGTATATTTCACAGACCTTATTTCTTTGTTTGCTTGGTTTATCACTTCATGAACAGCCAGGGTCATTTTGAGGAGGGGTCTCCTTGTAGTAGTTGGTGACTACTTCAATGAATAACATACGGAAGGCCTACTGCATGTCATATCCAAAGCAATTAAGGTTAAATATATTGCCTGGGGACACAACCATGACAGAAAAGACTGGCCCATTTCTTAGCTTCCTGAGAAACACAAACCAACACAGGTAGGGATCATCAAACCACACACCTCAAATCGTCACCAGAGGTTACATGGCTGGCTCTCTAACTGACTGAGCTACCACTAAGACTTTGAGACAAACTTAAGTTTTACAATTTTATTTTTGAAGCTGTTCTTTCCTTTTTAATAATTGAATCTTTTCTTAATTGTGATGGAACAACTAGTGTAAACATATCAGAAAAGGGTCCCACAATAAGTACTTCTAAACCTGGGTGTTACATTACAATTGACACAACATAACTCCAGATATTTATATGTCCTTCTCATTTAATTAGAATTCCATGTATTGTATACCTATATAATTATAAACTACCAGAAAAACACGAACTCTAACAGGGATATCCGATCTGAAGTATACTGACCTGCGTATGTTCTTCTGTTGTGGTTTTTGATGTGAGCATACTTGTCGGTGTACCTTGATGGAACTTGTAATGGTGAGTGGACAGCTTGTAATGCTAGGTACAGAAACATAGGCTGAAAAGACAAATAGTTAGAGAATTTAATTAACTTCATTTTACTAAATTAACATATACCCCCGGTATACATTGTACAGGTGTACCATATTTGACCTAATAAGCATATCTGTAGCTATAGGCCACCCCCACCTTTTTTCAGTTCCTTACCTCACTGATCTGTTAATATAATCTTCATTTTCACAACATAAATGTATAATATGTATATAAAAACGTTTTTTCCACACAAATTTCAAATGGAATTTTTTCCCTGTACGTTGGTTTTATTTGAAGTGCTCTCTCTTAGTTTTTTTAAGCACATGGTGCACTTATTAGGTCAAAAACACTATACCCGGTATGTGTTTTGCTAATCACACTTCCTAACTTATCTTGTTCTGCTAAATAATCAAACCTCCTAGCTTGTCTAGCTCTGCTGAAAGTCCTGAGAACTGTTAAAACTACCATGTAATACTGGGACAAAAACTAGCAAAAATGATAAACAGCATACATCATAATTAACAATTAGATTCTAACCTACAGTAACTATTTTGTGACACAAAGATACATCAGTTGATGGGAACCAATGCTTTAATGATAAACATACTGACACATTAAAACTACTGCTGAACAATTCAATATGAAATTCAGAAAGGATACATAGTAAATACTGCTATATCACAATGAATCCAGAAAAAAATGTACATTATATGTACATGTATTAAGGTTTATTTGAGCACATTACATATTGACCCCTACATTACTTTGAATAGCCACGAAGAAATGTTATAATTATTAAACTTATTTCCTTATACATTAAATCAGATTGTCACAGAAATAAATCTGTTTTAAGAAGCCTTATACAGATAATTGAAATGTACAGTAGACAGCAAAATTACAGTTAAAATTAATACATCATACTAATCTGTAGTAACCTCATGCATGGTGACAACTGCATCATCTCTTACTCATAGTACATATATACATAATCATGGTATATGTACATTGCTAGGTTTATCATAGGACAATGAAGTGATATTACTCTCTACTTCAGATCTACAAGGATTTATCGGTGAGCTTATTATCAGACATGGACTTAATGCCAGATAAAGTACTTAGGGAGCAGATCACCTGATCACCGACAGCTGGTACTTATGTGTCATGTACAGATGACTGTACCAGGAATGGATACAAATTATACAAATGTTAAATATCTAAATCACAATGAATAAAAACAACACCAACATACCACCACCTCCCAAAACACACATGTATGCATTTTGCTCACAGGGGGGGGGGGGGGGGGGGGGGGGGGGTTCATCCCTAAATAACCATATATAGCTCAATCGCTGATAGGACATTGGACAATACAAAACAAAACCACAATCAATCATATACATTAATTGTGATGTTCCAGCAACCCAAAGAATGTAGATATGAACTTCCTGTTGTAGTTGTGCTCTGTTTGAAATACCCAGGTAAATAATCATATCTCTTTAATGATATTTTGTATGTTTTTAGCCTGCTGACACACAAACAGCTTTCACAATGGTAATATACAATGTACACACAAAAAAGATTATTATTTCAGAAAGTTTATAAATGCATAATGGCAAGTCAGCGGTAAAATTAAACGTTAATGTATTTTGTCCTGAAAACTTCTGTTACATTTCTTATTGTTGATGTTTTTGAAATGCTTCGGTGTTGGTGTTAGTGGAATCTGAATAAAAAAAATACATCTCTTCAATACCCCCACGCTAGCGTAGGTGTATTGAAGAGATGTATTTTAATCAGATTGGTGTTAGTGAATTTTCTTTTCCTTTTCCTGGCAACATACAGTAACTTATCTATTTTGCAACAATTATTAAATAGATTTGATCAACTTCCATATGTATCAATTACTATTATTGGCACACAAGGATTAAAACTAAAGCTCATGCAGGGGTCACTACTTATCTTTTTAAGTTTTAGGATCTGATTGAGAAATCAAATCCCAGCTGGCTAGGTGACAGGCCAGTACACTACCAATTATGCCACCTATAAGAACTGTTACATGTAAAGTATATTACCTTGGATGAGTTGTAGTTGTTGACAATGTCTATAACACGCTTACTGTACATCTCTGTTGAGTATTCATCTGGATTGGGCACAACAGCTTTAAAGTTGTCTCGTAAATCTCTCCCACAAAAATCATGTCCAGAACATCTTGACTTAGTATAGTAGTCTTCACTTCCAGTCAAATAGCCTTTATATAATAATAATGAAAAAGATAACTCTCTGAAAAATAACGTCAGGGTATACAAGGTACAGTACGAATGTATCATATGACACTTTAGCTTACATGGTTCCATCATCTGAAAACATTATTTAGTCAATGTCCTTGACCATATATTGTATCTGATGGCAGTACAAAATGTTAATGTTTACCTGAGGTTAGATAACATGAAGATTATGAGGCAGAAATTCATCCGATGATTAAAACTGGCATGTTGATGACCTGATCTATCATCAATTTTGTTATGTCATTATACACTTTGCATATTGAGATAAAAGACAAATAATCACTAGTATCCAAACAAACGATTTTTAATAATGTACTTAATTTGATATTACATGTAGTTTTCTTTTAAAGTTAAGTAAGCAATTAATATCAAACAATTATAATTATGTTGAAATTAGTTACATGAATATTATCAAATTGTATGCTTACCATAGAATGTGTCAAATCCCCTGTTGTTGGGGAGATACTCCTCCTTGTAGAAGCCCAGGTGCCATTTCCCTACAGCATGTGTGGAGTATCCAGCCTCTCTCATCTTGTCTGGTAGGGTGGGGCTGTCTCTTGGTAAGGCATTCGGTTGGGGTGCCCAGATTATACCATGCTGCAGTCCGGTGTGGATCTGTGAATTAAATTTAAACTTTCATCTACAAAAAAAATCATTAAATTGAGAAAATGAATTGATACAACTATGAACGTTACATGCATAAAATTACAACATACATATTGATAATCATGCATGTATACTAGCCAGAGTTTCCTCTGGCCCTGTCACCGCCCTACACCAGACATGGTGTCAGGACCAGAGGAAATTTGGGCTAGCATGTATACATGTACATGTAACATGCAAAGTATATAGGGCCTTTTATACTACAAAACTATGAACCCTACAACAAAAAACATACATCTTTTGTTCATCAAATAAAAACTGAAAATAAAGAAAATACAAATATCATAACCTTTTTAAGGAAAATTATGAAAAATATATCAAATAAATGTATAAAAAACACTTCATACATTGATCAGTTATATATTTATTTAATGATTTCACACTGCGCTGAGCTACAAAGACATAAAGGGTCATTTGATGATGTATCCGCCGTACGGAAAATTTGAAGCGGCAGCCGAATAAATGTTAATCAATCAAGGTACATTTAGTACCTACACTACAGTATGAACAGAAACTGAGAATAAAAAAATGTAAGCATTATTTGAAATGTTATACCTGGTATCTTCCAGACATAAGTTGACTCCTGGTAGGTGTACATATGGGCTGTACATAATAATTCTCCAGTCTAACACCCTCTCCAGACAGCTTGTCCAGGGTCGGTGTCTTGATTTCTGATCCATGATAACCAATGTCGTTATATCCGTAATCGTCGGCAAGAACAAATAAAATGTGTGGCTGTTTTGCTTCGACAATAGTCACGAAACATAAAAGAATAACACATAAAACCGATGATAATATACTATTTTCCAACATCCTTTTTTTTGGATATAGAATCTAGTATGTCTTCGTACAACAATGACTCTTGGTTGACAAAGCAAATCGAAACTACACACTCGTGACCCACCGGAAGTTCGAAATCCACAAAACGGAGTACGGAACTAAGGCTAAATATATGTACGGATCTGACGCAGGTTTGTATAACGGGCCTCACTGCACACTTCTGTCAAAAATCATAAATAGACTCTACATAAAATGATAATAAATGAAAGAAACACCCCGACCTTTGATTCATATCAGTATGCACATTTCTTTCTTTTTTAGTTTGAATTAAATTCGATATTTGAGTCTGATTTGTTTTTTACCATTTACCAGAGACATATATACAGAGAGATTGGCAGCTCTCTATTTGCCCTTGTGTTTACATAGTGGCCCCTGACCTTCCCACAATCCTTTGCGGTCGCTCGGTTCAGTCTTCACTAGACGCCATATTGGAGAAAACTTGAAAACCAGACACATAATTATCGATAATTTCTATTTGAAATCATCACCAAGATCCAATTATGTGCTTTAATTTTATTAATATCAAAGTGCAGAAGTGTCATCAATATGAAATATATCACAATTTGCTGTCCAAGTGTTTGTATTTTGAGTATGAAAGTCAAGCACAACGCAGGAAAGATCGGCGGGAATCTCCAATTTTCGAAAAGTCCCTATGGGGTTTTCGAGAATACGGATAAATGACAACAATGTGCATGATAATCAAGACCACATTCCATAAGTATGATAGTTTTTGGTTAATGTGGTAACTTTTGTAGTGGCCAAAATAAAACGATGTGCTTTCTGTGTGTATTTAAAATGACGATGTTTTGGTCTGACGTAATGGCGGATTAACCAGAACATGTCGAATAAGTTCCAATACTACGATACACACATGCGCATAGCCCGATTTACCTGCGCTCGCGTGTGTTTGATAGGCGACAGGACGCTCTCGATAAGGGATATGCTTGAGTGGTCACGAATAAAGGGAGCCACTATGTGAACGGGAAAATAGCGATGTTACTAATCTCTCTGTATATATGTCTCTGCATTTACTTGGGGTTGGGGCGCAGTTTAATGTTAAAATTAAGTTTAAATTTCCATGAAATATGATAAATACGTCTCTGGTATCACTAAAAAGTTTAAATAGGTGATATCAACTTTTACAAATAGGGAACTAGTTTATTAAGCGGATCAGGGAATCTATATTTCAAAGCATAGTGAATCATGTTCCTGAAAAAATGGCAGCCGGTCACGACCGTTTTCTTCGTCAGTGTGACCAGATTGACATCGTGTAAGTGATATCACATTCTTGTAAATGATATCACATTCGTGTAAATGATATCACATTCGTGTAAGTGGTATCACATTCTTGTAAGTGATATCTCATTCTTGTAAGTGATATATCACATTCGTGTAAACTTGTGATATCACATTCGTGTACAGTTGAGTGTAAGCTAACCTTTACACCCTAGTGCACTCCTACATTTAAGCTACAGGTAAACTAGTAGTGCACTACGTCCAGTCAGGTGTGACCACAGATCCCCCTATAAAGATGGACAGTGCCACTGGACACCTGTGTTAGATACCTGTAGTTGTTACTTATACAGACCTGTGTAAATTGACTGCCTTATATCTGTCATCCTGACTTTACCATGCAGGTATACTTAAATGTTGATAAAATTTAATCTAATATTAACTCAAAATAAAATTGGCTGCGGCTCTTATATGATATATTGCACAAGAGGAATTAAAACTCTATCAATTGGGTTTGTAGTGGGGTTTTTTATCATTATTTTTTTTTAAAGATTTCATTATAGTGTAAAATCAAGGTTTTTCCTGATTTCAAAATGTTGATGCTTTTCATTTATTTGTTTAGATCAGAGACCTAAATACTATGTTTAGATGTAATTAATATATTAATTCTACCTTAGGCCTTGATGACTGTTTGTAGATCTTTTTCTCAAGTACACTGTATATGTACATATATTTTGATATTTATTATTTTATCACACAAAAATATTTTTAAATTCAATGTATTGTTACTTCACTAATATCTGTTAATTCAACCATGAAGTCATTTCATAGTACAGAATCAAGAATCAGAAGTTTCGTATATTCTCATTTATGTTCTGTAAGAGACAATATCTACACAACAAGTTATGTACATGTACCTGTATGTATAATTGGTACTCTCAGGACATGCCTGTTGTCATGGCCACCAGGGCCCCAGGGCCAAAACCCCAACCTTACCACCACCTGATAGACCTCCATAACACCTTACCCATATATATCAGATGAGGATCAGTATTAAGGTATACTTGTTTTAACACCTGGCTATAGTTTTGTCAAGTCCCCAATTACTCCTCCCGTGAATTGTAAAAAAAAACAACCTTTGGCTTAAGGCCCACGTGATCCACATGTGTATATACTATATTTGTTAGCAGGTTAACTTTATAGAAGAAAATTACGAAATTACAAATACAAGTGTTGTACATTTCAAGTGTTGTATCACAGGTGCCTGACTCGTTTTATAAAATAATAACATATAGAGTACATATGAATGACATTTATATGTACTCTATATGTTATTATTTTATAAAACGAGTCAGGCACCTGTGGTTGTATGACAAGTACAGCTCCAGATACATCAACATGTATGTGTGTTATATAAGCTTTAAACAGTTGCTCTCCCCCTCCCTCCCCAAGTTTGCCAGTATATGTATTTCATAACAAAAACGACATTAATTGTTCCCTCAGGCCATTATCTCATTCTGTGTTGCATGTAACTGTAGTAGATATGTTCTTCCCATGATAACACAACTCCTAGGGTTCTTTCATACGAAGTTTATTGTATCCAATACAAAAAACCCTGTAACATGAATAAATCATATTACCAATAATACACATTACAGCATAATACATTCAAACAATTATACAAGATGTAGCATCTAATAACTGATCGTAATCAGTTGAAATTGTTAAACATATATATACTTTACAGCTAATTATTCATTCCATAAATTAGATAGAAGATAGCTACATGTATATCTATTACCAATTACATGAATAATTACAAAATACGTCACATTATAAAAATACCCACCTCAATGCGAAGAGGGCTTTTCCCGGACCAAGTCCGCCGAGTCTTTGCTTGCCGACTCGTACAATATTTACAATGTAGTCGTACTATTTAAATAAAACAATACACATTAAAATAATATTAACGCTTCATTGAAACAACTTGTTCTCTAAATTGACCACGCCCGATATTTAACTCAAAGAGAAACTTTCAAAAATAATAAACTTATAACGCTTATCAAATATATTAAACAAATACTATATTATATTACGCTTATATAATTTAGACAAGTACTTAAATCTCAGACTGGCCTAATCGTCGACAGATTCAAATAGTTGTATAATTCTGTAGCATAGATATAGGTGCTGTTGCATCGGCCACTCTGTCCAAAAGTGACCATAACCCCACTAAAATTACCCAACATCAAACATTCGAAACATTCATGTAGACAACACCATATATGGACAATATACATAATAGATAGACAAGTTACATAACGATACGTCACATCCGTCCAGTGGCTCACATTCATCCACACGTGCTAATTTCCCGCGCGCGCTAACGCCATGTCGCATTGCGTATGATACGTACAGTACACGTACGGTATACGTATTTCGCGGACGGCTGACATCCGGTATACACGCTCGCGTAGAGATGAAATAAATATAAACAATTAAAAAGCAGTATTGTAAAATAATGACACTACTACATAACTGATACATGTACCTAAAATCAGATCCAATAAGTTAGATCTTCAAAGTGTACAGAAATCAACTATTTCAGTAAAGGAAGATGGAAGGTGTATTACAAGTAACAAATACCTTTTATAAACTTAAAATTTTGAAATGTAGAACTGTTATGATCACTTAATTACCAGTACATTCAAAGAATCTCTTTCTTTACATATTAAATCAATGTTTAATCGATTTCTTTATGTGTTCAGGTTTCTGACTTTTAGCATTTGATGTATACACATAGAATGTTCAACATATATTATGGGCTGAATTAGGTTTTAATAAGCATAATATCACATCAAAAATGAAATTATGAATAGGCTGCTTAATTTAATCTGAAATTAAACTACAATATAAATTAAATGTATCAAATTGAAAATGTTCAAGTAAAGATAATTGTTTTCAAACGTTTTATTACATACTTTCAAGTGATGAAAACAAAATTACTGGAATTAAACATGTGAAATATATAACTGATCAATCAATACAAAATATAAAGTACCAAAAGATAAATGAAACTTAGCTTGAACAATTTAACTTAGTTAAAGGATTTTATAAAGTAAATCTGTCTTACTTAGTTACAGTGTATGATTAACAAGAATAGAAAGGTTGAAATATAACATCAAACTAAACTTCCAAAACCTTTTTAATAACTCTTGGAATATATTTATTATTTATTTAAAGGGTTTTACGTCTGCTATTACGGCCTTTGAATATAACTGCTATATAGCCTTATATATATATATACAGTACAGGTAAAAATCACAGGTAGCCTTGGATACTGCCCATTACCTGTATGGAGTTTTTGCTGTTTACCACCTCTTAGGGTGTAGTGCACTACTAGTTTACCTGTAGTTTAAATGTGGTGCATTACTAGTTTAAACGTAGTGCACTAGGTGTAAAGGTTAGCTAATATCGGTGTCAAGTTCATAATGAAGCACGATTAAAATCACCCGCTGACCACGGATTAAATGAATATACACTGAATATGCACTGCAAGATTGAATCTGATGATGTATATATAATTGTGAGTAAGATCAAGAAGTGATATGGTTAGCTATAGTTTCACATCAACAAAACAATAAAAGTAAAATAGTTATAATGAATTAGGAACATTTTAGGAATCTGAAACCAGTATGACATGACGGTATAATAGCTGTGAGTGTACGCCTATATTTCGAGGTTAAAATTAATGATTACAATCATTGAAACATTGCTGTCAATTTATGCGGTTGTCCTGATTGTTCGCTTCCACTTCGGTGGTAAACCATGTTATTTTAGTAATGTACAGTAAATAATTTAAGAATATCGTTTTTCAACCTTGAACTGCCACAGGTACCTAATAATAGCCCGATAATAAGTTTTAACTGGAAGAGAAATTAGATTTATTACATATTCTACTGCCATGATTTTCGCACTTTCCTTGTGTCTTTCTGTAAACAGCAGAAACATTATAACCTAATACATGTTTTTTGTTTTTAGAAGCGGAACATGCGTGAAAATCATTGAAAGACTGTTTCACCAGAAGAAGTAACTTCAACGATATATTTAGTACATACACTACTTGCAATGTCAAACTTCCGAAGAGTTCCGATTGCAATTTTTGACTCGCGCCATATCCCACACCCGAGGAATTCCGACGGTCTAAGCATCTCGATGATCCCGATTATATGCTAAGTATACAAAGATGGAGGAGGAGAAGGAGCAACCTCGCGACGTTTTCCCAAATTCTCCTGATGAGGACCCCACAGACTTGGCACGAAAGGCGGGGAAAGTAAATATCATCAACAGATAACTTTGCCATATTACAGAACAGTACATCCCATGCCTGTATGAGGCACTATAGAACCCGAACTAAAAGAGCAATTCAGCAATAGATCGATACGCAGTCAGTCTTTAAAATTCTGACCGGTTGTAATTGCATGTTTATGCCATAGGGGCTCGTTATTTTGAGTAGCATATGACATCAGTTTCAGTATTCATATAAATGTATACATAGCTATATACAGATCGGGGAGAAGTCCTGATTTCACTATTATAGTGATATTCCACTATAATAGCTAAATATAGCTATAAAAACAGTAGCAAATCGAAGCATTTATGACAGAAAAGTTATATGTGACAAAAAGCGAGAGTTAAGGTCGGTAGTAGCCCCAGTTTCCTCTGGCCCTGACACCATGTCTGGTGTAGGGCCAGAGTGCACTACTATATGAAAACGTGGAATTATCCGACACCGTTTGGTGTCGCTAAGAATCTGGTGTAAATACAATAAAATCGGGAGTGAAATAACACCTACCTTACATATATGGATGAATGAGATATTTATTTACCCCAGAACACCCATTTAGTCCCATCTAGGTGTTTTATTCCGTCCGTATAGACCCTCGCTTTACGCTAGTCAAAATTTCATACAGTTGACCCGCCATTTTGTAAGTGATAGTACGACTATAACCACCCGAATCGGAATGCAATGGACCGAAAAGACCACATATCAATTATTGTGTTTTTCTTCTTACATAGTTTAAATTAAGAAAACTAAGCTTATTATTTCCCAAAACCTGTTATATTCAATTCAAAAATTCATTATTTATAAATTATAAGCGGTAAAATATATAAAAATAAATGTTGTATTTTTTTCTTTTCGTTCCATCGCGCACTGATTATGGTAATTAGGTCGCCCGCGACCTACATAGTTAGCAATATGGCGTTGAGTCAAGTATGAAATTTTGACTAGCGTAAAGCGAGGGTTTATACGGACGGAATAAAACACCTAGGTGGGACTAAATGGGCGGTACGACGATTTACCCAAAAACACCCAAAAACACCCAAAACTACCCAAAAACACCCAAAAACCACCCCAAAACACCATAAACCTACCCAAAAACACCCTTAAATGTCGAGATAATCGCATTATCACATTAAAATTAGTGTTAAAACATTTTTTTGTCGACTTGCTAAACTACGATTTTGATTTTTGTTTTCTTGGTCCGTATATTTCAAGACACAAAAACGCACAACTACCCAAAAACACTCCAAAACACCATAAACCTACCCAAAAACACCCTTAAATGTCGAGATAAATGCATTATCATGTTAAAAATGGCTTTGAAAAAAGTTCTTGGTCGACTTGATAAACGACGATTTGGGTTTTGTTGTTTTGACTCGTATTTCTTTATACAATTTCGAAGCGCCCTATTCGAAGGGGCATAACTCTAGCCTGTACTCTTACAATACGGCCACGTGGTTAGTTCTTGTGTCATAAGCCGACCTTTATTTTTTGAACAAATAAACAAGTTTTTGTTCTTGATTCTGATATTGCTTTAATATTTGTAGTAAATCTGTTTTAATTTTTTTTTATTTTTACTACTTACTTGTTTTTCATATTTCCATAGTACATGTAATTTCATTTTATTTTTTATTAATGCTTGGCATCTATATCAAAACTCTGTATATGGTACGCTTCATATAGGAAATATGTAGAAAGTATTGGAAACAAACGTGAACACGTGCCTGCAATTAATGCGAATTAGATAACAATTATGTAAGGGCTGAATAAACTTTTTGAGTTATATTTGTGAATTAGTTATAACAAGTGCTACCAGGGACATAATGTTCTGTTAAAACTGGCCATATATAACATGTAACATCTTACTAATTTTCTATTATAACGAGCCGTATACAACTTGTAACATCTTACTATTTTCTATTATAACGGGTCAAATACAAAGTGTATCATCTTAATAATTTTCTATTATAACGGGTCATATATAACATGTAAAATCTTAATAAGTTTCTATTTTAACGGGTCGTTGTAACATGCATAGCATTTAAATAACGGGCCGTTTATAACATGTAACGACTTACATCATATAGCCTTTATTATTATGAGGGCATGGTTTGTTGCATACCAATATTTATTTCGGTTATAATACTTCTCTGCTTCTAGTAATATAAGTTTAAAATGCAATTCATACATGATGTGAAATAAATTCTGAAAATTTAGAATTTTTACTAGCCAAAACAGCAATGGATACGTTGCAAATCTACTTCGGAAGATACCGCTTTTTGTGATATTCGGATCATTTGTCCGAACTTGATAAAACTTGTCCATGAAAGATTAGTAACGCCCAGGCAAGATTCATAGAGTAAATTTTCAACATCGTGGGTATATGAATGAGCCAACTTAGGTTAATTATTCTATAGGCAAACCTTTGATATACGAATTTGTTTTGCTTGTAGGGAAAACGAAACTCACTGAATTCCAAAAATTATGTATTTGATTTTAAAAACTTGAAAATATATTCCCTCACAAGCAATTATTGGCGCGTGCCGATTAGAACACCAGAAATCGCAGACACCTGTGGTGCAGTGACAGGTGTGACGAGCTTGTGAACCGTAATTTCACACCTGGTAATTGTTTAGCGGTATACTTACCAATTCAAACTTGAGAATTCGTAATTCTCCGAACATGTTTATACATCTTTTAAAAGTCCTTTTTTAAGTGAAGATATGACTTGCGACACGAATGGAAAGCAAAATCACAAGGGTCTCGATCACTTCACGATAATTACACAATTACAAAAAGATTTTTTTTTTTTTTTTATTAAATCGTACACTTTAATCATTGCGAGTTTAATAAGTTTTAGTATTAATTATGATTAGTCACGATGAACTAAATTGTATGTTTTTTATCATAAAAAACGGAGCTAAAATTATGGTTTTAATAAGTACCTTATATATGTACCTGCACGAAAACTATCAATAATATTATAATTGTTGCGAAGCACTTTTATATTATTTCACTGACAACGATCGTATATATGTATATCTTTCTCAAGCATTTAATCGTCGGTTATCCATGAGACAATGACATGTTCAAATAAGGGATAAAATCTGGTATGTATAAGTACGTTGTAGGCTGGTTTTCATACGGGAGAGATATAGTCTAGTGTAGATCATGATGAATCTATTTATTAATTTCTGAATTAAGTGTCCTTCACGACAGGTGCAATTCGCGTACTTCGATGTGCGATATCTCGGCACTCGGTGAACAGATTTTGACATTTTTCTTTGGTGGTTACATAGAATAACATATTTGAATATCGTTTTTCGTTCCAGGTACACTTTAATGTAGAGAAAACAATTACCGAAACTAAATATACACGTCTCTGCCGAAACTGAGAACTAATGCGGTTTAATTAAATTGGCATTATTTTCGAGGAATGGACCCAAATATATGTCTTCATTGCACAACTATATCATACGTTGAATATTAGGGTTTTAAATGACCAAGAGATATCTAAAATCATTTTTATTCATTCGTGTTTCGCGGTCCGATTGCCGTCTGAGTTGAATATCAATTTAACAGTTCTATATTTTAATGAAAAAAGCATGTGTTATAATTCCAACATCCTCATTCTGCAAATTCTACATGAACTTGTAAAATACAAAATCAGAATCAATAATAATGATTTAATATATTATCTATGGTTATGCATATTACACAATATGCAAGAAATAATAAGTGCAGGATACAGTACTTTACCTTGATGATAAGTAAGGTTATGAACTATATATGATTGACTACTCAGATTCATTTTCTGTATGAAATATTTGTTTACTTTGCTTTACTGGACAATAAAGACATTCAACATATTTCAACTATATATATTACTCCATCCTATTCTTTTAGCTGCCTAATACATTCACAGATATGGATGGTAATTTCTATAATATTTGAAGATCAATTTCTCACACCTGGGGAGATGATTGACATGCCTGTGTATATCTAATTGGCCAGTGTATTGAAATATTTCCTGAGGCTATACCTGAACTGTCCGGTAATAAAATGGTGTCACATCTGTATCAGCAGGTGTGGGCAGAGAGAGGAGGGGGATCTTTTTCACTTCCACTTTATTCACTCTAAGCCTTTTTATTTATTTAAACATATTTTTATTTGTAACTGAACTTTACAAAGGGATTGGGCACAAGTTATACAACTTATATAAAGCCCTTTCCCGATATAATTATACATATTATATTCACTCTAAGCCTGACAGCTCATAAGCATACTAAAAGATTACATCATATGATTTACAATCCTTAATATATAATACAAATTACCGAAAGATCAATCTGATTAAAATCAGCTGTTACATGGCTACGTTTACTATGCACTACGCCTGAACAGAAACGTTTGATTCACGTAAGTTTGTCCATTGGAAAGACGTCGTCCTAACGTTACACAAACACGTTACTAAAACGTTATCCCCACGTTATATACACGTATTTTTTCCGTAATTGGAACGATGCACAAACGTGAATGAATGTGCAGTAGACGTTTCTTAAACGATTAATTAATTTATGTAACGTTAATATGATAACCTTTCCGCAACGTTTATCTACCATATGTTCCACGTATCTGCAACGTTGCATAAACGTAAGTAAGTTTCTCTTATTATTTCGTAACAGAGTAAAACTTTTAGGCAACGTTTTGTAATTACCATGAAACGCTAATGTAACTTGTCTGCAACGCTTATCTGACATTTATTCGACGTTTCGGCAACATTGCATAAATGTCATTTAGTTGAAATTAGACTTCATACCGAAAATTTCGTAACGAAATGAAACCTTTCTTCAATTCTGGTGAAATGAATGGGTCGCCACGTTGTATTTCACTTCACGTCTTTTTCACGCTGTGCTACGTTTTCCAGCGCACACCAATGTACACTTTTATACAAAACATGACCTGCTATATATTTTAGTGACAAGACTTAATTTATTATTTGATATCCAGTATTTTCCTCGTCTCACACAGATTCATCTTCTCTGCTCGTCACAGTGTCGTGGATTTCCTCTGAAACAAAAGTAATAAACATTGATACCTTACAATTTTTCTGCTCGGTCATTTTTTTTGGGGGGGGGGGGGGGCATTTTGAATTAATAAAATCTATATAGGTCCCGTTCTTATTCATTAAATCTTGTATTGGGGTATTCCTATATGGAATTCGATTACCGAAATGTACCACTAGAGAGATATTTTGAAGCAGACTTTTGATTCAAAAGCCATAAGAAAGTGCCAGTCACAAAGGTACAAAAACGATCAGAAAATTTATAACTTGAACGCCTTTAATATTTATTTGAATAAAAGAATAATGATGATATCCTCAAATAAATCCACAAGCAAAATTAACAGAAATTCTTTGAAATATCATAACTCAATCGCTATAACAAGTCGCGTATTGTTTTTGATACAAGTGGGGTATGCATTTAATGGGCGCTGCCATTTTGTGCTTAGTCACATGATCTAAGTCACGTGCATTAATTGTAGATTGAAATACCGTTAAACAATGGTTTTGTAACATTTTTAAATATTTCAATACACGGAAAGGATATGTCGAAACACTTGAATGGCATTCGATATAACATAGTCATTTTTAATGAACGTGTATAAGTATTTACAGTTCGAATAGCTACGGTAGAACACGTGTGTACACCCACACCAACCTCATCACAAAATATAGTAAACTTTTTACGAAGTACCCGCACGTAGAATTAATTAACAAGTTAAAATTAGTATCCTGCTACATATGTTCCTCAAACCGATATATGTCAAAAATATGAATAAAACAGTTATATGTACTTACCGAGTTCTTTAATGACGCGAGTCCACTGTGTACTGCTCAGTTAAAGATGGAGTGGGTAGACAATAATTAATATTAAGTGCAAAAAAGTTGAATGAAAGGTAATCAAATCATGTTTTTATTTCCTGTTGATTTAACAGTATTCGCAATAATACATACAAGCTGTTACAAATCCATTTCTTCTGAACTAGTTTTACATTAAATATTCCATAATTACATTACAATCATTGTAAATATTATATATCTAACATGATATAATATAAGCAATATTAAGACCAAGCTATTACAATCATAGAACATTTTACCAAAATAACATATCCAATATACTTATTTTAAACCATTAAGTTGTACAATATTATAAAATTGGTTATTTAACAGAACGCTTAAATATAGACTCTAACTGATAAAAGAGGGCAAAATATCACCGAAAACGTAAACAACCCTGGTGTTTATTATCATTTGTATATTCAGTCTCAGTTTACCCGTGTCGGAGTTATACTTTTAATATGGTGATCTAGACTGCTATAAAAGCAATCAAATAATATCAAAATTTGTTTCGTGATAATTTATGTACATAAATTTTTCGTACAAACTAAGTTAGCTACATATTATTGGTTTCCGCGTGCCTGAGTCATACTTTATGGTCGTCTATAGACCAATACTAGCTAGATTAGTAATATTTCAAACTTTTTGTTTGAATACCTTTAAATATGTAGTATTTCTATATCAAACATATTGCAGTATAAATGCATAATTTTATGTATAGTTCCAGTATGAAAATGGTGTTCGCTATGTTATTGGCAAGCATTATATTTCCAGTTTTAGATTAATATTATGATAATTGATAATAATTACTCTTTGTAATCACCTTTATGTACGTGTATCGTTGTCATATTTCCGATACAGATGTGATAATCTTGCATTATTTTAGCTATAAATAGTGTTCTCTTAATAAATTAAATGTATCTATCCATATAATTTCAATAAGTTCGGATGAAATTCAGACTTTGTTGACACATTTTTTATAGGTTGCATATATTATTGTTTAAATGTATATTTGTAAACGCTATATTATCATTATTGTTGTGGTGATATATTTAATTTTATTCTGAATAAATGTCAAGAACTGGATCCTCAGTTTTTCTTTCTTATTCTTCCACGAGGTATGTACCGAAAGCCACGTGGTCATTTTTTTGAAGTCTTTGCTTGTTACAGTTACCTCCCTTCGAATATACTTCGTTTCAATTTCAGAACTGAGAACCGAAATCAGCACTAATCAAGTTGGTTAAGAATCTTTTAAATGTCATAATTAAGCTTGCCATGCATTTATCTCGACATTAAAGGGTGTTTTTGGGTAGGTTTATGGTGTTTGTGGGTGGTTTTTGGGTGTTTTTGGGTAAATCGTCGCGTCAAATATAGTCTTTGCTTGTTAGAGTTACCTCCCTTCGAATATACATTTTACAATTTCAGAACTGATAACCTAAATTAGCACTAATCAGGTTGGCGAAGGACCTTTTAAATGTCATAATTAATGTTGCCATGCATTTATCTCGACATTTAAGGGTGTTTTTGGGTAGGTTTATGGTGTTTTTGGGTGGTTTTGGGGTGTTTTGGGGTGTTTTTGGGTAAATCGTCGCGCCCCTAAATGGGTGTTCTGGGGTAAATAAATATCTCATTTATCCATATATGTAAAGTAGGTGTTATGTCACTCCCCATTTTATTGTATTTACACCCGATTCTAAGCGACACCAAACGATGCGCTCTGACCCTACACCAGACATGGTGTCAGGGCCAGAGCAAACTCGGGCTAGGTCGGTAGGTACATGATCCATGTCCTTGGTTGCTATGATAACTGTGTAAAAATTGAAATTTCACCTGTGCATTTTTCTGTAAAATCATCTTTTTCGTAACCAGAAATTACAATTTCTGTTTCATTTGCTTATTTCCTAATATCTAATTCATGTGAACGTCACTTCAATCTGTATATACTTTCCCATAATTTTCCTAATCCAAACAGAGCCGCTGCAAACGGAAGTGGAATAACACATTTTTTCTTGTTTTTTTTTCCGAATCTGGAGACGACAACCATCATTCTGATCTATTAGTATAGAGATTGAAAAACAGCGATTTCACAGAAAAATGCACTGGTGACATTTTAATTTTATTGCCGGTATTGTAACAACCAAGCACATGGATCATGCACCTACAAACCATAACTCTCGCTTTTTGTCAGGTATGCCTTTTCTGGCTGAAATGCTTCAATTTGCTACTGTTTATATAGCTCTATAAAGCTATTATAGTGGAATACCACTATAATAGTGAAATCAAGACTTCTCCCCAACCTGATATAGGTAACACCGATTTTTATAAGGTTTGAGAATGTATATGAATACTGAATTTATAGTGTTGTGGTTGTTAACGGATGTCATGTATTACTCAAAATCTTAGAACTGTCAGAGTCCCCGCCCCCTATAGGAGTTTGACATTGTATCAGTAAGAATATGTAATTATATGTAGCAGAAATGGACTGGGATGAATGCCGGCGATCAGGTAGCTGAATTAGTAGAGCATCCGGCTAGTGTTTGGAGGTCCCAGGTTCGAACAGGCAGTGCATTTTCTTCTATTACACACACACACACATATATATATAAGCCATATAAAAATATCCAGTATATGATAAGAAATGACTAGGAATGACCCAAATGTTCACCCTAGTCAATTCTTGTAAAGTATTTTGAAACGCATTTTTATAAATTGTCTATTTGCATTGTAAATGGAGCAGATGAGTTTGCTGTAATGTTTGGTTGGAGATTAATACCAGAAACCCTGGTTTAAGTTCATGTCAGGACATATATGTGTTTGTTTGTATGTTCATTCATGTTATATTGTTCCATTTACTTGTGGTTAAAAGTCCAAGAGGGCTGGTCTATATGTCCATCATTTCCACTGTACATGTCATGACTAAATACATGTAGTATGCTTGTATTTTGATGGATATTTTTTCAGACAAATTTGCTGCAATGGATGGAGGTTTCAGTCTCAGAACCTGAGAAACGGACAACAACATCCATGAAAGTCCAGGACACCTACATCGTTTATCTGATAGAGACAAGGTGAGAGCACAAATAAATATCAGGAAATGTTTTAAAGTGTTAATTAAATTTAAAAGAAGTACCGGGTAGTTTTCTTCTCTGAAATTATAATCATAGATTCACTTTTCTTGCTTTTAGGCTGTGTATTAATTATATTGCCACTCTTAACAAAATCTAATGTGTGAATTGTAATATATATTGAGATTATATTGCAAGGTTATAGATTAATTAAGTCTTTAAATAGTTACAGGTAGCAAATGATAAACTCAGACATTATTGGTTTATATTTTGCCTTGATGATATATTAAGTGTCATCTGTCATTTAACTTTTAGTTTTTGATTAGTTTTAACTCTTGAATTAACACTTTCTTAATGGTTAATGAGATTTCAACCAGCTATTAATTACATTTGCTCACCTCTCAATGCAACATAACAATCTAAGAAATGAGGCATATATGTAGTACTTGTAAGAAACATGTGACACATGTAGTGAAACATTCAAGTCTTAAATCCATCAGGATAACAGAAGTGAAGCTTAAATGTTTTGGGGATGGAACAACATCACTTTGGAGAAGATACAGTGAATTTGAGCTGCTGCGTAATTATCTGGACATCACATACCCTGCTGTTGTAGTACCACCATTACCAGAGAAAAAGGTAGGTCAATAGGTAGAGTGTCGAACAATATCTAAATAAAGATGGGGCGTTATACTGTCGATATAAGTGGTATAATACAGACCTATAGATCTAAATAAAGATATGGCACTACTGACAAAATTCAGTTGATATTAGTGGTATATACGGAGGTAGAACTATAGATCTAAATATTAATTACGCAGTCTATGTTAGATATAGAGAGGAAAACAAGATCTAGAGTATATATATAGTGTAACACTTTGTAACACATCGGAACACAATGACACTCTTATGATATATTACTAAAATATGTAACACATTGACACACTATGTAACACATTGACACACTATGTTGCACATTGACACACTATGTAACACATTGACACACTATGTTACACATTGACACACTATGTAACACTTTGACACACTATGTAACACATTGACACACTATGTTACACATTGACACACTATGTAACACATTGACACACTATGTAACACATTGACACACTATGTAACACATTGACACACTATGTTGCACATTGACACACTATGTAACACATTGACACACTATGTTACAAATTGACACACTATGTTACACATTGACACACTATGTAACACATTGACACACTATGTTACTTACACATTGACACACTATGTAACACATTGACACGCTGGTTACACATTGACACACTTTGTAACACATTGACACACTATGTTACACATTGACACACTATGTTACACATTGACACACTATGTTACACATTGACACGCTGGTTACACATTGACACACTATGTAACACATTGACACACTATGTAACACATTGACACACTATGTTACACATCGACACACTATGTAACACATTGACACATTATGTTACACATTGACACACTATGTAACACATTGACACACTGGTTACACATTGACACACTATGTTACACATTGATACACTATGTTACACATTGACACACTTTGTAACACATTGACACACTATGTAACACATTGACACACTATGTAACACATTGATACACTATGTAACACATTGACACACTATGTTACACATTGACACACTATGTTACACATTGACACACTATGTTACACATTGACACATTATGTTACACATTGACACACTATGTAACACATTGACACACTGGTTACACATTGACACACTATGTTACACATTGATACACTATGTTACACATTGACACACTATGTAACACATTGACACACTATGTTACACATTGATACACATTGACACACTATGTAACACATTGACACACTATGTTACACATTGACATGCTGGTAACACATTGACATATTGACACACTATGTAACACATTGACACACTATGTAACACATTGACACACTATGTTACACATTGACACACTATGTAACACATTGACACACTATGTAACACATTGACACACTATGTAACACATTGACACACTATGTAACACATTGACACACTATGTAACACATTGAAACACTATGTAACACATTGACACACTATGTAACACATTGAAACACTATGTAACACATTGACACACTATGTAACACATTGACACACTATGTAACACATTAACACACTATGTAACACATTGACACACTATGTTACACATTGACACACTATGTAACACATTGACACACTATGTAACACATTGACACACTATGTTACACATTGACACACTATGTAACACATTGACACACTGGTATGTAATACATGTACATGTATTATAAGATCGCTATATCCACAGGTCACCTATGTATGGCAGAATTCGGCGACCGACAAGTTTGACCCGGACTTTGTTGATAGGCGCAGAGCAGCATTAGAGGTAAAATGCAATCTTCATAGATATGAATTTATTTATGTTATAGATATGTGTGTGTGTGGTTTAAGAAATCATGAAATTGCCACATTCACACAAAATGAGCACATACTGAGGTTCTATACTATTTGGTCAAATAGTCAAATGGTCAAATTTATCTATCACATGGTCATTTGGTCAAAATGGTGGTTATATGGACACAGTTGTGTTTGTCAGTAAAAATATCAGAAATATCAGCGTGAATTAAATGCAAGATGCTGTCAAACTTCAATTCTGTTTGTTAACAAACTTTCATTAAATTATTCTTTGTTTATTTAGGAAGAAACTTTGTATTAAAGACTTCTACCTCCTGATCAGACATTTTCATTCAGTTATCATCTTTAGATCTAAATTGTCAGTTATTATCTATCTTACTGGAAAGGCATTTTATGACAATTTTTACAACTAATGTGTTACTTTAGAGAGGAGCTTTCTTGTTTTAAGGAAAATTCAAACTAATACGTGAGCCAGCTTGATTAAATTGATGATATTCATGTCGCTCACATATCTCCCTTGTTTTAGGCCAAAACCCTGTTAAATAATCATCACTCTCCCTTAATGGTCTGAAACATGATGTGTATGTCATGTGTTTATGTTGATGTTACAGATATTCCTGTTAAGAGTAGCTGCTCATCCTATCCTGTCTCAAGATAAAGTCTTCATTGGATTTCTACAGCAGGTAACTTACAGTACTGTTCTTGGTGATTTACCTGTAAATATAAACACTGTCTTCACTTATACATGAATCTGGTATACAGAGTTACAGCTCTATGCTCAGTATATAGGTAATTGATAAACAGGTAGTTTGTAAGCATTGGAAGATAACCTGAAAATGCATCATTTATAGACAGATTTTGCTTACTTTGGTGGCAGTCTTTCTATACAGATTTTTCTCCCTTGGGTGGTCTTTTTAGACAGATTTCTCTTGTCTCCCTAGGGAGGTCTTTATAGACAGATTTTTCTCCCTTGGGTGTTCTTTTTAGACAGATTTTTCTTCCTTGGGTGTTCTTTTTAGACAGATTTGTCTCCCTTGGGTGGTCTTTATAGACATTTCTCTCCCTTCTGTGTTCTTTTTAGACAGATTTGTCTCCCTTGGGTGGTCTTTATAGACATTTCTCTCCCTTCTGTGGTCTTTTTAGACAGATTTGTCTCCCTTGGGTGGTCTTAATAGAAAGATTTATCTCCTTTTGACAGTCTTTTATACAGATATCTCTCAATTAAGACATATTTCTCTCCGTTGGACGATCTTTAAAGACAGACTTCTTTCCTTTCGGGGGGGGGGGGGGGGGGGGGGGGGGGTTGAGTTCTTTATAAGTTAAGACAGATTTCTTTCCTTTAGGCAGTCTTATATAGTTTTTTCTCTCAATTGGATGGTCTTTATAGACAGATTTCTCTCCCTTGGATGGTTGTTAGATGTTTCACATAACTATTTCAGCCAATCAGCTAGAGTGCTTCACCTGAACCAAGTCTGTGAAGAAAAATTTTTCTTTAGATTTGTGGCTATTTCCTCAGTAAATAACACATGCAATGGATACTTTCTATATACGAGAATAAAAAGTAGGGTCTTGAGATTTTAAAAATCAAAAATATACACTCCTGGTATAAATAGAAAGATATAGGATTCTAGGTGTAAAAAGGCGGGACTTCCCCAGGTCGGGGTTCCCCTTTCCACTCTAAATATCAGGGTTACTGTCTTCAAAGTACTGGTGTGCTCTTATATGCTATTTAACCTATCCAATAACAAAATTTGAGCTTCAAATGAGTGATTGAGGGGATGGAGTCATAAGTAATAACATAAAGTGAAATAATTAGTTGTGTGAGACCTTACAGAGAGTTTTCTCTCCCTTTGGTGGTGTTTATATCTCTCTTTAGACAGTTTTATTGCTTCTTCACAGCATGTTATAAAGTCATTGAAATGCCTTACAGTCAATGGTTCCTTAAACATTTTTTTCTAATTAACAGAAATGCTACATAACATTTGTTTTATTGCTAAAGCTTCTTTGATTTGTATGTTTTAGGAGGAAGGATGGAAGGACTTGGTGTATAATACAGATTTCCAAAGCAAGGTACGATGTGTAATATGTAACCATCACTGTTGTGGAGCACTAAGTGTGTACTACACTGATGGTAGTAATAAGTTGTTACAGCAGCCAGTGTAATATATAGATAAAATGTTTTTAGGTAACTGTATGTAGTATATGTTATAAGGTAACTGTATGGAGTATATGTTATAAGGTAACTGTATGGAGTATATGTTTTAAGGTAACTGTATGTAGTATATGTTTTAAGGTAACTGTATGTAGTATATGTTTTAAGGTAACTGTATGGAGTATATGTTATAAGGTAACTGTATGGAGCATATGTTTTACGGTAACTGAAAGGAGTATATGTTTTAAAGTTACTGTAGGGAGGAGATGATTCATAGATTCTTTTAAAAATATGTCAACTGTTCTGTAATACACGTAAATGTTGAATTTGAGTCTTGTCAACAGTTATATCTTTAACCAGACACTAATTACAACCCAGTGTGTGGTAAGGCATGGCAAGTCTCCATTAATCTTTTGATGTGATCACCATTTGGACTTTGGACACCATTATTCACTCTCACTCAGTGTTAAAGCCTTTTGGACCTCATTTTACTAGTCATTACTATAACTCTTTATACTTTAAAGCAATGTTATGGACATTAAGGAATTTGGCATTTATATTATAATAGGTACCCTTTGACCCTGTATGATAAAGTTTTATACATTTGTGCCAGCAGTAGGCAGAAGGATAATTAACTACACTGTTGTTTTTAGCTCACCGGTTACGAGTAACCGAGAGCTAATGCTGTCACCCCGTCATCGGCGTCGGTGTCCTACCCCAAAACTTGAAAAGTTTTTGGGGTAAGTTTTTGGAAAGCTTGTAAGTCCAAAAATATACACCTCATGCCCTTCTAATTTGGTTCATACATTCATTAGAGAAACAGGAGTGATGCTGTGGCAAAATCTTACAGAAAAAAATTGGCATTTTACCATTTAGTGGACTTACTTTTTTTTAACACAAAAACTCACTTTAAAGATTTTGGGGGTTAGTTTTGAAAAGCTTGTAAGTCCACACCCTTCTTATTTGGTTTATACATCCATTAGAGGTTTAGGAGCAATATTATGTGACGTACAATTTCAAAATGACATGCTTATACATACATAAAAAATGAATGCATAGTGTGATTGCTGCTGCCGGTGAGCTTTCGCTATCATTGATTGCACTTGTTGTACCAGATGTAGTCAGTCCCCTTCTGACATCTGTTTAAACAGTCTTCACCACCAAGGCCAAATCATACTTGTATTTTTGTGTTTCCATATTGTTTGGGTACACAATCATCAACACAACAAATTAGTATGATTTTTTTTTAAGTAGTCTTTCAATATTTTAGGCTGATTCCAAATTGAAAAGTCTGAGTGCATCATTTCGTCTGAAGAAACCAGACAGAAGATTCGAGGAGCTGAAAAATTACAGCAATGAGCTTGAAAATAACATTTCCAATCTACTGAAGATACGTGCTGTAAGTGTTTAAGTCAAATCAAAGCTATTTCAATTCTTCTTTTTGTTCATATCACAAAGATCAACTTCTGATTTAGTGTCTCTATCCTCTTCAGTGGTTTTAGACAAAGTCTCAAATGACCTATTCTAATCGCCTTTTGTCAATCAGCATGCAACCATAAACAATTTACATTTTCGACTTCTCAGAAACCTCTGAACCAATTTCAGTGAAATCTTTCAGAAACCTTCCATGGAAAAAGGTCAACCAAAATTGTAAATTGTAAATTATAAATTATATGGAAATCACATTTTCGACTATCATTTCTAGATCTATTTGAATTCGTTTTAACGTGGTTAACATTACCAACATGGGATGACAGTTTGATTGTATACACATGTTGGCCCTGACTGACCCCTAGGGGTTGATGGGCAGAACCAAATAGTGTTAAATTAAATGAAATATTTTAAAACTCAGGTAACCATTAAGGCCCATGGCCATCTTGTTATATGCTATGAACATATAAACCTTTAAAGATCCCTGAATTACTTAAATAATCAAGATGTAAAAAATGCTTTTTAAATTAATATCCTTGTTTTGACTATATAGTAGTGACAGCATTACACAATGTACATGTAGACAATCCCTGTTTTCATTGGTCAATCACTGAGTTATTGTTCATTCAACTCAACTTTTCTTTGGTCAAGCATATCAGCTATCATTGGTCACCAGTGTGTGTTATGTTTGTATTTGTTGGTCACATGTCTGTTGACCATTACAGAGAATGGCTGACAAGATTTATGGGATACACAAGGTGCATGCTAACTACAGCCGTGTGTTTTGTGAGTGGAGTGGTATAGAGAAGGACATGGCAGAGCCACTACAGAGTGCAGGGCACTACATGAATGTGTGAGTATCACATGTACATACGGTCAATATTCTACCTGTAATCAATATACTACTATAAACCTGTAATCAATATTCTACTATAAACCTGTAATCAATATTCTACTATAAACCTGTAATCAATATACTACTACAAACCTGTAATCAATATTCTACTATAAACCTGTAATCAATATACTACTACAAACCTGTAATCAATATACTATAAACCTGTAATCAATATTCTACTATAAACCTGTAATCAATATACTACTATAAACCTGTAATCAATATTCAACTATAAACCTGTAATCAATATACTACTACAAACCTGTTAAATCAATATTCTACTATACACCTGTAATCAATATTCTACTATAAACCTGTAATCAATATTCTACTATAAACCTGTAATCAATATACTTCTACAAACCTGTTAAATCAATATTCTACTATACACCTGTAATCAATATTCTACTATAAACCTGTAATCAATATTCTACTATAAACTGTAATCAATATTCTACTATAAACCTGTAATCAATATTCTACTATAAACCTGTTAAATCAATATTCTACTATAAACCTGTAATCAATATACTACTACAAACCTGTTAAATCAATATTCTACTATACACCTGTAATCAATATTCTACTATAAACCTGTAATCAATATTCTACTATAAACCTGTAATCAATATACTACTACAAACCTGTTAAATCAATATTCTACTATACACCTGTAATCAATATTCTACTATAAACCTGTAATCAATATTCTACTATAAACCTGTAATCAATATTCTACTATAAACTGTAATCAATATTCTACTATAAACCTGTAATCAATATTCTACTACAAACCCTGTAATCAATATTCTACTACAAACCTGTAACTTGTCCAGATTTATTACCCCCCCCCCCCCCCCCCCCCCCCCCCCCCCTTACTCCACACCCATCAGAGATCTGAAGGAGATACTGTAATGCTGTTATCTGTCTTTCATCCCCCCCCGTGGGCATCAGTTTAGTTTCTGTGACCTTGTTTCAGGTTCAGCCAATCTGTGGACAGTGCTTTAGAGGATGAGGAGCAGTATGCTGATCAACTTAAGGAATACCTGGCCTTTGGGGATGCCCTCAGGTAGGTGATCATTTTGTAGGAGATAAAGTGTAATCTTGTGATTCCTAACTGTAGGAGATATAGTGTAATCTTGTGATTCCTAACTGTAGGAGATATAGTGTAATCTTGTGATTCCTAACTGTAGGAGATAAAGTGTAATCTTGTGATTCCTATCTGTAGGAGATATATATAGTGTAATCTTGTGATTCCTAACTGTAGGAGATATAGTGTAATCTTGTGATTCCTAACTGTAGGAGATATAGTGTAATAAGAAGATTTCCTTCCTGTGATTGATCCTGACAAGAACAGGTCTCTGTTTTATTTTTGTCTATCAATTTGGTGCTCTTTTATTCACTTATATGTAAACTCTTTTTGTATTCTGTCATATTCCTTGATGACAAATTAAAAAAAAAAATATAACAAATTAAACAAACAGCTCATGTTACCTGGTAATGATCATAATGCTATGTGTATGTTGACAGGTCTGTGTGTAGGAAATATGAATGTCTACAGTATGACCTTGAACGAGCTGATGATAACCTCTCCTACAAGGCCAATCAGAAAGAACAAATGGTGAGTGTTTCTATGATCTAACAGACCAATGCTGGTTCAATAATTGGTCTGTAATCATATATTCAAGCTCTGGTTGAATTGTTACTTAACATTTGGCCCTACAGGACCGGTTTGAGTGTAACATGTTAAATTAAGGTCAAAGTTCAATGTACATTTCTTAATTTCATTTCTGGCTTTGCTTCAAATTTAGCAGCGTTTTTATCTTGATGTAGGCATAGCTGTATAGAATAATGAAGTAAGATAAAACATACACTAGCCTTGTTGTAGATCTAATCAGCACAGCTGTCTCAAATCATGTCACATTATTGTGTTTAGTGAACTAAAGTTGTCATACACACCATCAACTTATCATGATCTGTTTTGTTTATCAATCATCCAGGCCAATATTATCCAGGCAATTCTTAAATAATTAATTACTAATCTGTTTTCTGCGCATGGTAAATATCGTTAATCAAACCCCATTATGTCAGGTGGGCATTTTCAATTTAAGAATCATAACAATTGGCATACATTTATTGACTTCTAATAAATCCTATATTACTTCAGAATTGTGTGAAACCTTGATAGTTATCTCCCCTGTATATATGTATTTTTGACATGCTAGCAGGAAAACCCGGAAAGTCCATCCCAGGTAAAGTGATCATATACCTGTAAAGTGATATAAATCAACAGGTAAAATTAGAAATATTGTGTAGATATAGAGGTAAGCTTTGGTATATCTGATCTATAGGTGTAATTAGCAATATTCAGGGGTAAACTGTTATTCATCTTCAAGTAAAAATAGAGATACCTGCATACGGTAAGTTTTATGTGTCTACAGATATGTTTTATATATCTAAAGGACACAAATGAGATTTTCTGATAAAGTTTTATATACATGTATCTACAGGTAGAAATAAAGATATTCTGGTATAATATTCAATTGTGATTGTGATCATGACTTCTTTTGGCTAGACCTGTTAAAATCTCAGATATACAGTCAAACTTCGATGTTTCGAAGTTCAAGGGACTAACAGAAAAACTTCGAAACAGCGGGACTTCGAATAATTCATGGTTGACAATAGATCGATGTTTTCTTGATAATGACCATATCTGTTAACGTTACATGTCCTCAGTGTCTTCGTGTTGATCGTCGCCTGTCAGGCTCACATCGAAAAGTTTAGTTAATTTATACCTCAAACACAACAAAATAAAAATTCTTTTCATTAATTATACCTAAGCATTTTATTAATCAAACAAAATATGTATCGGTTACAAAACACTTATATCACGTTTAACAGATAAAGCAAAAGAAGTACAATGCACACTTATGTAAGTTGTTAGGCTTTTCTGCTAAAGACACGTGCGTTTACGTTATGTGCATATAAAATACGGAATGCCGATCGGTTGGAGAATGCATGATTGAATGACAAATAGTCGATTTACTTGGATATTTATGTATAAGTTTGAAACATGACACTTTGAATATGAGTGAAGCCATCGCTAATTGTTTGTGTTTAAAATTGGTCCGATTGTTTTACAGTTCCGTAAAATTTACTCACCGACCGCTGATTTCAATGACGGCGGAGATTATCAGAGACGACTACCGAAATGTTTTACCGGAGTGATTAAATGTCATGGCTTCTAAATACACCTTTTATCTATCAATTTGGTCTGATTATTAATTAACCCCATGAACGGGAGTGACAACACACGCTATCGTTATCCCTACTGTCAGTCAGGGCATTTGGGGGAGAGGTGTGAAATCTTGCCGCAGGGGTCACGACAAACACCTGTCCAGTGGTCAGTACAGGTAAATTTTTTGTTCGAATCATGAGATGTCAATTACCTATAATATCATAGCTAACGGGTCATGAAAATAGTTCGATACATCGAAAACTTCGATTTATAAAAATTCGAATCATACATAGTTTCGTTACTTAGTGGTGTTATATAGTGAGAAAATTCGGGACCAAGCAAAAAGTTCGATACAGCGAGAAATTCGAATCAACGAAGTTCGAATCATCGAGGTTTGACTAGTTAAATTGAAATTATTTTTATTTCAACAACATGTATCATTAATGTAGATAGACATAGTACAGGTCCGATATCTTTGTGTACCCTTGTTTATGGCGGTCCATTATCTATGTGTACCTTTGTTTTATGACAACAAAATCAAAACAATGATTGTGCATTTGCATGTAAATGTTGTGAATATTGCATGTACATGTGTACTGCTATATGAAAAGTGCTTTTCATAATACACCAACTTGCATGTCGGATCCTTCGAACATTCATACATTATTATCGGGCCCAGTATACAAATAAATGTAATATTGAAAGCACAGTGTCATATTAATTTTATTACTGTAAATTTCAAAATGATATCGAAAATGAATTATTTGTTGTTTGAATATGATATAAACCTAAATGCAAATTTAAACTAGCCCTGACCATTATATTTCAAGCCCACCATCATCAGATAGTGTGCTATTCAAATCACCTTGCATCCTTGGTCCATCTGTCATCTGTAAACTATCCTTGTCATCAGATATTCCTCAAAATTCATGTGTAGGTCACCCTTGTTCCCTAGTTGTGCAAACTGAATTTAGATTTTTGATCAGAAAAACAGAATGGCTGACAGGCTGCCATCTTGGATTTTGAGAATTGTAGTTTGTTATCGCTCCTTCTAGAAAAGAACTTGAAGGATGTTTCTCAAACTTTACATGTATTCATTTTATCAGATTATTAATAGAGAAAAAAGAAAGAAGTGAAAAGTATTGAGTATTGAGAAAAGTATAAACTGAATATTAAACCTGACTTCACTGAAATTGATTGGAAATGATTGATATATGATATAATCAAGACCTATTTTTGAAAATTTAAAGTGTAGGAGATTTAAAATACAATATGACCATCATAGCAGCATTTCATTTTTTATAAATTTATTAATTAAAATCCAATATGATCAATTTGCGCTCTTTAGTGCTAATCTTCTGAAATAAGATACAGTTTCTAATAAACTTACTCCCCCATTACCAGTTTAATGAAAGTAATTTATGTGCATGGTTGAAATCTATCATTCTAGTAAGTGACAGCATGGAATCTAATATGGCTGCCCTGGAACAGCCCACAGTATCTGGGAAATATTATCTTCAACTTGATTGGATATTTTTTGTAAAAAGTTTGTAGTTCTAATTATGAACTGATTTTGCGAAATTAGATAAAAAATGCATGGTTGTGGTCAAATTAGATATAGACACTACTAACCCTGATTCTATCATGAAGAAAGAGACCATGAAGAAAGAGAGCTGGCCCTGATGAAAAATTAGGACCAAAACTCCTCTGGTGCAGCATGAGTATCAAGCTTGCAGTGATATAAGGGGGGACAAAGGGTCCGTGTAAAACCCAACCCCTACCTAGAGAAAATATTAAATATAAAAGCTGTGTGGTGCATTCTTAAGGAGTTTGTGGATTATTATTATTTCACAACAATTGCTAAACAACAAGTTATCTCAACTTTCATACACTGACATGCTTGGTGACTGACTCCTCTCTCACCAAGCCCCAGGCCAGGACAGCTACAGTAATTTTATCAGGTGGTGGGTGTCTTTTGTTTATTCAATCAGGCCAGGGTCAAAGTGTCTGAATTTTCCAGAATCTTATGAGGAATGAGAGCAGAAGATGGCTGACAGTAATCGTTTCCTATAGAAAACAAATGAGCGACCGCTGTTCCAAAATCACGGTCATTACTCACATTATACAGGTGGTCGCTATACAGAGGGTAGTTATATAGTAAGATCCCACTGCGAATCTGAATATCGGTCGTTATAGACAGGCGGTCGTTTTATACAGTTGGTTATTAGAGCAGGATCTACTGTATATATTTTTGGCATGGATGGAAGCGTGCAAGTGCTGTTGTGCTGTTACTTCACACATTTTTCAACAGAAGTATAGATAGTATAATAGAACATACAATGTGAGTGTTTTCACATGGTCTGCAGTGTTTGTTTTGCTTCTAATTGAAATTCTTCCAGTTGGTAAATTGTTTCTAATAATAGCTACCAAAAGCTGGAACCCAGCAGGCCATGAATGACAATCTAGGAACTATCATGGATTTTAGAGGCCTTAAGACCCTGGTCTTACATTATAGTTACCATGCCAGTACTGCTATTTACATTACAAACACTGATGTCAGATAAGGCTATGGAACTTGAACTGGAGCATCCTGAAGTGAGGTGGAAATAATGCTGTATATATAGAGTGTAGCACCCTGGGGATAGAAGAACAGGGTTATAGGGGAAATCTTTAAAATTCTTCTTTCAAAGTATACATTGATAATTAAAGGAATTTTAACTTAATTTGATTAAGGTGGAAAGAAGTCAGCCAAAATGATGGCTAATTGCAGTGGTCATTCATTATAAAGGGGCGAAATAGGAAGATAACTATAAAACATTCAATCCTGTTCCCTCTAGAAAATGGAATCAAAGGATTTGAATACGGTTTTATGAATCACATTCCCACCTTTATTTTATTGTGTATTGTGACTGTTGTAGGTACAGGGTAAGATTGTGCATTGACTGTTGTAGGTACAGGGTAAGATTGTGTATTGTGACTGTTGTAGGTACAGGGTAAGATTGTGTATTGTGACTGTTGTAGGTACAGGGTAAGATTGGTTTATGACTGTTGTAGGTACAGGGTAAGATTGTGTATTATGACTGTTGTAGGTACAGGGTAAGATGGTGTATTGACTGTTGTAGGTACAGGGTAAGATTGTGTATTGACTGTTGTAGGTACAGGGTAAGATTGTGTTGTAGGTACAGGGTAAGATTGTGTATTGACTGTTGTAGGTACAGGGCAAGATTGTGTATTGTGACTGTTGTAGGTACAGGGTAAGATTGTGTATTGACTGTTGTAGGTACAGGGTAAGATGGTGTATTGACTGTTGTAGGGTACAGGGTAAGATTGGTATTATGACTGTTGTTAGGTTACAGGGTAAGATTGTGTATTGTTGTAATGGTAAGGTATATATGTAGGTCGGTAAGGTTATTGACTGTAGGTACAGTAAATGTTTGCTGTAGAAGGTAATGTGTTACGTAACAGGTAGGGTTTGATATTGAGTCGGATGTTGTGTAGGGAATTGTTATATTTGTAGGTACAGGAAATGATGTGGTACAGGGTAGATTGTGTTATGACTGTTGTAGGTACAGGGTAAGATTGTGTTGTAGTACAGGTAGATTGTGTTTAGTGACAGGTAGTTTGAGTAACGGTAGTGTTTATACTTGTGGTACAGGGTAATTTGTTGTTGTAGTCAGGGTAGATGTGTTTGACTTTAGTACAGGAGAGTGTATTGACGTTTAGGTACAGGTAGAGTTGACTGTGTAGTAATGGTATGCTGTTGTAGGTACGGTAAGATGTGTATGCTGTTTATACGGTAGATGTTTGATGGGTACAGGTAAGTTGATTGATGTGAGTACAGGTAGATTGTTGATAGTAAGTAAGATGTTTATGTGAGGTACAGGGTAAGATGGTTTATGACTTGTAGGACGGTAATGATTGTGTTTAGGACAGGTAAGATGTGTATGATTAGGTACAGGTAAGATTGTGTATTGACTTGTAGGTACAGGGTAGATTGTGATTGACTGTGTAGGTACAGGGTAGATTGTGTATGACTGTGTGGTACAGGTAAGATTGTGTATGAGTGTAGGTACAGGTAAGATTGTGATTGGACATGTTGTAGGTATACAGGTGATGAGGTTACAGTAGATGTGTATTGACTGTTGTAGGTACAGGGAGATTGTGTTGTAGGAAGGGTAGATTGGATGTTGACTGAGGTACAGGGTAAGATTGTGATTATGACTGTTGTAGGTACAGGGTAAGATTGTATTGACTGTGTAGGTACAGGGTAAGATTGTGTTTGACTGTTTAGGTACAGGGTAAGATTGTGTAGGAACTGTGTAGGTACAGTAAGTGAGATTTAGTACGGTAAGATTGTGTATTAGACTGTGTAGGTACAGGGTAAGATGATGTATGTGGACAGGTAGATTTATTGTTGTAGGTACAGGGTAAGATGTGTATTTGACTGTTGTAGTACAGGGTAATGTATTGACTGTTGTAGGTACAGGGTAAGATTGTGTTATGACTTGTAGGTACAGGGTAAGATTGTGTATTGTGACTTGTAGGTACAGGGTAAGATTGTGTATTGTGACTTGTAGGTACAGGGTAAGATTGTGTATTGACTGTTGTAGGTACAGGGTAAGATTGTGTATTGACTGTTGTAGGTACAGGGTAAGATTGTGTATTGACTGTTGTAGGTACAGGGTAAGATTGTGTAATTGACTGTTGTAGGTACAGGTAAGATTGTGTATTGTGATGTAGGACAGGGTAAGATTGTATTGACGTGTGTACAGGGTAAGACTGTTTTGTCGTAAATTGTGATGACTTGTAGGTACAGGGTAAGATGTGTATTGACTGTTGTAGTAAGGTAAGATTGTGTTATGACTTGTAGGTACAGGGTAAGATTGTGTATTGACTGTTGTAGGTACAGGGTAAGATTGTGTTGTAGGTACAGGGTAAGATTGTGTATTGACTGTTGTAGGTACAGGGTAAGATTGTGTATTGACTGTTGTAGGTACAGGGTAAGATTGTGTTATGACTTGTAGGTACAGGGTAAGATTGTGTATTGTGACTTGTAGGTACAGGGTAAGATTGTGTATTGTGACTTGTAGGTACAGGGTAAGATTGTGTATTTAGATTGTATGGAGGTACAGGGTAAGATTGTGTATTGGACTGTTGTAGGTACAGGGTAAGTATTGCTTTGTAGGTACAGGGTAAGATTGTGTATTGACTGTTGTAGGTACAGGTAGATTGTTGTAGGTAGGTAATTGTGTTTGAGGTACAGGGTAAGATGTGTTGAAATATGACTTGAGGTACATTGTAGGTAGTAGGTAAGATTGTTGGTAGTACAGAATATTGTGTATTGACTTGTAGGTACAGGGTAAGATTGTGTATTGTGACTGTTGTAGGTACAGGGTAAGATTGTGTATTGTGACTGTTGTAGGTACAGGGTAAGATGGTGTATTGACTGTTGTAGGTACAGGGTAAGATTGTGTATTGTGACTGTTGTAGGTACAGGGTAAGATTGTGTATTGTGACTTGTAGGTACAGGGTAAGATTGTGTATTGTGACTTGTAGGTACAGGGTAAGATTGTGTATTATGACTGTTGTAGGTACAGGGTAAGATTGTGTATTGTGACTTGTAGGTACAGGGTAAGATTGTGTATTGTGACTGTTGTAGGTACAGGGTAAGATTGTGTATTTTGACTGTTGTAGGTACAGGGTAAGATTGTGTATTGACTGTTGTAGGTACAGGGTAAGATTGTGTTGTAGGTACAGGGTAAGATTGTGTTATGACTTGTAGGTACAGGGTAAGATTGTGTATTGTGACTTGTAGGTACAGGGTAAGATTGTGTATTGACTGTTGTAGGTACAGGGTAAGATTGTGTATTGTGACTGTTGTAGGTACAGGGTAAGATTGTGTATTGACTGTTGTAGGTACAGGGTAAGATTGTGTATTGACTGTTGTAGGTACAGGGTAAGATTGTGTTGTAGGTACAGGGTAAGATTGTGTTATGACTTGTAGGTACAGGGTAAGATTGTGTATTATGACTGTTGTAGGTACAGGGTAAGATTGTGTTATTGATTGTAGGTACAGGGTGATTGTTATTGATGTTGTAGTACAGGGTAAGATTGTGTATTTGACTGTTGTAGGTACAGGGTAAGATTGTTGTAGGTACAGGGTAGTGATTGATTGTAGGTACAGGGTAAGATTGTGTATTGTGACTGTTGTAGGTACAGGGTAAGATTGTGTATTGTGACTGTTGTAGGTACAGGGTAAGATTGTGTATTATGACTGTTGTAGGTACAGGGTAAGATTGTGTATTGACTGTTGTAGGTACAGGGTAAGATTGTTTATTGTGACTGTTGTAGGTACAGGGTAAGATGGTGTATTGACTGTTGTAGGTACAGGGTAAGATTGTGTATTATGACTGTTGTAGGTACAGGGTAAGATTGTGTTGTAGGTACAGGGTAAGATGGTGTATTGACTGTTGTAGGTACAGGGTAAGATTGTGTATTGTGACTGTTGTAGGTACAGGGTAAGATGGTTTATTGATGTTGTAAGGTATGACTGTGTTTGACGTGTAGTACAGGGTAAGATGTGTAGTGACGTTGTAGGTACAGGGCAAGATTGTGTATTGTGACTGTTGTAGGTACAGGGTAAGATTGTGTATTGACTGTTGTAGGTACAGGGTATGATTGTGTAAGGTATGATGTTGGTAGGTACAGGGTAAGATTGGTATGACTGTTGTAGGTTACAGGGTAAGATTGTGTATTTGAGGTGGTACTGTTGTAGGTACAGGGTATGATTGTGTATTGTGATTGTAGGTACAGGGTAAGATTGTGTATTGTGACTGTTGTAGGTACAGGGTAAGATTGTGTATTATGACTGTTGTAGGTACAGGGTAAGATTGTGTATTGACTGTTGTAGGTACAGGGTAAGATGGTGTATTGACTGTTGTAGGTACAGGGTAAGATTGTGTATTATGACTGTTGTAGGTACAGGGTAAGATTGTGTATTGACTGTTGTAGGTACAGGGTAAGATTGTGTATTGACAGTTGTAGGTACAGGGTAATATTGTGTATTGACTGTTGTAGGTACAGGGTAAGATTGTGTATTGACTGTTGTAGGTACAGGGTATGAATTGTGTATTATGACGTTGTAGGTACAGGGTAAGATTGTGTATTGACTGTTGTAGGTACAGGGTAAGATTGTGTATTATGACTGTTGTAGGTACAGGGTATGATTGTGTATTATGACTGTTGTAGGTACAGGGTAAGATTGTGTATTGACTGTTGTAGGTACAGGGTAAGATTGTGTATTGACTGTTGTAGGTACAGGGTAAGATTGTGTATTATGACTGTTGTAGGTACAGGGTATGATTGTGTATTATGACTGTTGTAGGTACAGGGTAAGATTGTGTATTGACTGTTGTAGGTACAGGGTATGATTGTGTATTGACTGTTGTAGGTACAGGGTAAGATTGTGTATTGACTGTTGTAGGTACAGGGTAAGATTGTGTATTATGACTGTTGTAGGTACAGGGTAAGATTGTGTTGTAGGTACAGGGTATGATTGTGTATTATGACTGTTGTAGGTACAGGGTAAGATGGTGTATTGACTGTTGTGGGTACAGGGTAAGATTGTTTATTATGACTGTTGTAGGTACACGGTAAGATTGTGTATTGACTGTTGTAGGTACAGGGTAAGATTGTGTATTATGACTGTTGTAGGTACAGGGTAAGATTGTGCATTGACTTGTAGGTACAGGGCAAGATTGTGTATTGTGACTTGTAGGTACAGGGTAAGATTGTGTTATGACTTGTAGGTACAGGATAAGATTGTGTTGTAGGTACAGGGTAAGATTGTGTTGTAGGTACAGGGTAAGATGGTTTATTGACTGTTGTAGGTACAGGGTAAGATTGTGTATTATGACTGTTGTAGGTACAGGGTAAGATGGTTTATTGACTGTTGTAGGTACAGGGTAAGATTGTGTTGTAGGTACAGGGTAGGATTGTGTATTATGACTTGTAGGTACAGGGTAAGATTGTGTATTGTGACTGTTGTAGGTACAGGGTAAGATTATGTTGTAGGTACAGGGTATGATTGTGTTGTAGGTACAGGGTATGATTGTGTTGTAGGTACAGGGTAAGATTGTGTATTATGACTGTTGTAGGTACAGGGTAAGATTGTGTTGTAGGTACAGGGTATGATTGTGTTGTAGGTACAGGGTAAGATTGTGTATTATGACTGTTGTAGGTACAGGGTAAGATTGTGTATTATGACTGTTGTAGGTACAGGGTAAGATTGTTTATTATGACTGTTGTAGGTACAGGGTAAGATTGTTTATTATGACTGTTGTAGGTACAGGGTAAGATTGTTTATTATGACTGTTGTAGGTACAGGGTAAGATTGTTTATTATGACTGTTGTAGGTACAGGGTATGATTGTGTTGTAGGTACAGGGTAAGATTGTGTATTATGACTGTTGTAGGTACAGGGTAAGATTGTGTTGTAGGTACAGGGTAAGATTGTGTATTATGACTGTTGTAGGTACAGGGTAAGTTGTGTATTATGACTGTTGTAGGTACAGGGTAAGATTGTGTTGTAGGTACAGGGTAAGATGGTTTATTATGACTGTTGTAGGTACAGGGTAAGATTGTGTATTATGACTGTTGTAGGTACAGGGTAAGATTGTGTTGTAGGTACAGGGTAAGATGGTTTATTGACTGTTGTAGGTACAGGGTAAGATTGTGTATTGTGACTGTTGTAGGTACAGGGTAAGATTGTTTATTATGACTGTTGTAGGTACAGGGTAAGATTGTTTATTATGACTGTTGTAGGTACAGGGTAAGATTGTGTATTATGACTGTTGTAGGTACAGGGTAAGATTGTGTATTGTGACTGTTGTAGGTACAGGGTAAGATTGTGTATTGACTGTTGTAGGTACAGGGTATGATTGTGTATTATGACTGTTGTAGGTACAGGGTAAGATTGTGTATTGTGACTGTTGTAGGTACAGGGTATGATTGTGTATTATGACTGTTGTAGGTACAGGGTAAGATGGTTTATTGACTGTTGTAGGTACAGGGTAAGATTGTGTATTGACTGTTGTAGGTACAGCGTAAGATTGTGTTGTAGGTACAGGGTAAGATTGTGTATTGACTGTTGTAGGTATAGGGTAAGATTGTGTATTGTGACTGTTGTAGGTACAGGGTAAGATTGTGTATTGACTGTTGTAGGTACAGGGTAAGGCTGGTGGGTCATTCTCACTTACTGGAATGAAATCTAAACTGTTTGGAGGAGACACCCCTGAACAACGTGACCAGAAGGTCAAACAATTGGAGGAGCAGATTCAGCAAGCAGAACAAGAACTTCAGTTTGCCAACCAGGAGACACAGTAAGTTGCCTCCCTTGTCTGGAACCCTGCTTGAATTAATTGCCCCGTCGACATGCATGTTAGATAAAAGTTCTAACATTATCTCTATGGGTGGCTTATTGTGTTGTACAGTGTATCAGTTGTCTCTGTTGTAATCCTTTATAATCTTCAGTGTTTAGTCTAATGTTTTGAAACTTTCGAAAGAGATCACTTCTAGCATAGTCTCTGAAATAAGATACATTTCTTGCCACATTTGTTTTAATGAAAAGTCATGCAGCCACTCTCCAAGAAATTATGGTTTCTATTTCAACCAAATTGAAAAAATTGAATTGTGATATAAAAAATTGAATTCATTTTAAAATGATATTGATCACATTTCCCAAAAAGTTACGTTTGATGTGAAACTGCAATGTTTGATGCGAAACTGCAATGTCATGACATCCTGTATGTTATTCTGCCCTGACAATGGATTAAATATACATTATGTAGTTGGATCAGAATAACTGGTTATTAGAAATTAATATTTCTGACAATTAAACCCTTGTAATAGAATTTCATTTCAAGTTGATCTTGGTGCAGTGTCAGTTTTATTAAATTTGATAAATTAAGTTTAGTTTTTAAGATATAAAGAATAGTTATCATTGGAAAGGTGATTCTGAAATTTGTGTGGTTAAAACTGAACCTTTACACTACAGGAAGTTTGTAGATGCTGCCCTACGGGACATTGATCGATTTAAACGACAGAGAGTTAAGGATCTTCGGGAAATATTTACTAACTATGCTATCATGCAAATAAAACAAAGTAAGAAGGTAAGTAAACACAGCCTGATGAAACATTTATGTGTAGATTAAGGATAATTCTCTGTGGAGAGTTTATCATAGACATGGAGGTATATACTAGGGAATGTAACATGGATGTATCAATTATTTACTCTGTACAGTGTAATTGGATGGTATCATTTTATTTATTTAATACAGTGTAATTGAAAGGTATAATGTTTTATTCAGTACATTGTAATATGAATGTATCAATTATTTATTCAGTACATTGTAATATGAATGTATCAATTATTTATTCGGTACATTGTAATATGAATGTATCAATTATTTATTCGGTACATTGTAATATGAATGTATCAATTATTTATTCAGTTCATTGTAATATGAATGTATCAATTATTTATTCAGTACAGTGTAATTGGAGGGTATCAATTATTTATTCAGTTCATTGTAATATGAATGTATCAATTACTTATTCAGTACACTGTAATATGAATGTATCAATTATTTATTCAGTACAGTGTAATTGGAGGGTATCAATTATTTATTCAGTTCATTGTAATATGAATGTATCAATTATTTATTCGGTACATTGTAATATGAATGTATCAATTATTTATTCAGTACATTGTAATATGAATGTATCAATTATTTATTTAGTACATTGTAATTGGAGGGTATCAATTATTTATTCAGTACACTGTAATATGAATGTATCAATTATTTATTCAGTACATTGTAATATGAATGTATCAATTATTTATTCAGTACAGTGTAATTGGAGGGTATCAATTATTTATTCAGTTCATTGTAATATGAATGTATCAATTACTTATTCAGTACACTGTAATATGAATGTATAAATGATTTATTCAGTACATTGTAATATGAAGGTATCAATTATTTATTCAGTACAGTGTAATTGGAACGTATCAATTATTTATTCTTTAAATAACCATTTGATTTCTTTACAGGGCATTGCAATTTGGACAAGTGCAAAGGATTGCTTTACAAAAATGTGAATTCACTGACAACATCGGAACTGTTTTACTAGTTACTACATCATACAGGAGCTTGTGACCATGATTTTAGTTTTCAACAATCAGATTCACACAGGTGTGTAGGACACATATAGCAGCCATTAATGTTGTCTGTGTGTTCTTAGCCAGAAAGCATTGTGTATGATTTGTTACAAATAGTTTTGAATGGACAGAAGGGGACCAAATTTGTACATTGTTATAGTGCTGTGATGTGAGGGAAAATAAATGTGAGGCAGACAATCCAACGTACTGTTAGGTATTAAATTAGTAATACTTTACATGTAAGTCATTTGGGAGTTCAGTGACTGTCTACCAAATATATACTGTACAATGATCTGGTCAAGGAAGCTAAATGTATGACCTACACGATATATTACCCCATATATACACTTGGTCATTGGTGTTACCAGAGTCCTTGGTGTTACAGAGTTATTGGTGTTACTTGACACATCAGTCATTAGTGTTACACGAATCATTTGTGTTATCCTAAATGTAGATGTGTATTTGTGTAACAATATTACCCTAACTATGTATATGTATTAGTGTAACCAGGTTACCCTATCTACAATGTATATGTTGATATTTCTACCACAATACGCTGTGTTATTCCACTCTCGAGCCATTGTATAAATGTGCCGACTGTTGGATATATATATGTTATATTCCACTAGTGGAATATGACCTTCCGGTCTTTCATTGGTCAAGAATTCAAACTTTGACCCAAGCTGCAATTATTATTGACATCAACAATAATTGAATGACTTCACATCACTGGGTCCTGTACACCTTATTTGCATACGCAAAATAAGACTTGGTAGTGATTCCCTTTGATTCAAGCCGATATTATTGTGGTAGAAACAGGTCATACGACTCGTGATTTTTGGATACGATATTTGTTTCACACTTGCAAGTTATTTTTTAAAAGTTACGAAATACACTCGCTGAAGCTTGTCTTTTGTAACTTTAAAAAGATAACTTATCTTGTAGAATAAATTCCATATCCAACAACCACTCGTTGTGTAACCTCTATATATAATACATCAGTGGAACCTAACAATTACATGGAGTACTGGTCAAACATTACATACTCGACTGTTTTGCTATTTGAGATTTAAACTATGGATTCCTCTATAATTGCCATCTTTATATGAATTCAAGTGTTGTGAGGGTTTAATCCTGTATCAAACTTCCTTAATCGGCCATTATATGTGATCCCACCTTGATATATTTACCGACTGATATTGTTGTATCTATGACCTTTGATAACCTTTGTGACATTGAATTGGTGCATGAATGGGGCATCAATGTTAAACACACACATCTTTTTGCTAAAATGATTTTTGTTTTGACTGATTATTTAACCTTGATTTCCCATCAGAAGTATTGGAATATATACACAGGATCACTAGAAAGATAAGAATGAAAATTGATACTGATGACTGACTTTATCATTTCTGTAATGATATCCAAACCTTCAGAGCTAAACATGAAAAAAATCACAAATTTTATATTGTACATGTAATCACAAATAGATAAGGGATGGAGCATCAACACAAAGGATTCCGTAAACTTGTAGGTTTTAATATGTTTACATGTTTTGGATGGCTAGGCCAACCGTCATCAGAACAATTTTACATTGGTAACAGGATAGCTAAGGTGCAAATTACGGTTCAACAATCTGATTGTTACATTGTCACGTGATTAAACAATGGTATAATAAAGTGCTGGGAAAAGGCAAAGTAACTTGTGATGGACATAATGGAAATATTGTACATGTAAGTGATAGAATTTTTTTTTTTTCTTAATTTTATGAAGCAATAATTTTTCAAAAAGGAAATTAAACAAACTGATAGATAATGGTGATGGGCTACGTGTTTAGTTTCCCTGATATTGCCACTTAATGTTCACACATGAATTGGAGTGTTTACAAGGTTGCTATTTAGAAATGTAGAATATCTAAGGAACATTGGCATTGGAGGGGGGGGTCTTATTAAATGTTAGAGTGTTCCATAGTATATTGTTGTGTTTGTGGTTAATGTTGAAAACTGTATTTCCCCAAGTGTGACATTAGAAGTTACCACATACAGAGGTTACTCATTAAAATCAATGAAATCCATGCTTGTTTACGATAAGGTGATACTGTTGTCAGTTATGTACAAAATATATTTATGGATGTGTATTGATATCCCGGAACAATTCGTAATATTGCTGCTTAAATCCCAGTAGTTGGGTTTAGCTGATGGACCAGAACTTTAATCATGTTACATTTATATGTATATGCTTGCATTCCTCTTGGATGATTGTCTGTATTTAGTTTACTTGCTTTGAAGGCTATCTCTGACTACCTGATTGTATGCACTGTTATGTTTAATTTATAATGACTTTTCAAAAGTTTGCTACAATATTAATCAGTCTTGTATAAATACTGACAATTCATCTACTGTGATTGTACTCTCAGTGGGAAATGTGCAATACTGTGTTTTCCTAGTAAAATACACACAATTCAATTCCACGGAGTTATTTTTATATTTCATTGATTTAAAAAAAAACAATGTATACACAAAGACAAATTGTTCAAAATTTTCTATGTATATGTGTTAACTTTGGACAAGTGGGTTTCTGTTGGTATGAAAAAAGTGCATTGATGTAAGTGTGTGGAACATCAGACCTGCTTAATACCCCACAGCTGGGGGGGGGGGTTGAGTATACTGGAATCAGCATGTTTGTCTGTCATGTGTAGACATAATTTTGTACAACCTACTGCTCCCAGAAATATTCACAGATTTCAACAAAACTTTGCTGCGCATGTTATTCATGCCATGTTCTTGTGTCTCCTAGACTACAATCAAGTTCCATCAAATTTTACTGGAGTTATGACCCTTGGTGTCATTTATTGAACCAGTCCTTATATGAGGCAATGGCTAATTATCTTAAAAACAGTTGATATTTTGTGTACACATGTACATCGGAGCATTGCACACATGGATGTAAGCCACACTTCTGACTGTTGTCAGAGGTCATGGTGTCAAAGGTCACAGATGCATTGCAGTACTAAGCTCTAAATGAAGCAGACCTTGATCAGGTAGTGTAATTTATTAAAGACTATAATTGAGACATCAGGTGTTTCCAGAAGTGTTACTATGGAAACTTAATGCAAGCTTTCCATTAGCCAAAGTTAAGGTATCATCCGATTAACCTGAAAATTAGTATACACAGGGTACTCTTTTCCATAACAATATATATCACCTGGTTGCCATAGTAACAAAAAGAAACCCTATGAGCTATCTTGCCCAGACGACTCGAAATAAGTTTAATCTATTTCAATAAAACTACTCAAGAATGTTAGGGGCCATGTTTAGACATGCATGCGGGCATTTCCAGGAAATTTTGGTTGCCATGGTAATCGGGTCACTTCACACAGATTTGTGTAATGGCCAATAATACCTCTTCAGTCCTTAGATCAATTTTATACAAACTTGGTCAAGTGGTTAACTTGTATCCTAGCTTATAGCCACAATAGCCAGACTTGTCTGGGCCCTCTCTCCCAACAGATTAGTTTGTTGTGACCAAAGCAACCAATGCAAAGGTTACAGGCCCATCCTATTACATATTTCAACATTATTTTGCCGTTAAATCACTCCTAGACTTGACAACACGGTTAAATAAAAAAAAAACGAGCAGAAGTAATAAGGTAACAGGTACAGATTTGCGGTCCAAAAGGTTGGTCCATTTTGGACCGGTGTTGTTCGTTTATGAAATAAAGACGGACCTGGCGATTGTATATTGTTTCCAGACGAGCCTTGACAAAGACTCCCAAGGCCTGTAATAACATATGCAGGTCCGTCAAGAATTATGTTTGAAATATTACATCTAAAAAACTAAAAGGTCCCTGGTTTACCATCTACAACCTCTATTGCTAGGATTTTGCCATCAACCATAGCTAGTGTCCGCCTAAATATTCCTCATAAATGTATATTGACCAGCGTTATCAAGCCTGGTCATGACCGTGGAGGGGTCGCTTTAGTGCAAGGTAGACATTTCTCACTCGGGACACCATTTTAAGTCACCCGACGGACTGAGCGTGATAGGTTATTGGTTAGACTTGTGCATTAACTCTTGTTTTTGGTGCTAGTCTTTTACAAAGATCAACTCCAGTACATAATGTCCTTGTTCTGTTTTCCATTCTGTAGAATTCACTATCCACCTATGTTTTAATGCGGATTGGTGCTTTCGTGACATATATTGGTATTTTAGACAGGAAGAGTAGATATAAAGATACGAGGGCTGATTTATGTGTTGTGAGCCTCAATTTGAAAAATGTGAATTTTTCCGGACATATTATATTATTTTTCAACAAATCCCCTTCACTATCTATACACTTTTGCCAGTGGTGTTTAATGGCCTCAATATGCCACTTTTATAGAACTCATTTGTCATCTGTCCAGAAAGTCATCCACTACATGTATGACATTATCATCGGACTGAAAGTGGGTGCCTGAAATAGCTGTTTTCAGTTTTGGAAATATATGAAAGTCTGATGAAGCGATATCAGGTGAATAAGGCGGATGCTCAATCAATTTAAAGCCACAGTCGTGAATGTCAGCCATGGCAATGGCAGAATTGAGAACAGCAGCATTGTCTTGATGGAATAACACACTTTTAGTGAGCTTTCCGCGGGGCTTAAGATAAATATTTTCCCGTAACTGCCTCATAAGTGAATCATAGTATGTGCCATTGGTGGTTTGTCCCTTTTGGAGATAATACATGTATATCAGAAGAATACCATCTCTGAAGAAGAATGTTGACAGGATCTTTCTCAAAAAGGTTGAGATTAGCACGCGATAATGTGCGTCTGTTGTGCTTCTGATCAACTGTCAGAATTGTTGGTAACCATCGGCCCGAAAGCTTTCTCATTGCAAGGTCCTCGGTCAGAATGGAATGTACTCTTTCCTGCTTTCCTGTGAAATGCCAACTCTAGTGGCTATATATCTTTCTGTGACTCGTATGTCAGTCATAACAATATCACGAGCTTAATTGACCATTTCTGGGTTACAACATTAACAGACCTTCCAGGACGGAGGTCATACCCAAGGCTCTGTCGGCCACGCTTAAATTAAGCCACCCACCTTTCCACTGTAGGATATGAAGAGGCATCTTTCCCTAATGTTGCTACTTTATCATTATGGATATTATTAAAGGTGTAAAACCTTTTTTGTGCAAATATTGGATCGCTGTTCTTTCGCCGATTTTGCCTATTTTGCAAAAGCCGCTTGTCTTGTTTACTTTAGAGTGCTACCTCGTCGATATAAATTAACCAAATCAGACCAGTCATTGGGTACACGGCCCTGTATAGTCAGAGAATAGTAGGACTTAAAAAGAACTTCCTTGAGAACCTTCGATACGAGGCTCAGAGAATAGTAGGACTTAAAAAGAACTTCCTTGAGAACCTTCGATACGAGGCTCAGAGATTAGTAGGACTTAAAAAGAACTTCCTTGAGTACCTGCTTCGATACGAGGCTCAAAACATATCAATCATCCCTCGTACATGTTATATAGAAGCTAGAGTGGAGTATGGAGTCGTGTGATGTTTATCCTTACTTGCCTTGTCAAGTTAGCAATATGTCTATGTAGTACGATCGACCATGGCTACATACTGAAGTCCTGTTGCAAACCAGTCACAATACGATGAGCCAAGAAGTCTTGTTTTAATGGGAGTACATAGATGCATAATGTAGTTTAGGTTTGTTTTTGTTTAACGTCCTATTAACAGCCAGGGTCATTTAGGACGTGCCAGGTTTTAAAGGTGGAGGAAGCCGGAGTACCCGGAGAAAAAATACCGGCCTACGGTCAGTACCTGGCAACTGCCCCACGTAGGTTTCGAACTCGCAACCCAGAGGTGGAGAGCTAGTGTTAAAGTGTCGGGACACATTAGCCACTCGGCCACCGCGGCCCCTTACATAATGTAAAGAAGACAACCATTGGACCACAAATAGGCACGTGTAGTCCTATATTATAATTAGCCAGAAATACCAACATGTAGTGTGTCTGGTTAGTTTTATCAAGATAAGACTAGATATGTCCCTGTGGTTTGACTGACCGTTCTATCGACTAAGTTAGTTTGGTTAAACACTCCCCTCAAAATACATGCCTCCTCGGCTGGTATCATTATTACTCTGGGTGACGCCAAGCATTTATAAAGGCAATGTCATTCAATAAGTCTATAGATCCATGAACCCAGGAACCTGTAGTCGGTTCACTTTGATAATATAAGATAATATAACATTCTGTTGTACATATTCAAGCTTGATGGGGTTTATTCTAAAAGAGTGTGAAGTATGGGATAGTATTGAAAACAGTGAAATATCTTATCATGATATTTAGTTTCAGAATAACTTGTATTTCATTCTTGATAAGAAATTAAGTAGCACAAATTTCTTAATTGGTCCATCTACATCATTTCAAAAAGGGAGGTTTTAGTGTTTATTATTTTCCTAGGACGGATGGAAACGTCTTATTGGATGAAGAAAACAGCTGTTTTATTTTAGACCGAATGGCTGATGTATCATTATTAAGGACGGAGTAAAACGTCTGCTTTATTTAGGACGGTCAGGTGTAAACGGCTGCGCTTTCGTGTAGAGCCGATTTAAAATGTTTTGCTTCTGACGACATTACATGTCATGCGTCACCTGATTACCATAACAATAATGATACCCCGTTTAGCAGCAATAATAACTTGCTAACCCCAGATTGGTGTTAATTCTCAGTAGGTAGATTTGTGATAATGAGTTAGAGAGGATTACCTTCGATGTCTCTAATCATATACGAAAACATGCATCATAATTACTATATAATCGTTTGAAATGACATAAAATGAACCTAATTAGCAACAATAATCGCTTTACGTTACAACCGTTATCGATGATCTGACTGCGAATTACAATGTGACGTAAACATGCCTACCACCAGGGACAGCTGGACTTCTCAAACCGACAGTCTTTTGGTTAGCATCGGCTGGACTAGCAACCAGACAACTAGGGCAGATTTCCCGCTTGCTGAGGCAGACTTCCCGCTTATATCGACAGTCTGATAACCGGACAACTGAGGCAGACTTCCCGCTTATATCGAAAATCTAATAACCGGACAACTGCGGCAGACTTCCCGCTTACTGAGGCAGAATTCTCGTTTATATCGAATAACCGGACAACTGAGGCAGTCTTTCCGCTTATATCGACAGTCTGATAACCGGACAACTGAGGTAGACTTCCCGCTGATATCGACAGTCTGATAACCGGACAACTGAGGCAGACTGCCCGCTTACTGAGGCAGACTTCCCGCTTACTGAGGCAGACTTCCCGCTTATATCGACAGTCTGATGTCCGGATAACTGCGGCAGACTGCCCGCTTACTGAAGCAGACTTCCCGCTTATATCGACAGTCTAATAACTGGACAACTGAGGCAGACTTCCCGCTTAAATCGACAATCTGATAACCGGACAACTGAGGCAGACTTCCCGCTTAAATCGACAATCTGATAACTAGACAACTGAGGCAGACTTCCCGCTTAGTAAGGCAGACTTCCCGCTAATATCGACAGTCTGATATCCGGATAACTGAGGTAAAGTAGCATTTACTTTGTGTTGTGTTCAGTATGTTATGATTGTTAACCTACCCGATACAGTTATTTACAGTTATTGCTGACAGATTAGTTACATTACAAGTTCGTCTCCTGGCCATTTGACTTTTTGAAATTTTGATACTATATTTAGTGATTTAATGACAGATCGTTTTAGATAACACATTGAAACACTTTTCATATAATACTATGCGGAACCTCGGTCATAAATAATCTTGATTATTTTTAAAATTTATCCAAGAACATCGCTCCCTCTATTAGGCACTACACAGTTTAAGAATATTGGCGAATTTTATATATATAAAAAAAAAATCATTGTTTTTGCCAATTTTCTGCGATATTGTTTTCTCTTGTTAGACTTTCTATTTTTATACTATATATGATGCTTGGTAATTCCCAGAAACAAATCGTCATGTAGATGAATATGCTTTTTAAACTGTATATGGTGCTTGGTAATTTCAAGTAATTCTAAACGGGTCTATAGATGATTGTATGTTTTTGTATTGTATACGGTGCTTGGTAATTTCCAATAAGTTTATACAGTCATAGAGACGATACAGAAATAAGGTACAATTTTGTATGTCACCTGGTCATCTTTCGTTCAGTGGGGTTTTACCTTAATACGTATCTTATTTTATAACGTTACAAAAATATGTATGTACTCTTTGAAAGCTGCCAATCTGTTTTACAAGATAAACTATCCAAGGCCACGTTTGCTATTTTTAAACTATATATATATATGGGAAATATGTAATTGATATTCACCTTTGTTCTGTTTGATATTGTTTTATTTTAAGCAGTTCTTTTTATTTATTGTTTTTTTCTATTTTTTTTTAAACCGTTGAATGCCCACCAGTCGCTGGTGTGATTTTTTTTTCAAAGAATATGATAATGATATACAATACCATTTGGTAATAGATAAGAAGTATCTACCAGGGATACCTAGGGAGTATAGGGTTGTAAGGTATGGTTTCTACTCTAGAAGTGGAATTTATTGAATGTGGATTTGTTCCTTCAGAAAATGATTCCAAAAAAAAATATTGTTCACCCCTCCATATATAGCGAGCTAGTGAACGGCATGATAAGTACATTTGGACCTATACCGGGGCATACTTAGTAAAACATACGACTAGCACTAAAGGAAATGCACTGAGAATTATTGTGTACCTGGTTTGTTCCTTAAACAAGCTGATGACACATCCATTTGAACAAACTGTACCTTTGGCGACTTGTTTTTGTTTCCATACGAGACTTAAACTGAAGATTTTCTCACAACAGGTACATGTAATAGAAACCAATGCATTTTGATTTTGTCTAATGATGATTCATTGTCTTTAAAGAAAAACGTAACTGACCATGTCAATCGGTTATACACCAAAAGAACCGAGAATACACCAAAATAATTTCCTATTTCTAAATAGTAATATCCCTACTTCTTTTTCCCCTGCAGTGTTTACATGTTGGATGTCCTAGTTGAATCCATATTGGATGACTCTTCACTATACCACGATTTCTATGACAGAAAACTATTGTCGGAAAAAACAACAAAAGGTTTCGAGAGATGCCATTGGATGTTGATCATGCGAAAATTTCAAATGGTTGAGATATCCTGATCTCATTGAAAAATATTATGTTTCCTTGTGTGTTATGAAGTCAGGCGTGTTAGATGTCCTTTGATTTTCACAGTGGTTCCATTGTCACCACCCTGGTTCTCTTTTTAGGAACGTGTCATTTCCTGGGTTTTTATTTAAAATTTAATTTTACCTCGGAATGCCCTCGTTTTTATCGATGTCGAGTAAGAGCTATAACTTCGTTAACATGGTGACATACTGATGCTATAGTTTTATCGATTACTAAGTTAATTTTGAATACAAGTTATATTCCGTAAACATATGATGGTGTCAAATCGTTTAATGGGCATCCTAATTTTTTATTTATTTTTTTGTCATTTCTATGAACTCGTAATAATGGGAATTAACATTTCGTGTGTTTTACATCACAATGTTCTATTATACTTTCATAATACAACATGGACGTATTTTATTTTGTTTTAGAAAATGGGCATTTTCATGAAAAACGGTAACAACCAAATGGGGAGCCAGCAGTCTAAGCTATCAAAGATAGCTGCCCTGAACAACTCGAAATTGAGTGAGAGTATCATTGATATGCTGATTCTTAGAGGAGATGGAAATCGGTGTCAGGCTGTCTGTAGAGGTGAGTGTACATAATATGTATATCGTCATTCTGCGGAACCTATTGATTTCATCGAATTGATTACAAAATGATTACAGTAAGACAAAACATTGGATCTAAAGATTTATTATACACAAAATGATAACACAAAATGTGAATTTATCAAAAATATCTTAAGAAATAAATAGATATATTACGAGACAAATGGATCGGCCCGGGATTACAGTGAAATAAAATCCGAAAGTTTCTTATGTTTAATCGGCCTTTAAAAATCTGATATGGGCTGACTAACATGAGAACTCATGCCATATTGAAAAGGGAGGGAAAAGCCAACCCGCCATCGGGTCGGTACTTTGTCGACTGTTTTTAGCTATTCAATACCGTCGTGTGGATATAACGCGCACATGTTTCTAAACATCTGAGTTCTAAACATCTGAGTTTCCAAACATTTGAGTTTCCAAACATTTGAGTTTCCAAACATCTGAGTTTCTAAACATAAAGTTGGTATATAGACTTCAGACAATTTTTTCTGCTGATCGATTATCTTATTTGAACGGATATCATTATAACTTTATATTTTGGTACTATGTCAATGACAGAAACGTTTGCTTAATGAATTAGGATGCACGTGACTTGATTTTCTTCTTCTTTCTGCAGGAAACCCAATAACAAATGCCGGCAAACAAAAGCAAATGGTGAAGATGTTGGCAATAGTTATGATTCCAATAGTAGCTCTTCTTGGCATAACTGCTAATTTCTTCGTCGGGACGTTGAATACATATTCAAAACTGCTTTCAATTCGCCAAGATTTGTTCCTGGGACGCGAGCTTGGTACGTTTCTGCGGTACTTTCAGCGGGAACGTGATATGAGTACTCTTTACGCCAGCAGAATTGGCCCGGAAACTAAAAGTCGTCTTCTTAACCGTTACATCGACACAGACAGCGCACTGAATAATTTGTCATCATGGCCTGTCAGTGTGAATAATAAACGCCCCGAATTTCAGACTGTGGATGAGTTCACGGCTTATCTGGCCAGGCACCGATACGAACTAGACATCAACGAACTCACAACTAGAGGTGAAATTGTTTTTTATTCGGACTGCATTGATGTTTTCATTAAGTGGCTATATGAGGCAATATCGGAGGCGAGTTCCGAAACAATATGGAAAAGTCTGGTGGCATACCAAGAGATCATTGTAACCAGCGAAAACATCGGCAGGGAGAGAGGGTATGGGGTAACATTTTACGCATTGGGATATTTTCGTAATCGGGAGGAATACCTCATGTTCCTGGAAAGCCAAGACATTGCTAATGTCACTTATCGATTTGCCAGGCAACTTTCAGAAATCGCTTTCAACATTTACGATAACAGTTTGAACGATCATCCAATTATATTCGAAAATATCAAGAGTATGCGTTATGAAATTCGTTCTAACTACTCGTCAGCTGTTGGCGGATCACTGGAGCTTGCCGATAGTTGGGATGGCAATATGACTTTCTACCAGGATGTTATCCGAGACGTCCAGCGGTCCATTGCTGTAGAACTCGACGTTATTATGGAGGATAATGCAGCGAGAAGTGTCCGCAATATCACTGTATTTTCATTTATGTTCGGGGCATTTTTGTTGATATGTCCTCTGGTGGTATTTGGAGTTTACTCGCTGACGTCACAAATCCAAAAGTACTCTATTTCAATCGCTACGAGGTATGTATCGATGAATAGAATCCTTCTTGGAACAAATCTAAGATTTCATTAATTACGATTTTGAAAATTCATATGTAATTTTGGCTAATAGACATACGCCGTTAGTAGTAAGCATTTCTTGGCTAGACAATACACGCCGTTAATTAATAATTCCTTCGCTGGACCATATAAGCCGTTAGTTATTAATAATTTCTTGACTAGCCAAACACGCCATTACATAATATAATGAAGTATATAGTAATGTCTGGCTTGACCATATACACTATAAGTAATTAGTCATTTAGAGCTGGAACACATAGTCCGTTAGTAATTATTGATTTCAGATTTCTGAAAAATAGGATCGGAAGCGGAAATAAGAGCATTTTACTTAAAAAAACGACTATATTCTGCTAGAAATACTACTTTGCTCATACATGAAATATACTGCTTAGGTTTTACTCATACAATTCACATTTTTTTCAATGTAGAACACGTGCGTTGAAGCAGGAAAAAATGTGCACAGACACACTTCTTTATCAAATGTTGCCGAAATCGGTTGCCGAAAGACTCAAGCGTAGTGAGGAGGTGGTCGCAGAGACATTCCAACACGCCACACTCTTCTTTGGCGATATTGTGGGGTTCACACAAATCTCCTCTAACAGTTCTCCACTCCAGGTCGTCAACATGCTTAACAAGCTTTTCTCGTGCTTCGATAAACGCATAGAAGAGCATGATGTGTACAAGGTGGAAACAATTGGGGATGCTTACATGGTTGTATCAGGTGGGTGTCACGTGATATAATTGGTTTACTTGATGTTTTCTTCTCACAATACAGGAAATATGTAGCGGAACGTTTATCGCATTGCTGAAGTGGCCAGGTGGAGGGACGTAAATGAAAACTTTATTTATTTTAAAACAACTGCGAAACATGTCATGTAAGCTTATAGTAATCACGTTTGTTGGCCTCGATGGAAGCGCGCGAGGGATCTAAGTTTGGGAGGAGGACAAATGAAGGCTAGTATATGTTACCACTGTGCCACCCGACCACCCTTGAGGAACGTCCGTCTGGAGTGTCATCAATTACACAGTATACATTTGACGAATGTTTAGTTAAAACAAGTATGTTATAATGAATCTGTGTATATAATTACTTGAATCAAACACAGGATGAATACTGGTCTCACTGTCGACAACCTAATTTTGAGAGGAAATGTGATATATAATTATTACTATAAACCTTTTATTAGTTTAGGAAATTTATAATGCTGCACTCTAGTTCACAACTTAAACGTCTTCATTATATATTCCAGGTGTGCCAAAACCAAATGGGCAAAAACACGCAGGCGAGATCGCCACAATGGCCCTCGATATCTTGGTACGTGTTAGCTGCATGAAAATCCCACACATTCCGGGAAAGACGTTCCAGCTCCGGATAGGATGTCACTCAGGTATTCACGTACAAATGTATTTTATAATGAGCTGAATTAAATGTCGCGTAAATTATGCATAGTTTTGAAGAAAAAAATAATGAAACCTAGTCTATGTGTCTCTCTAATTATGAACACGTGCTATAGACACACTTCTCTTTTTTCTGAAGTAGTTATTAGGAAAACAACACCCGGTCAATTATACCTGGACATCGATCAAGTTCTTATCAAATCTTCAAATACTCAGGGCTGATTGCAGAACTCTACTCTATACTTATCAGTGTAGCTGATTGCACTACGCTACCATATGTTTATCAGTGTAGCTGATTGCACTACGCAACTCTTTACTTATCAGTGTAACTGATTACACTACGCTACTCTATACTTATCAGTGTAGCGTAGCGTAATGCAATCAAGCGGGGGTATTCGACCATGCCTTATTGGTACATGTCTTTCTCTTAGGTTCCGTTGTGTCAGGCGTGGTGGGAACAAAGATGCCGAGGTACTGCTTGTTTGGGGAAAGTGTCAATGTGGCCGCTAAAATGGAGTCGCTAGGGCGCCGTAAGTGTTGATATCAGACGCTGGAATATCTAGGAGGTGGCTTTGTTACCAGGGCCTTAGTTTCATTATTCTACAATACTATTTTGTCAACTATTAATTTTTTTAACATCAGATACGGCACCAAAATGATCAATATTTAAACAAGGATATAACTTAGAAAGACAGTTCAGCAATCAATCTTATAACAAACTTGTTTTTTAATCTAATTCCAATAATTATAACCACTACAATTAATTGTTGGGTATGAAGAAAAGACGCCACAAGGATTAGCCCGGGATTCGATCCTTATCGAAAAGTTTGGTGATGTTTAACTAATCACCAAGTAGAAGTGATTAGATTAATCTCCAGGAAGTAAGCAATAAGTATATCCCCACAGAGTAAGCACTTTGGTGAAGAAAATACCTTGATTTTTCAAAGATTTACCTCCATATATCCTCGCATCAGTAAAAAGCGACTTATTACTTGGCCATCCCGGGCCACTCTGTGGAACTTATAACAAATATATCACTTCTGTTGTTAGCGGGTATGATACACATCAGCGAGACTACGTTTGACATACTCAATTCACTGGGAGGTTACGTGATGGAGATGCGAACCGACGACGGGGCCAAGGTAAAACGCAGATTTTGTGTAGGATATTTTAGGCTTTTAATAAACTCAACATATCTGATAATATCATCTAAATCTAGATTTCTGATCTGTCAAAGTGATACAATAGAAACATTTCCTCTATCGCCGTTTATTCATGTAAGTGCTACATAAATCTTCATATCATGTAATTATTTTCTGGCGATTTTATTTTGTCATGTTAGTGGTGGTATAGTTAGTGGTGTTTGTTTTGCTGACGTTGGTGGGTATTTTTATTGTGTTGGGCGTTGCCGTTTTTATTCTGCTACGATCCAAGCCACATCGACGTATTTTGCCACGTTATATCATCGTGTGACATCTATGACTGTTTCCATATACAGAATCATTACTTGATCTAGAACACTTTGATCATGAAACAAAAATAAAATTATTAAGTGGATGTGTTTGCATTGTAGGACGATACCGTGCTGAATACAGCCTTTAGAGGTGTCGTTAGAACCTACTGGTTGACACATAAGGATGGCTTCTCCTCAGACGATATTTACATGTCGTCTAGAGACAATACCCCGGAGTCAGACGATGCTCACCAGAAACTCTACGAGGTCGCAAGGAACAACGAAGATCGGCAGAAGTAAGGCGAGGCCAGCAGAAAAAAATAGCGCTGTTAACGAACAAGATATGTATCAGATTTATCAAAGACATGGTCAAGGTTTTATCTATTTTCTTGTATGCTTTCTCGGATATGTAGGAAAAATACATTTTATGACGGCTTTCATCTGTTTTTGACTCGAATATGAGAAAAATATATGACGACTGTCCCCTAATGCTGTCTGAACTTGATGTTTTGGCTCGGACATGAGTAAAAATTGACGACTGTCATTTGGTGTCGGTTTTTGTTGGTGTTTTGGAGCCTTTTCTTGGTCTTGTTGTCTCTTAACTAAATCTTAGTGATGTGTCTGGTCCTATGCTGTGACTCTGTTTATATACTACTGAAAGTAAAATGATTTAGATAACGTGGTATAGATGTTTTCTTTGTTTTTCATCAATAAAGCAATTTTTTACCCTTTGCGATAATCATCTCACTTATTAAACTTACCAAATGTTCTTGTTTTCCGTGCGTTTTTTAGCGCTAGACCACCATACGAATATGTGTTGTGTCTTGTGATTCAGTTCTTTGTAAATACAGGCTTTGGACTTTGCTGTTGAACTTAGTCCCTTAGGAATGTCGTAACTTACATATCCCGTTTTAATTAATTTGAACAGTGGCACGGTTAAGAATATACACATATACTTGCTTTTGTATTTAAAACTGAGGAATATAATAGGGATAATTTACCTCAGTACGTAGTAACACTTAAGGTTCTTTGTACCAATGACGAATCCTAGAAGGACGAAACAGCTGTGAGATACATTTTAATTCACTTTTGGCTCACCTGCATTTAACTTGCAATTTGTATTGAACGGCACTGATATGTTTTTGTTTTGTGTGTTTTTGCTTTTGTTTGTTTTTGTTTGTGTGTGTATTTTTTACATTTGATGACATTAAACACAATGTGCTATTAAAACGTACATCGGCCACCTTGTCATCTATAAGGTATTCGCTGTCGTTGTCGATCAAATGACTTACTTTTAGCGGCAGGCACAATGGAAACTATATCGGCTTTATGGGTGTCTCGCTCTGAATATTCAGCATATTTCACATGTATTTCGGGTATTCTGGAATTAACCGTTATAACCTATGTATTTCATAAAGTTTAACATGGTTGAATAGACATCTAGTTCAATACTATTCAATTCTAATATAATTAGTTTCACTATGCAAAGAAGTGCTTTCTATGACCATTGATATATTCTTCTCGTCCGAAATACTGACAAACCAGTGAAATTTCGACGAGGTTTCCTCTTTTGGGCTTTGCAATTTACATAGTACATAGGGCATGTTTATATAATAACTTTGATATCATGTGAATGGATATATGCTCCTCTACGCTACTGGCAAAGATAAATTCAACATTTCAGTTTTTGTAAGAGTTATAAGTACATGTATCTGTCTGTTAGTGGTTTGATTAGAGCGAGTTTGTGTAGCAGTGTGAATGAGGACGTCGGATGGGACAACCACTATTTACAGAAAAAAATGTGATTGTGGGTCTGAAGGATTTGCCAATGTCTGATACTGACCTGGTGGTACGATATCTATTTTTTTAGAAAATTAATTTATATGCTAACCTGCTGCACCCTAGTACCTTTACGATTACACCAAGATCTTTTACTGAATCAGTTTCCATAGTTACGACCATATAGAATTTAGTGATGAGGTTGGCTGATTTCGTTACCATAGTCAGCGAGGATTGGACATTTATCTTGATAGAACTTCATATCCCCATTTTTCTGGTATATACAGGTGTATATCAATACGATATATAAGTGTTATGTACGGGAGTTAATGGATCAATAAGTACAAGTAATGTCATTAGCGAATGCAGGTTAATCGCCGAGAGCAACAATGGATCCATTAATTGTTTGAGATGATTCCCAGTCTACGTATAGGGAGAAAGTTTTACACCTGCTTTATACGTATATCAAACATATTTACACGTATGTTATCAAAATAAACGAGTTGGATGTTGCAACATATTTTCATTCATTGAAAAATTTAACAAAAATCATAATCTCATTATTCAGTTTAGATTCACAATGAATTTACAGTGTATTCAACATATGTTTATCTACAATGTACAGCTTTGAAATACGCAAAATTAACAACGTTGTATGAATCGAAAAATAAACTATGACGTAAAACTCATCACGTGTAGTGCCCACCGTGTCTTAAACGTCTACCAGTTGGAAAAAATAATGGAAGTGTCATTTAAAATATATATTTGTATATTCTAGTGCACACGACATAAAAATCAGATAACATTGCCATTTTCAAATTAAAAAATAACACGGATCGTTCCTCTAGTATAATGTGAACACTTTGCATAAGAAAAATGTATCCATATTTTTGAATTTGGTTGGTATCGTTGGTGAGACTGTATACGAGTCAGTGTGTGTCAACTTTTTAAAAGTTTATTAATGCAATGTACCAGAAATAGTTCCAAAATGTGACAATTTTCACAATGAAAATGATGAAGTGCATTCAACTTGTATAAAAGGGACTCAAATCATTAAGAAGTGTTATAACATTTAAAAGTATGTTAAACGTGATATTTTCAGCACAAACACATTCACAACACTTTAATAATGTTGTCAGCAGTCTTATTTCAAATATTCCAATGCTTGCCTTAAAGCAAATGTCCGGAGGAAAATGTCCAACCATTGCGTCTCTTTATCACGTTTAATTTTTATGTTAATTAAGTTTTCAAATATTTTGCATAAGAAGGGTTTAATAAACTTGAAATCTATTTGATATGAAAGTGTACCAAAGTATTTTGTTAATCCCAGGCCCTATAATGATATACATCATACACTTGTACGTTCCTGCCAATTCTTTGTGTTGGTAAAGCTAACCAATCTTAATGGTCATCTTTAATCCTACGTACGCTCTATACCACTTACCGGTTACTATGAATTGTATACTTACTTATCAATGTAACAACTAACATCTTTCGGTAGATATTTCGCAACTATTGCATACTATCAAAGTCGTTATTTTAAAGAATATTCAATTGTTTTCACTATATTCAAGGATAAAATACTAATACGAATTGTTTTTTGAAATACGAGTAATACAAGAAACAATATGTTTCATAATCTCTGCAACAGCAAAAGCTACACTTGAGTCCAAAAAATGAGTTCTCTCCTTAAACTGACATCTTGGGCATATTTCGGGTACAATTATCGTTTACTGCTAAATTTCCCAAACAGTCGATATCAAGCATCAAAGTTATTCAGGAATGTAGAATTCAAAGATTATACTTGATACACTTTGAAACACTGATACTTGATATCTCACTGAAATTCAGCTGTAGTATTTATACCAACAAGCTATCGTTATCCTCACTGATGAGATCATCAAACGCATCAATCGATCTGAAATGGAAAACAAATTGGTTTGGAAGTACAGTATATTTGACCCGACTAATTAACGTATAACTCGTCAATAATTTTAATATTTGAAATTCATTTATAAATTACTTATCCTGCAAAACAGGAGTAAGTGTTGTTCCTTCCGAACCCTCATAGCAAACAAAGCCGTGCAGCTGACACATGACATATATATCAGGACGTGGAAAAAATAATATAACAACACACATGCAATCAATTATCAACATGTTGGAAATAAGAACAAAATGAGGAAAACCATGCTTGTTGACAATATTAACTTCGGGTATTTCCCTCATATTGTGTTCAGGTTTTATCAACATGTTGGAGGTACGAAAATTCGAAACTAAACATGCTTCATAACAATATTAGTCGAGTGAAGGTTAAACTCAGCATGCACAAGGAAAGGCCTTCAATGAAATAGGGGTAATAATGGGAAGTACCAGTTTCTGTAAGCACACAGTAGGACCAAATGTCGGCATTGTAGCCACAGGCACACAGTAGAGTACAAAGTCACTTCTTCAACATATACTTTTGGTGAAATTTCGGAATTAAGTTTTAAGTGACTTTCACCTTTGATCAATAATAGTTCTCCCTGCTGTATCTATACAATTTAATAAAATGGCTGACCAGTGTTATTGCTGTTTTATCTAATTTATAAGTGATAAAATTGCAGAAGACACCAGACACTATCTCTCAGATTACATCAGTCTATGTGTATTTTCAAAAAAGATGTATATAGTGGTGTAATATGTTAAATGTTATGATACCTGGTATCTACTTACATGGAACCAGGGGAGGAGACATGAGCAATATCCATTGCATTCATTATCTGTTCAACATTGAGTGTATGGTCATACTCAGATCCAAACCCAGACATGTCCTCCACTGGCCAAGTCGTTTCTCTGACAACACATCAAGCAGCATATTCATCATTTTAGATGCAATAAAACAGCCACACCCCACGGGGTACAGGCAATGTAACAAGCCAGTGACAGCTATGCAGCGAGGAGAGTTTATTATCTAAGATGGATGCAGTGAATATAACAATGGAATATTAGTACACAGAACAAATCTATAACGTGAGACTTTAATGATTTAGTAGGTAATGAATGGCTAATGGTAAATAACTTCCATAAGAGAAGAATATATTCATCATCATATTTGATTAGTTTAGACTTCCATATGTAGAGTCAAGAACCATTACAACAGCATCATATACAGCTGTTTCGTTCTTCTAGGACTCGACAGTGATGCTAAGGACCAAAAGTGTTTATACCTAGGAGGAGACTGACGAATCTCAAAGTGAGTCGAGAGAAATGTTAAAAGTGTAGATACAGCCATGATAAACATAACACAAAGCTAATCTAGTTTAGGGTTCACAACAAGTGATTAAAACTTTTAATTCTACCCCGATACTCTACATTCCTGTTCATAGAATGTATTTACATTTTAACTTGTTGAACTAACCAATGACAACAACAAATGATACACCATGACAACACTATGATTCAATATGAAAACAACAGTTCACGTAAACTTATTTCACACACAATTCATCAGTTTTATAGTGGGTTAGCTCCCTTTGTCCAATATAACGTTGGTGCGAAATAAGATGATGAATATATTCAAGATATAAGTGCAACACTGGAAATAGAAAAATAAAAATTCCAATCAAATTGCAAATATAATTTTTAAGCGTAATAAAAATTTAAATTCCTCAACGCGCGTGTCTACATCACCATTTAAATGATATACAAATACCTATATATTATGATGTCATAACCTACCTAATACATTGTAAATTTGTGATTTAACAAAATTTCAAAATTTGCTATTGGATGCACAATCTTATATTTAAGTAAGTGTATGAAATATTATTTGGGAGGTTGATACTCTGTTTTAAAAACAATGTACATCATATTTATTTCAAACCCTTTTCCAAAATTAACTCCAAGCGCGTTCACTATCACCAATAAACTTTGCTAGATAATTAGAAAATAATCACCCTGACTGGCCATTACGACTTTCTCATAAGACAATATTTGTGTTAGTAAGACATCTGCTATGACTATCGTGGTAAAGCCACACATGCCCTGATGATTAAAACTAAGAAAAGCATGCAAGATAGCCTGAGCAAGCTAGCTAGTTATCACTTTGATATAAATTAAGGAATGCCTGACGAAAGATACCAGCTACTAAGAGTTACTGCAAGCTGTAAGCCATTTCTTTCTTAATCTAATGTTTTTATGCAAGACAAAAGATTTTCAATACACACATCAAAGATAGGATAAAATACTCAAAACCAGGGAAGGTTCATATTGGGAGCAATTCTTCTGCAGACCACAGTCTCCTGATCAAATTTTATTTCAATATGCAATATATATTATGTTTCATTTAATTCATCCTAATAATCTATTGATGGTCTGAGTGTGCTTCCAATTGCAGTTGTCCAGTCAAGTGAATAGTTACAGTATTTATAAAACACTTAGAAAGAGGAAAAACAAGTGTACATTATATAAATCAATAAATAGAAATGGAAATAGTATGTGAACATGCCGATAGTATGTTGAATACATGTATGTGGATAGTATGATGATCATGTCGCATAATGTCAGTAGCATCTTTTTTTTTTTTTTTTTTACTTTTGGGATTGAGGGGACATGGGTCTTTTCGACTCTGTTTTGACCGGTCAAAATTTCTGTGAATTAGTGATATGACTTCTAAAATTCCTAAAAATCAAAGGTCACCTTCATGTTTTGTTAACTGCTTACGTTAAAGTAAAGGAAAGACGATCTAAAATCACCAATAGTGACTATATAAGTTATATATTAGTTCACATCGCATCATAAAAATATTTTTCAAACACCTGCGAGAGTTACCCCCCTTTGTTCAAAGATTGTCGTCAGATAGAGTGGGCTCCATATCACCGGAGAAATCTGCACGATCTGGACTAAACTAAGCTGAAATAATTTGAACTAAACTAAACAAAACTTATAACAATATGTTAATGTGGTAAAGTCTTTTACCTGTCCTGATCAAACAGAGAAGCTGGACAGAATTGACGTAAAATAAAAATAAAACCCTGAAAATCCATCTACTTGAATCTTTAGCATCTTCAATAAGTTATTATTTTATAATACTTAACTGTATAATTATTTTAATTGTTTGGCTCCACCCTACAGTAACAGAAAAAAAAACATGAACATAAATGTAAAGTTTTGATTGGGTTGCTTTCAATTTTTAAGTATGTGGTTGGCTAAATGGTTAAATACAAAAAAAATTGAAGATTATAGCTTGGTTGGTAAAATTATTTGCGGTATTAATATCGGACTGATTAGAGGCTAATACCAACATAAAATGATTAATCACCAAACGGAACTTACCGCTTAATCCCACTGTCCGCTGTCGCTTCTGTTGCCATCCCTTCATCAGTATCAGTGGTTTTCTCTCGTTTCCGAGACGCCCTGCTGTTCGGTGTTGGTACGGCACTACCAATTAAACACACGGATTCCATTACGCTATTTGTACAATGACTTGCTGACCGTACTAAACCTCTGGCCAACCCTATAGGAATTGCTACCGCCGGTATGTATCAAAATCGGTTCTAAGGTCAGCATATAAGTCACAGTGACATAATTTAACATGTATTCCACTATCATCCACATACATACTCCCATGTCATCATGAAATGTTGCTGAACAGTTTGCATTATGATGGTCAAATTTCAAAATGTAGGACAGAGTACCTGGTAGGCCATGGTCGAAATGATATGGAAACATTAACACAAATTCATCAATGTCATAACTGTTACCTATATTTTCTAGGTTGAATCAACGTTTTAAATTTCAACTGAAACACTTACATGATATCTTGAATCAAAGTTCCTATGTGCTTGTAGCGGGGATTATGTGGTTTTCTTGAATTTCGTCCTGAAATCAATTTTTTTTAAAAGAAATAAGGTGGAATGTTAGAAATGTCCAATTACATGTAATAAGAGCTAAATTTTAGAAAACCTCCAACAATTTGAGGGACAATGCAAGCAAATTTATTATCAATAATTAGCTTTTTTGTCATTACCATTTGATCTAACAACTTGGTTTTAATTTTACCTGGGAATGGAAGCCAATATTTTTTAAATGCCTGTTCCTTTGGTATGTTTGGATAAAGGTAAACAAGTTTGTCCACATCTTTGATCCTTTCAGCAAGACTCTTGACAGTAAAGTCTTCTCCCTCATAAGGCTGCGCAAAGTTTGCCTCCCTTGTCACTTCAACCTTAGCACTGGCGTCTAATAACGATCAATTTTAGGTTTATTTAACAATTATGTAGTGAAATAAATTCCATAACATAAACAAGTGATATTTAATATAATCTGAAGTGATCTGTTTTTTTAGTAATTTCGAAAATTTAGAAAATTTTATACATTGTATTAAAACATAAGAAACTAAAGTATAGAGGTAATAGTCAATGAAAACACAGGAACAGATAGATAATCACTTTAACAAAAACCTCAACGAATTTGGATACAAATATTCAAACAGAGACTTGATTTAATAAACTGGAAAATTGGTCAATACCAAGTATTTAATAACATTCAAGAATGAAATCAAACACTTCCTTGTTTTAATGTATAAATAAAAATACTTATTTCTGTGTATTGTTAGCCTTTGTATCAGGAGGTATTAATAAAAATACGTCTCTCTGTGTAATATTAGTTTTTAAATCAAGGATGAAAACTTACTTTGTTGCTGTGTAACATTATCTACCCAGCCAACAGTGACACCACCCAACTCAGATTCACTGAAGCGTAACAGAAAGTTCCCGTTGGCCACACTAAGCAGTTGCTGCTCTGCCTTAGACCGACTAATGAATCCCACAATACAACTACAAAAAAGTTTAAATTCAGAATTAATCTCCTTAAAAAAGTTCAATATAACCCTATTGCGCAAAATACAAGTCAATGTACACAAATATTTAAGTAAAACGTTAGATATATAGAGGATATCTAACAGTGTCTTCAGCACGAGTGAAAAATATCAAAATATTAGCCACACGAGTGAAATATATTTGGTATTAATGAAGACACTGTTAGATATTCTGTTTATTACATTTTTTATCAACAAACAACCTACCCCGTATGCTAACTAGGCCTACAGCGATAATTTGTAAACAAAAACAGTAGTTCCCCCTGTCCAGGTGCTGACATATATGTTGGGCTTTCTGATTGGTCAATATTTTTGGTATTTTGTAATCATTAATTTGATTGGTCAAATCAGCAAAAGTGATATTTTTCACTTCACTAGTGAAAAATATTATATTTTTTAATATCACTTTTATAGAATGAATAATTTTTGATATTTCACTGGTAAAAATGTAATAAATTGGTGTATTCAGATGAAATACAAAAAACACTATTCCTCATTTAGATATTTCTTGGAAATTTATGAAACGATACCAAGTATATATTTGATGCAACAGAGTCTCGTTACATAACAAGTTAAACTTTTCCAATTTCGCAGGACACGGTCGTTTACACAATAAATGTGTAAGGGAGTGGATGTTTAATTGTAAATCTATGACATTGGACAGTGTCATCCAAACGTTTTACACTTACCCGTCCTGCCACAGTTCCCTCAGGTGTTTCGCTGTCAGCTTCAGGATGCTGTAAAACCAATCCCAGAAAGTAAAGCTGACAGTCCCAGATGCAAGTTGAAGATTATCCTGTCAAAGTAAAAATGATAATTTACACATGCAGAGTATTCTACCAATCTAAAAAAAACCGATAAGCATACGTACATCATCCTGTCAACAACCAGTGAAGATATGTTAGATTCGTTTAAAGAAATAAAAAGTCAGTCAGAATGCAGTTTAAAACAATCTACAAGTACAGATTATCATGTCGATTTTCTTGTCAAATTGCAAAGAAAAGATATTCAATATTAACCTTGACAAACTGTGCCCATGTGATACTGTATGGTGAGTAATCATCTACATCACGGCTTCCTAAAACAGAAGTATATTTTAGTCAACAAATACCATATTTACCATAGAAAGCATCCCTCCTTAATAACAATAGACAATCACTACCATGTACTTACGCACACAATTTTATACTATAAATAAAACCAAATCACAAATAAAATTTATGTTACTTTTTATAACAGGTCTGATAAACTATCCATTATTCAATATGGACAGATAATGCTGAAATACTGTACCACGTAGTAAGCACAAACACATATCGGCATCGATTCAGGTTTGAGATTGCTTTGTGACTATATTTTAGTAATCATAATGTATGTATCTTCCCGAATTTAGATTATAAGATGGAATATTTGCCAACCTATTATCCAAATACTCTCCTATATATTAGCAATAAATACTGTGCATGTAGCTAATAGAATTACTGAAATCTATTTGCCCGAACTTTTCTTATAAGAGGTTAAGTGAGACATGAGAAGGCAAAACATCTGTTTTTATGTCAATGCAATATCAGTTTTTCCAATAAAATGAAAATACCCTGAAAGATCTTGTGTGCCAGATAGTCGAGATCATCCTTCGACAGTCCACGTTGTGTCATTTGCTCAAACTTACAACTGAGTAACTCGCACATTAGAGGCCAGGGAACAAGTTCTGGCACTTCAAACATCTGCCTGTCCTATAAAGATACAAACGAAAGCAAAGTAGACCATTGATATGAAATTCGAAGCATTACAAGTAAAATCCCTGGCACAATGTAGTTAATCGTCTACTTGGCTAATAGCTCGAGAACATTACACGGTGTATACCCACTTCCACAATACCTTTGAACAAGTAAACTTCATCTTTGGATACTTATATCTTGCAACAATGAAAGAACATAACTTTTGAAAATATGTTTATCACTATAACAGATAGCTGTTCAAAGTGGAAAGGAAAATTTAGTCAGAGAGGACCACCAGGATACTTACTGCCAATGCAAACTGGTTGTCCCACATGATTGTCGCCATGGCTCGGCATTCCTGGCTGCCATGGACGATCACAACTATAGGATTAGAGTTTGTCTGTATAATAAAACAACGCAAATAGCTATAGATGTGTTCTAATGATCGTTTGTTAAAAAGTAGTCATTTTCTGATGATCTATCTCAATATTATATACACCAGTATCAGTTGTATTCGGCAAGGTGATAAAGGAATTCAGTGGATTGGAGAGTAGGGATTTATCACATCACAATGTGACCTATAGGAGGTTATACACAAAAAAGCAACGTGAATTACATATGTAAACATAAAAAGTCGTTTACCTGTTTATCTACTTATGCATACATCAATCACTTTTAATAAGTAGTTCGTGTGTAATATTCCTACCCAAACAAATTGTTCTTGGTTTCCAATCTGGAATGTTGACTTAAATACGATACAGAATTTCTCTTCCGTCACATTCTGAAAGGATAGAACATTAATGTGAAATGTCCGAAAAACAAGTGCAACAAAACATTCATATATATACTGTAATATTTTACTGAGTGGCAGCAAATTCTGAGATAACATGTCGGCTGTTTGACTGATTCAGGTGGCCAACTAATGCAGACGCTGCAGTGTCCTTCGTTGGGGTAAGCTGATACACCTTTTTATTCATAAAGAAATAGGCAAATAATGTCTTTACACCTGAGCTGTATCCGTTACTACTAATAAGAACCTTTAAAATTATACTAGCATTATATATTATATAATGGATTCGTTTAGGATAATATGGTCATACTACCTTACCTGCTTTCTATCAGCTCGGCTAATTTTCTGGAGTTGCTGGGGAAAAAACACATTCTGTAAGTTATTACTCTATGTTTACTCATTTGTTTACGACATTGCGTAAGTTTTCTTTGTTTGATTGGTCTGTGCGGGAGTGCTGTTTTGTATTGGAGATAATGAATTATTTTCGTTAAAGAATTGGAGGGTATTGGCAATTTTTTTTCTTTTTGGAATATCTCATAACCGTTATATAAAACAAAAATCGAAGATTATTTTATTGCAGAAATCAATAGCTACCCAAATGTTCAATGTCAGGTCACGGTACAGTATGTTTCGAGATATAGGTTGATCTATACTTTAAATCCAGTATTTAACTTCAATTTCAATTTCAAACTATTTTATTGACATAAACCACATGCCGCAATTATTGGACATATATTGTATGCCAGAGCCTATTAAAGTCCTCTCCGATCAGTATTTACCATACTCTTCAGTGAAACACTATGTTCTTGTGTCGTTTCGTTGTACTCCATGCGCCCATTGTCATTTAGAAGTTTACCAGATGTCTCTTTAAATAGGTGTGGACTTTCAGATTCCTGCAGGCGACTCAACTGGCGCTCACTGTAAATTGAGACACATAAGCAAACGAGTATGTAACAGGCTATAACAGGATGGAGACAATACGAGTATGTAAGGGCTATAACAGGATGGAGACAATACGAGTATATAACAGACAATAACAGGATGGAGACAATACGAGTATGTAAGGGCTATAACAGGATGGAGACAATACGAGTATGTTACACACTATAACAGGATGGAGACAATACGAGTATATAACAGGCTATAACAGGATGGAGACATTACGAGTATGTTACACACTATAACAGGATGGACACAATACGAGTATGTTACACACTATAACAGGATGGAGACAATACGAGTATGTAACAGGCTATAACAGGATGGAGACAATACGAGTATATAACAGACTATAACAGGATGGAGACAATACGAGTATGTAACAGGCTATAACAGGATGGAGACAATACGAGTATATAACAGACTATAACAGGATGGAGACAATACGAGTATGTAAGGGCTATAACAGGATGGAGACAATACGAGTATGTAACAGACTATAACAGGATGGAGACAATACGAGTATGTAACAGGCTATAGCAGGACGGAGACAATACGAGTATGTAACAGGTTATAACAGGATGGAGACAATACGAGTATGTAACAGAATATAACAGGATGTAGACAATACGAGTATGTAAGGGCTATAACAGGATGAAGACAATACGAGTATGCAACAGGCTATAATAGGATGGAGACAATACGAGTATAAAACAGACTATAACAGGATGGAGAAAATACGAGTATGTGAGGGCTATAACAGGATGGAGACAATACGAGTATGTAACAGGCTATAACAGGATGGAGACAATACGAGTATATAACAGACAATAACAGGACGGAGACAATACGAGTATGTAACAGGCTATAACAGGATGGAGACATTACGAGTATGTAAGGGCTATAACAGGATGGAGACATTACGAGTATGTAAGGGCTATAACAGGATGGAGACAATACGAGTATGTAACAGGCTATAACAGGATGGAGACAATACGAGTATGTAAGGGCTATAACAGGATGGACACAATACGAGTATATTACACACTATAACAGGATGAACACAATACGAGTATGTTACAGGCTATAACAGGATGGAGACAATACGAGTATGTAAGGGCTATAACAGGATGGAGACAATACGAGTATGTAACAGGCTATAACAGGATGGAGACATTACGAGTATGTAACAGGCTATAACAGGATGGAGACAATACGAGTATGTAACAGGCTATAACAGGATGGAGACAATACGAGTATGTAACAGGCTATAACAGGATGGAGACAATACGAGTATGTAACAGACTATAACAGGATGTAGACAATACGAGTATGTAACAGGCTATAACAGGATGGAGACAATACGAGTATATAACAGACTATAACAGGATGGAGACAATACGAGTATGTAACAGGCTATAACAGGATGGAGACAATACGAGTATGTAACAGGCTATAACAGGATGGAGACAATACGAGTATGTAACAGGCTATAACAGGATGGAGACAATACGAGTATGTAAGGGCTATAACAGGATGGAGACAATACGAGTATGTAAGGGCTATAACAGGATGGAGACAATACGAGTATGTAACAGGCTCGCATGTGGGTTAATGTTGCGTCCCGTTTTGTTGCTCATTAGTGTATTCATGTAAAATATACATTGTTGTACATTGTTGCAACTTGTACATTCCAATGACGTCACATTGTTTACAGATCCCGCGTTGTGTCTGCACTGCCTGACACGAAGGCTTCATTCTGTGTTTTTTAATGTTTTTGTTAGTTTTCTGATAATTCAATTGATCAGGTATGATTAAACAACCCCAATCAATATGAGGTGTGATTGTAATTTTAAGTTTAAACCGCATGTTGCGAAAAATACTTCAACTTTCACTTTGTCAGTGCATTCGTGATCGCAGCTTCGATCGGCTGTCATGGCAACGACGAGGACGGTGGTTTCATCACAGTGACGAATTTACAAACTTGCATGTGTACAGCCGAAAACTTCTAACTATACCTTATGTCTTTGGAAATCATCTGTAAATAATTAATTGAATTAATTACGATCCATTGCATTCGTTTATTAACGTTTGTTCGTTTCTATATGCCGATTTCGATACTTAAAACACTGAAGAGTTCCAATATTGGAGAATGAACATTAACACTTGCTCTATGAATCGTCCTAGAGCACCCGACTATCCTAAATCAATACTTATGAAACAGGTACGAGCGTGAAGGTAATTGTATGAGAGCAACGAAAAGTGCTGTACATTCTTACGAAAATGACAAACATCGTCAAAATTACTTAAAAAGTAGTCAATTAATCGGCATTTCTTCAATTAACACAAGTTTATAACGCTGTTATGTAACCATACTTGAATAAATAGAAGAATGTACAGCACTTTTTCTCGGTTTCTTAGCACGATGAATAAGTGTATCATATTTGTTTGTACGACAAAATACGTTGGTCGGGTGCTCTGGCCATATTTACCGACCAAGTGTTAATGTAGTCCTTCGTGCCGGTCACGTGACCACGCGAGAACACGAGGAACGACGAAAACATCCCGATAAAGACGTTGGACACATAACATTAAAATCCGATCAAAAAAACAAACAGAACTAACCGGGAAATCATTAAATATTGAATTTATATTAAAACATGATGTTTTTTGTTCTTTTTAATTATAAATGCAACATTAACCCACATGCGCTATAACAGGATGGAGACAATACGAGTATGTAACAGGCTATAACAGGATGGAGACAATACGAGTATGTAACAGACTATAACAGGATGTAGACAATACGAGTATGTAACAGACTATAACAGTATGGAGACAATACGAGTATGTAACAGACTATAACAGGATGGAGACAATACGAGTATGTAAGGGCTATAACAGGATGGAGACAATACGAGTATGTAACAGGCTATAACAGGATGGAGACAATACGAGTATGTAACAGGCTATAACAGGATGGAGACAATACGAGTATGTAACAGGCTATAACAGGATGGAGACAATAAGAGTATGTAACAGGCTATAACAGGATGGAGACAATACGAGTATGTAACAGGCTATAACAGGATGGAGACATTACGAGTATGTAAGGGCTATAACAGGATGGAAACAATACGAGTATGTTACAGGCTATAACAGGATGGAGACAATACGAGTATGTAAGGGCTATAACAGGATGGAGACAATACGAGTATGTAACAGGCTATAACAGGATGGAGACAATACGAGTATGTAACAGGCTATAACAGGATGGAGACAATACGAGTATGTTACAGGCTATAACGGGATGGAGACAATACGAGTATGTAACAGGCTATAACAGGATGGAGACATTACGAGTATGTAACAGACTATAACGGGATGGAGACAATACGAGTATGTAACAGGCTATAACAGGATGGAGACAATACGAGTATGTAACAGGCTATAACAGGATGGAGACAATACGAGTATGTAAGGGCTATAACAGGATGGAGACAATACGAGTATGTAACAGGCTATAACAGGATGGAGACAATACGAGTATGTAATACACTATAACAGGATGGAGACAATACGAGTATGTAAGGGCTATAACGGGATGGAGACAATACGAGTATGTAACAGAATATAACAGGATGGAGACAATACGAGTATGTAAGGGCTATAACAGGATGGAGACATTACGAGTATGTAAGGGCTATAACGGGATGGAGACAATACGAGTATGTAACAGGCTATAACAGGATGGAGACAATACGAGTATGTTACAGGCTATAACGGGATGGAGACAATACGAGTATGTAACAGGCTATAACAGGATGGAGACAATACGAGTATGTAACAGGCTATAACAGGATGGAGACAATACGAGTATGTAATACACTATAACAGGATGGAGACAATACGAGTATGTAAGGGCTATAACGGGATGGAGACAATACGAGTATGTAACAGAATATAACAGGATGGAGACAATACGAGTATGTAAGGGCTATAACAGGATGGAGACATTACGAGTATGTAAGGGCTATAACAGGATGGAGACAATACGAGTATGTAACAGGCTATAACAGGATGGAGACAATACGAGTATGTAAGGGCTATAACAGGATGGAGACAATACGAGTATGTAAGGGCTATAACAGTATGGAGACAATACGAGTATGTAAGGGCTATAACAGGATGGAGACAATACGAGTATGTAACAGGCTATAACAGGATGGACACAATACGAGTATGTAACAGAATGTAACAGGATGGAGACAATACGAGTATGTAACAGAATGTAACAGGATGGAGACAATACGAGTATGTAAGGGCTATAACAGGATGGAGACAATACGAGTATGTAACAGAATGTAACAGGATGGAGACAATACGAGTATGTAACAGAATGTAACAGGATGGAGACAATACGAGTATGTAAGGGCTATAACAGGATGGAGACAATACGAGTATGTAACAGGTGATAACAGGATGGAGACAATACGAGTATGTAACAGGCTATAACAGGATGGAGACAATACGAGTATGTAAGGGCTATAACAGGATGGAGACAATACGAGTATGTAACAGGCTATAACAGGATGGAGACAATACGAGTATGTAACAGGCTATAACAGGATGGATACAATACGAGTATGTTACACACTATAACAGGATGAACACAATACGAGTATATAACAGACTATAACAGGATGGAGACATTACGAGTATGTAACAGGCTATAACAGGATGTAGACAATACGAGTATGTGACAGGCTATAACAGGACGGAGACAATACGAGTATGTAAGGGCTATAACAGGATGGAGACAATACGAGTATGTAAGGGCTATAACGGGATGGGGACAATACGAGTATATAACAGAATATAACAGGATGTAGACAATACGAGTATATAACAGAATATAACAGGATGGAGAAAATACGAGTATGTGAGGGCTAGAACAGGATGGAGACAATACGAGTATGTAACAGGCTATAACAGGATGGAGACAATACGAGTATGTAAGGGCTATAACAGGATGGAAACAATACGAGTATGTAAGGGCTATAACAGGACGGAGACAATACGAGTATGTAACAGGCTATAACGGGATGGAGACAATACGAGTATGTTACAGGCTATAACAGGATGGAGACAATACGAGTATGTAAGGGCTATAACAGGATGGAGACAATACGAGTATGTAACAGGCTATAACAGGATGGAGACAATACGAGTATGTAACAGACTATAACAGGATGGAGACAATACGAGTATATAACAGACTATAACAGGATGGAGACAATACGAGTATGTAACAGGCTATAACAGGATGGAGACAATACGAGTATATAACAGACTATAACAGGATGGAGACAATACGAGTATATAACAGGCTATAACAGGATGGAGACAATACGAGTATGTAAGGGCTATAACAGGATGGAGACATTACGAGTATATAACAGGCTATAACAGGACGGAGACAATACTAGTATGTAACAGGCTATAACAGGACGGAGACAATACGAGTATATAACAGACTATAACAGTATGGAGACAATACGAGTATGTAACAGGCTATAACAGGATGGAGACAATACGAGTATGTAACAGGCTATAACAGGATGGAGACAATACGAGTATGTAAGGGCTATAACAGGACGGAGACAATACGAGTATGTAACAGGCTATAACAGGATGGGGACAATACGAGTATGTAACAGGTTATAACAGGATGGAGACAATACGAGTATGTAAGGGCTATAACAGGATGGAGACAATACGAGTATGTAACAGGCTATAACAGGATGGGGACAATACGAGTATGTAACAGGCTATAACAGGATGGAGACAATACGAGTATGTAACAGGCTATAACAGGATGGAGACAATACGAGTATGTAAGGGCTATAACAGGATGGAGACAATACGAGTATGTAACAGGCTATAACAGGATGGAGACAATACGAGTATGTAAGGGCTATAACAGTATGGAGACAATACGAGTATGTTACAGAATGTAACAGGATGGAGACAATACGAGTATGTAACAGAATGTAACAGGATGGAGACAATACGAGTATGTAACAGGCTATAACAGGATGGAGACAATACGAGTATATAACAGGCTATAACAGGATGGAGACATTACGAGTATGTAACAGGCTATAACAGGATGGAGACAATACGAGTATGTAAGGGCTATAACAGGATGGACACAATACGAGTATGTAAGGGCTATAACAGTATGGAGACAATACGAGTATGTAACAGGCTATAACAGGATGGGGACAATACGAGTATGTAAAAGGCTATAACAGGAAGGACACAATACGAGTATGTAAGGGCTATAACAGTATGGAGACAATACGAGTATGTAAGGGCTATAACGGGATGGGGACAATACGAGTATGTAAAAGGCTATAACAGGATGGACACAATACGAGTATGTAACAGAATGTAACAGGATGGAGACATTACGAGTATGTAAGGGCTATAACAGGATGGACACAATACGAGTATGTAACAGGCTATAACAGGATGGAGACAATACGAGTATATAACAGACAATAACAGGATGGAGACATTACGAGTATGTAACAGGCTATAACAGGATGGAGACAATACGAGTATGTAAGGGCTATAACAGGATGGAGACAATACGAGTATATAACAGACAATAACAGGATGGAGACAATACGAGTATGTAACAGACAATAACAGGATGGAGACATTACGAGTATATAACAGAATGTAACAGGATGGAGACAATACGAGTATGTAAGGGCTATAACAGGATGGACACAATACGAGTATGTAACAGGCTATAACAGGATGGAGACAATACGAGTATGTAAGGGCTATAACAGGATGGAGACAATACGAGTATGTAACAGGCTATAACAGGATGGAGACAATACGAGTATGTAATACACTATAACAGGATGGAGACAATACGAGTATGTAAGGGCTATAACGGGATGGAGACAATACGAGTATGTAACAGAATATAACAGGATGGAGACAATACGAGTATGTAAGGGCTATAACAGGATGGAGACATTACGAGTATGTAAGGGCTATAACGGGATGGAGACAATACGAGTATGTAACAGGCTATAACAGGATGGAGACAATACGAGTATGTTACAGGCTATAACGGGATGGAGACAATACGAGTATGTAACAGGCTATAACAGGATGGAGACAATACGAGTATGTAACAGGCTATAACAGGATGGAGACAATACGAGTATGTAATACACTATAACAGGATGGAGACAATACGAGTATGTAAGGGCTATAACGGGATGGAGACAATACGAGTATGTAACAGAATATAACAGGATGGAGACAATACGAGTATGTAAGGGCTATAACAGGATGGAGACATTACGAGTATGTAAGGGCTATAACAGGATGGAGACAATACGAGTATGTAACAGGCTATAACAGGATGGAGACAATACGAGTATGTAAGGGCTATAACAGGATGGAGACAATACGAGTATGTAAGGGCTATAACAGTATGGAGACAATACGAGTATGTAAGGGCTATAACAGGATGGAGACAATACGAGTATGTAACAGGCTATAACAGGATGGACACAATACGAGTATGTAACAGAATGTAACAGGATGGAGACAATACGAGTATGTAACAGAATGTAACAGGATGGAGACAATACGAGTATGTAAGGGCTATAACAGGATGGAGACAATACGAGTATGTAACAGAATGTAACAGGATGGAGACAATACGAGTATGCAAGGGCTATAACAGGATGGAGACAATACGAGTATGTAACAGAATGTAACAGGATGGAGACAATACGAGTATGTAAGGGCTATAACAGGATGGAGACAATACGAGTATGTAACAGGTGATAACAGGATGGAGACAATACGAGTATGTAACAGGCTATAACAGGATGGAGACAATACGAGTATGTAAGGGCTATAACAGGATGGAGACAATACGAGTATGTAACAGGCTATAACAGGATGGAGACAATACGAGTATGTAAGGGCTATAACAGGATGGATACAATACGAGTATGTTACACACTATAACAGGATGAACACAATACGAGTATATAACAGACTATAACAGGATGGAGACATTACGAGTATGTAACAGGCTATAACAGGATGTAGACAATACGAGTATGTGACAGGCTATAACAGGACGGAGACAATACGAGTATGTAAGGGCTATAACAGGATGGAGACAATACGAGTATGTAAGGGCTATAACGGGATGGGGACAATACGAGTATATAACAGAATATAACAGGATGTAGACAATACGAGTATATAACAGAATATAACAGGATGGAGAAAATACGAGTATGTGAGGGCTAGAACAGGATGGAGACAATACGAGTATGTAACAGGCTATAACAGGATGGAGACAATACGAGTATGTAAGGGCTATAACAGGATGGAAACAATACGAGTATGTAAGGGCTATAACAGGACGGAGACAATACGAGTATGTAACAGGCTATAACGGGATGGAGACAATACGAGTATGTTACAGGCTATAACAGGATGGAGACAATACGAGTATGTAAGGGCTATAACAGGATGGAGACAATACGAGTATGTAACAGGCTATAACAGGATGGAGACAATACGAGTATGTAACAGACTATAACAGGATGGAGACAATACGAGTATATAACAGACTATAACAGGATGGAGACAATACGAGTATGTAACAGGCTATAACAGGATGGAGACAATACGAGTATATAACAGACTATAACAGGATGGAGACAATACGAGTATATAACAGGCTATAACAGGATGGAGACAATACGAGTATGTAAGGGCTATAACAGGATGGAGACATTACGAGTATATAACAGGCTATAACAGGACGGAGACAATACTAGTATGTAACAGGCTATAACAGGACGGAGACAATACGAGTATATAACAGACTATAACAGTATGGAGACAATACGAGTATGTAACAGGCTATAACAGGATGGAGACAATACGAGTATGTAACAGGCTATAACAGGATGGAGACAATACGAGTATGTAAGGGCTATAACAGGATGGAGACAATACGAGTATGTAACAGGCTATAACAGGATGGGGACAATACGAGTATGTAAGGGCTATAACAGGATGGAGACAATACGAGTATGTAACAGGCTATAACAGGATGGAGACATTACGAGTATGTAAGGGCTATAACGGGATGGAGACAATACGAGTATGTAACAGGCTATAACAGGATGGAGACAATACGAGTATGTAACAGGCTATAACAGGATGGAGACAATACGAGTATGTAAGGGCTATAACAGGATGGAGACAATACGAGTATGTAACAGGCTATAACAGGATGGAGACAATACGAGTATGTAAGGGCTATAACAGTATGGAGACAATACGAGTATGTTACAGAATGTAACAGGATGGAGACAATACGAGTATGTAACAGAATGTAACAGGATGGAGACAATACGAGTATGTAACAGGCTATAACAGGATGGAGACAATACGAGTATATAACAGGCTATAACAGGATGGAGACATTACGAGTATGTAACAGGCTATAACAGGATGGAGACAATACGAGTATGTAAGGGCTATAACAGGATGGACACAATACGAGTATGTAAGGGCTATAACAGTATGGAGACAATACGAGTATGTAACAGGCTATAACAGGATGGGGACAATACGAGTATGTAAAAGGCTATAACAGGAAGGACACAATACGAGTATGTAAGGGCTATAACAGTATGGAGACAATACGAGTATGTAAGGGCTATAACGGGATGGACACAATACGAGTATGTAACAGAATGTAACAGGATGGAGACATTACGAGTATGTAAGGGCTATAACAGGATGGACACAATACGAGTATGTAACAGGCTATAACAGGATGGACACAATACGAGTATGTAACAGAATGTAACAGGATGGAGACATTACGAGTATGTAAGGGCTATAACAGGATGGACACAATACGAGTATGTAACAGGCTATAACAGGATGGAGACAATACGAGTATATAACAGACAATAACAGGATGGAGACATTACGAGTATGTAACAGGCTATAACAGGATGGAGACAATACGAGTATGTAAGGGCTATAACAGGATGGAGACAATACGAGTATATAACAGACAATAACAGGATGGAGACAATACGAGTATGTAACAGACAATAACAGGATGGAGACATTACGAGTATATAACAGAATGTAACAGGATGGAGACAATACGAGTATGTAAGGGCTATAACAGGATGGAGACAATACGAGTATGTAAGGGCTATAACAGGATGGACACAATACGAGTATGTAACAGGCTATAACAGGATGAACACAATACGAGTATATAACAGACAATAACAGGATGGAGACATTACGAGTATGTAACAGGCTATAACAGGATGGAGACAATACGAGTATGTAAGGGCTATAACAGGATGGAGACAATACGAGTATATAACAGACAATAACAGGATGGAGACAATACGAGTATGTAACAGGCTATAACAGGATGGAGACATTACGAGTATATAACAGGCTATAACAGGATGGAGACAATACGAGTATATAACAGACTATAACAGGATGGAGACAATACGAGTATGTAAGGGCTATAACAGGATGGAGACAATACGAGTATGTAACAGGCTATAACAGGATGGAGACATTACGAGTATGTAACAGGCTATAACAGGATGGAGACAATACGAGTATGTAAGGGCTATAACAGGATGGAGACAATACGAGTATATAACAGACTATAACAGGATGGAGACATTACGAGTATGTAAGGGCTATAACAGTATGGAGACAATACGAGTATGTAACAGGCTATAACAGGATGAAGACAATACGAGTATGTAAGGGCTATAACAGGTTGGAGACAATACGAGTATGTGAGGGCTATAACAGGATGGAGACAATACGAGTATGTAAGGGCTATAACAGGATGGAGACATTACGAGTATGTAAGGGCTATAACAGGATGGAGACAATACGAGTATGTAAGGGCTATAACAGTATGGACACAATACGAGTATGTAACAGAATGTAACAGGATGTAGACAATACGAGTATGTAACAGACTATAACAGTATGGAGACAATACGAGTATGTAACAGGCTATAACAGGATGGAGACAATACGAGTATATAACAGACTATAACAGGATGGAGACAATACGAGTATGTTACACACTATAACAGTATGGACACAATACGAGTATGTAACAGAATGTAACAGGATGTAGACAATACGAGTATGTAACAGACTATAACAGTATGGACACAATACGAGTATGTAACAGAATGTAACAGGATGTAGACAATACGAGTATGTAACAGGCTATAACAGGACGGAGACAATACGAGTATGTAAGGGCTATAACAGGATGGAGACAATACGAGTATGTAACAGGCTATAACAGGATGGAGACAATACGAGTATGTTACACACTATAACAGGATGGAGACATTACGAGTATGTAAGGGCTATAACAGGATGGAGACAATACGAGTATGTAACAGGCTATAACAGGATGGAGACAATACGAGTATGTAACAGAATATAACAGGATGGAGACAATACGAGTATGTAACACACTATAACAGTATGGAGACAATACGAGTATGTAAGGGCTATAACAGGATGGAGACAATACGAGTATGTAAGGGCTATAACAGGATGGAGACAATACGAGTATGTAACAGGCTATAACAGGACGGAGACAATACGAGTATGTAACAGAATGTAACAGGATGGAGACAATACGAGTATGTAAGGGCTATAACAGGATGGAGACAATACGAGTATGTAACAGGCTATAACAGGATGGAGACAATACGAGTATGTAACAGGCTATAACAGGATGGAGACAATACGAGTATGTAAGGGCTATAACAGGATGGAGACAATACGAGTATGTAAGGGCTATAACAGGATGGAGACAATACGAGTATGTAACAGGCTATAACAGGACGGAGACAATACGAGTATGTAACAGAATGTAACAGGATGGAGACAATACGAGTATGTAAGGGCTATAACAGGATGGAGACAATACGAGTATGTAACAGGCTATAAAAGGATGTATTTATGTGGGTGTAAATATGAACAAAAGATTATCTTGTTTTTCTGTTGTTGCTGTTAGGATAAACCTTGTAGGATATATAATGAGTAAGACTAGGATGTCCTCACCTTATGAGAACTGCTGTAACCTTTCGAGGATCCATGTAAGTTTTCAGTTTGTTACCAAGTAGGAGCCTCACTTTGGCTGTGAACTTATTGTTGACCTTCAGTATCTGTGGAGGCTGGCATTCCACTATAAAGGCGCTGTGTCAAAAAATCGTTGACAGGTGATATTCAAACTTAATGTATTCAAATGATACTGATATAAGGTCGACATACAAAATGTGCACATTGTGGAGATTAAATAGATGTTAGTTAAAGAGTTCTAGAGCCACGATGAATAAAGTTTTTCCTTTTCCAATTTTAGCGACGACACGTTAGCGATTTGAAAGATACTTGGATCATTTAAAGGATTATCAAATACATACTTCTGCCAAAGGACATAGCAATGCTTTTCAAATCGTCTAATAGCCGAACCTTCTTAAACAACTAGGTAGCCCCTTTTGGCATACGTGAGCCTTATAACGATTGTTTTCCTAAAATGTCTCTCGCATTGAATGGATCACAAATGTTTTGACAAAATAATTGTCAGCACATTTTTACAAATACGCAAACAAACCCGCGGCGACAGTCACTTTGCAGGATACAGAAGAACTTGCTTTGCTTAATAGCCTGTTATTCGTAGTTGATCAGGTGACGGACGTACGCAGGTTTGTGGAAATGAAACTCATCCACAGTAAGCTGATTTTAGGTAGTTTGTGAGATTAAGTACATTTTGACCTAAATAATGCGAATTTCTATCTTCTGACTTTGTTAATGAGGATGACTGCCTTTTGTAAAGGTTAGTGAGAATGCTATTTTTATCTTCTGAAAAGGTTAATAAAAATTAATAACGTTTGACAGAGTTCGTGAAAATGCTATTTTATTCTGACCAGGTCAGTTCAAATTAATACCATTTTACAAGTTTAATGACGATGTCTACCTTCTGACAATGTTAGCGAGGATACTGTTAACAGAACTGCTCGAGCTGGCCACCATGTCCTGTATACCGTGAGGAACATCAATGGGAAAGTCTTGTCCAAAGGACTCCATCTGGGAAATCTGATTTCGATTTTTCCATGTCAAGTCAGCCAAGCCTTCAAACCTGTTATTCAAATGTGATATCATTGATTTTTCATTGTCCCAAAACATGTATTTATATAGCAAGTGTGGCATGGGACTAGGGAACTTTTTTATTGCAATCATCATTCATTTAAAAGTCACTTCCCACTTGAGTTCTGTAAGATCTCAGTGATAATGTTAACTGTTACTAAGGCAGTTGTGTACGTGTTGAACAAAACAAAGGGTCAGAACATTGTTTATATAGGGTTTAGGACCAGGTTACCATGGAGTATGCTCAACCCTTCTTACACAACTACAAGTAGTTAATGTGAAAAAGATGAAATGCTTGAACAGACGTCGTCCAAATTAGAAATAATCTCAGGAAGCTGCCCTACATGGAATATCGCATCAAATGAAGACACGTTACGGAATAACTACTTGCCTTAGCCTAAAATATTATCAAACTGTTAAAAAAACTAACCAGTTCTGTATGGTGGCCAGTGCTCGGAGGTCAAACTCGACTCCGTTACCTGCTAACCTCTGTTGCTGTTTCCATGACAACACTTCCTGATTGACCAGTTTTTGGAGAACCTCAAGTTCACAGCGTGTCTGATGAAAATTCTCTATAAAATCCTGTCAATCAACAACAGTAACAACTTACGATAATTAACTCTATCAATGCCACCTGTTTGGAACAACGAATACAAATAAACTGGATATTGTAGCATTGTTATATTACTGTTACATAGGCTAACCACGAAATTTCGTATATATGAAACAAACCACGAAAGAACGTAGACAGAACATTTCATGTGATACAGTCAATGTATCAGGTTTTACATATAGATCGAGGGGAATGCTGATATCGATGACTGTATAGGTAGATTTACTTTTATCGATAACAACTATGACATTGAGCCTGGCCTTTTCTGTAATATAAATAACAAATTCATCCAAACATCAAACTTTACAAAGCTGGAGAAAAATCCATAGCTAACACGATGAAACTTGACACAGAACCAGTGTGTAATAGTAGATGTCCTCTTCACTTACAAAAAAGTGACGAGGGCACACTATTCCGTACAGTACAACCTGATTGAAATGTGAACCACGTGACACATAACACATACTCGTCTTATCTGTACGAGCTGTGTGACCATATCTTTTATGGTATGGTTGATTTCCTGTGTCCTCTGGGTTAGACTGGACCTCTGGTTCATACATAACACAAGGTTTTGTTGGTATGCATCAGGAGCCATATTCGTAATAGAATTCTGCACATTATGGAGCTGGTTCTCAATCTGCTGTGTTTGGCCTGTAATTAAACGGTATACTGATTCAGTTTGTGCAATACTCCAAGACGTTTACTCCTTGTACTCATTCTTCACAAAGTCAGCTGAACTAAATTTCATTTGGGCTATTATTTTTAATTAAGCAATACCAGTATGCAAGTATTTCCAAATAAGTGTTTTCGTCGTCATATTTTGAATACCTTTTTTCATGAAGTTTGAATATTGATCTTTGAATTTGATATATTCTAAAAATATACTATACAAATACTTTGTAGTTTTTTTCATCTGATGTGAAACAGAGATTTTCGAGGTAAACATATCTAATACTTACGATTTTAAGAATATTTTCTCAAAACCGTATATCGATATGTATATCGTTTTGAATGTAACCAATCAACTAATATACTTTATACCTTTAACCTGGTTAAGCTTCTGACGCGTGATATTAAACTGTTTGAACTTTTCATCCAGTGTTTGCAGATAGTTCTGTGTTACCTGAAATGCGAGGATATGAAGTTAGACGAATGTAATAATGTATATACAAGATAATATGATATCATTTTACTCGTTATTTAACAACAACTGACTCCAGTATCAGTGTCTTTGTTTTATTCATATTTACAGTAGCTTTCGATATATCTCTCTTTTGATTGCCTCCTGTGTAAGTATCTCCCCTAGTAGTAATTTTCCCTGTAATTGCCTCCCGTGTAATGTTTGCCCCTTGCAGTAACTTCCCCTGTAATTTCCTTTTGTGTACCATCTCACCTTGTAGTTACTTCTCCTTCATTTTCTCCCTTTTAATTTTCTCCCAATGCAGTAGCTTCCCCTGTAATTGCCTCCCATGTAATTATCTTCCCTAGCAGTAACTTCCTTTGAAATTACCTTTTGTGTAATTATCTCCCCTTGTAGTTACTTCTCCTTAATTGTCTCTCTTTTAAGTATCTCCCGTTGTAGTGTCTTCGCCTGTAGTTACTCCCCCTGTAATAACCTTTTGTGTAATTATCTCCCCTGGTGGTAACTTCCTCTGTAATTACCATTTGTATAATTATCTCCCCTTGTAGTTACTTCTCCTTCATTGTCTCTCTTTTAAGTATCTCCCGTTGTAGTCTTCCCCTGTAGTTACTCCCCCTATAATAACCTTTTGTGTAATTATCTCCCCTTGTAGTTACTTTCTTAATTGCCTCCCTTGTAATTATACCTCTTTTGTAGTTACTTCCCTTGTTATTGCCTCCCTTGTAATAAGCTCTCCTTGTCGTTTCTTCCCCTGTTATTTCTCCCCCCTCCCCTGTATTTGTCTCTCCTGTAATTTCCTTTTGTGTAACCATCTCCCCTTGAAGTTACTTCTCCTTAATTGTCCCCCTTTTAATTTTTTCCCAATGCAGTAGCTTCCCCTGTCATTGCCTCCCGTGTAATTATCTTCCCTAGCAGTTACTTCCTTTGAAATTACCTTTTGTGTAATTATCTCCCCTTGTAGTTACTTCTCCTTAATTGTCTCTCTTTTAAGTATCTCCCGTTGTAGTGTCTTCCCCTGTAGTTATTCCCCCTATAATAACCTTTTGTGTAATTATCTCCCCTTGTGGTAACTTCCTCTGTAATTACCATTTGTGTAATTATCTCCCCTTGTAGTTACTTCTCCTTAATTGTCTCTCTTTTAAGTATCTCCCGTTGTAGTGTCTTCGCCTGTAGTTATTCCCCCTATAATAACCTTTTGTGTAATTATCTCCCCTTGTGGTAACTTCCTCTGTAATTACCTTTTGTGTAATTATCTCCCATTGTAGTTACTTCCCCTTAATTGTCTCTCTTTTAAGTATCTCCCGTTGTAGTGTCTTCCCCTGTAGTTACCCCCCCCCCCCCCCCCCCCCCCCTATAATAACCTTTTGTGTAATTATCTCCCCTGGTGGTAACTTCCTCTGTAATTACCTTTTGTGTAATTATCTCCCCTTGTAGTTACTTCTCCTTCATTGTCTCTCCTCTAAGTATCTCCCGTTGTAGTGTCTTCCCCTGTAGTTACTCATCCTATAATAACCTTTTGTGTAATTATCTCCCCTTGTAGTTACTTTTTTAATTGCCTCCCTTGTAAATATACCTCTTTTGTAGTTACTTCCCTTGTTATTGCCTCCTTTGTAATAAGCTCACCTTGTCGTTTCTTCCCCTGTTATTTCTCCCCTCTCCCCTGTATTTGTCTCTCCTGTCATTTCCTTTTGTGTAACTATATCCCCTTGTAGTTACTTCTCCTATAATTGCCTCCCGTGTAAGCATACCTCTTTGTAATTGCCGTCCCTATACTTACTTGGGTTCTACTCTGTAAACGTTCAATCCTCTGAATGACATCCAGCTGGCGGTGATACTGAGTGTCACCTCCATTCTCAGATGTAGCCTGATCAAACCAACAAAAATACCGACATTTTAACCACACTAGAATTCAAACTCAAAATTAATAACCAGAGGGCAAAACATGAACAAAAATATCGAGTGCACGGATACTTTTGAAAAAGTACAATAAGCCCGGGTGCTCAAATGAGGAGTAGGGGTGGAGATATCTGAACCACAAGGGACAAGCCTCGAACACGCCCCGACTTATCGAGTAAGTAAATAGAATGAGACAATGATGTGCACCATCACGTTTCCTCTGGTATTAACAGACTGCATCTCTCTCGACACAGCATGTTAATGTATCAGTCCGTAGACGACATTTGTCATCGTTATAATGGTAACACGCCCTTGAATAAATAACCAACTGGTATATGTAAACACCAAAGAAAGGAGAATCAGATATGTTACTATCTAGAAATGGAAAAATAGCAACTGAATTGAAGTCATCCTGCATATCATACCGCTTAGTTGTCATAATAAATTTACTCTCTTGTCATAATATTACGAGGAATACGTCATGATTATATATAATAAATGATCCTATACTTATTACTATATCATCCAGAAATATAAGTAAATGCAACAATTGTGTTTCCCCACTAACATTTTCTGCCTGAGCCACTGCACGCTCCTCCTGCGACAGGTAGCTTTTCACTAACTTGACAAACTCCAGTGCATTCCCCGTGTATCTTTGCTAAAATAAAAAAGAACACCAACGTGTAAACACGTGTATTTCACCTAGTATTTAAATGTAGAATCAGTTCTGGTCAAAAGCTAATAGACTGATTCATACCTACGGAATCTGCTTTGATGCAAATTTACAGTGTAACATTTGTTTGTGTCTACCTAGACATTAATGTATCATTTGGATGTAAAGAGCAAATACGTTACTTATTTATGTTTCCTCATAACTCGATTTCCTTATAAAGCTAAAGAACTAGTATTGTAATGAAGGATCACTCTATTGCAATAGGTATAAATTAAAACCTTATGTTTTATAGGCATTTTCCTCCATTACTATAAAAGCTAATATCCATAACCTGAGTAAGTTATATGCACTTTTTATAGGCATTTTTCTCTATTACTTAAAAGCAATTGTTCTTCACCTGAGTAAGTTACTTTTTATAGGCATTTTCCTCCATTAGTATAAAAGCTATTGTCCTTTACCTGAGTAAGTTACTTTCATCAAACATTCACTTACTGTTACTTACTCTGATTTTATGTTCAGAATCCCGAAGTTTTGTTTTCAGGACGAACTCGGTTGTTTTACGAATTGAGCTCCTGAGATCATTTAACAAGGATTCTAACATCTGATTGGCAAATCCTTCATCTTCTACGTTTCCTGAATTCTCTTCGTTCACTTCACTCCTGAACTCACAAAGTAAAACGAAAATAATGATATACCAATATAATGATGAAATCATAATTGAAACTCAAAATCGATTAAAAGAGAACAGACATATAGATTTGCGTTGAGACTCCTGAGGAAGTACAATGGGAATAAGCCAATGTCCTTCTGAAGAAAAAGCGTCTCCCGCCATACAAATCTAGGTCCGTGTTAAGTCACAATCTCAAATGAGAGTTAGGTTGGTGACATTGGAACAACTGATGCCTTGCATCTTCGACATTACCCACGTTCTCATCCCCAACCTTTCTCATTGAATTATAGAATAATTGGCGTGTATTTGCACACGTACATGTAAATGATAACCTAAGTCAAATAGGAATGCAAATAGCTTAGTTATATAATCTATGTAACATATTATTTAATGTGGCCTACAATGGCAGATCTTCTATAAGGTCCGCTAGCTGGTCACGGACTTCCACGGTGAATGGATCGCGGTACTGGTCCAGCAGCTGACGCTGAATCTGTATAGGTAACATCTTCACACGTCCCCATAATGATTTAGACTGCTCGTACAACGGTGTTCGTGGTGTCTGAAAAAAGTTACTTATTAGTGTTACTGACACATCACAAGAATTGGTACACAAAGGTTGGTTCTTTAACTGACCAAATATGACACCAGTTCAGAGCAAGTACATAGCCATTTCCCCACTGGAGTGATATTGACTTCAAGGGTGTAAACTAACTGTATCGTGTTCATCTAGAAAAGTAACCCTATCTCCGATAAAACTTACTATATTTATCCGGCAATGTCCTTACATTGTAATAAACTCGAGTCATAATGTAGTAAACTCAACCTCAACTTCGAGTCATAATGTAGTAAACTCAACCTCAACTTCGAGTCATAATGTAATAAAAACAACCTCAACTTCGAGTCATAATGTAATAAACTCAACCTCAACTTCCGAGTCATAATGTAATGAACTCAACACCTACTTCGAGTCATAATGTAATAAAAAAAAATCCCTTCTTTGAACCAAAATGTAATAAACTTAATCTCTACTTTGAGGCATACTGTAATAAATTCAACCCTTCCTTAAAGTCAAAGTTTGTATAATTGGATCTTGGGTGTAATTACACAATAAATACGGTATAATTCATTTACATTAAAAATGCTAAGATGATTTAAACAACATGCCAATAAATTTGATATTTAGTTGTAACAATATCAACATCAATTAAACAATGGAACCATCGCAAGGTAGATATAGAGAAACTTCTATTCTAAGGTCAGTGCTCACGGAACATGTAAAACACAATTGATTATACATAATCTCACATGAAAATGGTCATGACAAAACGATTAAAAAACGACTAAGGTATATAAACACTAGTTACGTTGAGTTCCGTTTCACTAGTAGTACTGCCAGGAGACCTTTCTTCATCAACACTCATATTTACGTCGGGATTTTCACGTTTCCACTTCAATCTACAAAGGACAAAGCGTTTCTCATTACAATACGTGAAGTTAAAACAAATGTAACAGGCCATGATCAAATAGCGATATTATCAGCAATGTTACTGCAATATCATCCGCCCTGCTTTACTTACAATGCTTTGCTATGCCCCCTCCTCCTTCCTTAGTATAATGTTTTTTCAGTGGTATGCCTCCCTACAAAGCTATGTCTTTTCTATCAGGCTTTCTCTTCTGTAGTAATATGATGGACTCTTGTGCTTCTAATCTTAAGTATGTTTGCAATTACAAATGCTATACAAAATGCGAGCCCTCAAATAGAGCAGAAAGAAAATACGAGCCTTCAAATTGAGCAGAAAGAAAATACGAGCCTTCAAATAGAGCAGAAAGAAAATACGAGCCTTCAAATAGAGCAGAAAGAAAATGTGAGCCTTCAAATAGAGCAGGAAGAAAATACGATACTTCAAATAGAGCAGAAAGAAAATGTGAGCCTTCAAATAGAGCAGAAAGAAAATGTGAGACTTCAAATAGAGCAGAAAGAAAATACGAGCCTTCAAATAGAGCAGAAAGAAAATACGAGCCTTCAAATAGAGCAGAAAGAAAATGTGAGCCTTCAAATAGAGCAGAAAGAAAATACGAGCCTTCAAATAGAGCAGAAAGAACAGAACGACATGTCGCATCACTGTTAATGTTGTCCTCTATAATATATAAGTACCGTAACATCGACACTAATTTTACTTTATTTCCCTATTGACCATGTTGTACATGCTCAATAAGCAGTTCAAATGAAAGTAAACATTGTCCTCTGTATCACGAAGGCCCTCCTGGGTCACTCGCATATTGAGTTAGGTCACGTGATTGTAAATGCGGTAACATTAACACCGTTAGAGATTTTTGCAAAGTGCAACCTCTAAATCACTTTTTTCAACAAGGTATCTTGAATCAATGGAAAGAGTATATCAATAGGCATCTGAAAAATGCAAAATGTAGCCTTCGTGTCCGGCAGTGCAGACAAAACGCGGAACCTGTTGAAGTTGCAACAACATACACTAATGAGCAACAGAATGGGGCGCAACATTAACTGTGATGCGATGTTAAAGTATTGTACTGATATTGTTCCTGAAGTATAACATTGTGGACACTTAAGTGGTGTATAACATTGTGTAGTGATGCATAACATTGTGTAGTGATGTATAACATTGTGTAGTGATGTATAACATTGTGTAGTGATGTATAACATTATGTAGTGATGTATAACATTGTGTAGTGATGTATAACATTGTGTAGTGATGTATAACATTGTGTAGTGATGTATAACATTGTGTAGTGATGTATCACATTGTAGACACTTTAGTGATGTATAACATTGTGTAGTGATGTATAACATTGTGTAGTGATGTATAACATTGTGTAGTGATGAATAACATTGTGTAGTGATGTATAACATTATGTAGTGATGTATAACATTGTGTAGTGATGTATAACATTGTGTAGTGGTGTATAACATTGTGTAGTGGTGTATAACATTGTAGACACTTTAGTGATGTATAACATTGTAGACACTTTAGTGATGTATAACATTGTAGACACTTTAGTGATGTATAACATTGTTGACACTTTAGTGGTGTATAACATTGTGTAGTGATGTATAACATTGTGTAGTGATGTATAACACTGTGTAGTGATGTATAACATTGTGTAGTGATGTATAACATTGTTGACACTTTAGTGATGTATAACATTGTTGACACTTTAGTGATGTATAACATTGTTGACACTTTAGTGGTGTATAACATTGTGTAGTGATGTACAACATTGTGTAGTGATGTATAACATTGTGTAGTGATGTATAACTTTGTGTAGTGGTGTATAACATTGTGTAGTGATGTATAACATTGTTGACACTTTAGTGGTGTATAACATTGTGTAGTGATGTATAACAGTGTGTAGTGATGTATAACATTGTGTAGTGATGTATAACATTGTGTAGTGGTGTATAACATTGTGTAGTGATGTATAACATTGTGTAGTGATGTATAACATTGTTGACACTTTAGTGGTGTATAACATTGTGTAGTGATGTATAACAGTGTGTAGTGATGTATAACATTGTAGACACTTTAGTGATGTATAACATTGTGTAGTGATGTATAACATTGTGTAGTGATGTATAACATTGTGGACACTTTAGTGATGTATAACATTGTGTAGTGATGTACAACATTGTGTAGTGATGTATAACATTGTGTAGTGATGTATAACATTGTGTAGTGGTGTATAACATTGTGTAGTGATGTATAACATTGTGTAGTGATGTATAACATTGTGTAGTGATGTATAACATTGTGGACACTTTAGTGATGTATAACATTATGTAGTGGTGTATAACATTGTGTAGTCATGTATAACATTGTGTAGTGGTGTATAACATTGTGGACACTTAAGTGATGTATCTTGCATTGCGACGTGAAAATAATAATTCATGGAAATATTCCTTCTAATTTTCTTTCCCAGATGTCTGGCCAGTCGTTCAGACGCGTCTCTGGTACATATGGCAAGCCGTTTTAACATTTAATCCCATTTCCTCTTAAGGGGATATTTTTTCACTTAAGTGAAATTCTTATTTCACTTAAGTGAAAAAAGAATTTTCACTTAAGTGAAAAAAACATAATGCAAATAATATATTCACCTTAAGGTGAAAAGAATTTCACTTAAGTGAAATTCTTTTTCACTTAAGTGAAATAAAACATAATGCAAATAAACGTTAATATCCCTTAAGACGAAAAGAATTTCACTTCAGTGAAAAAAAAATTATGTGCAGACATAATGCAAAACACTTGTCCCATAAGTGAAATTCTTTTCATCTTAAGGTAAATAAAACTGACCATATGTCCATAAAGTCACTCTGTCCTCCTATCCACCCCATGGTATAATGGAATGAACCCTCCCCTTGGACCTGTCAACTAAGAAACAGAGTGAGTAAACTTCAACTTTGACACGTTCTTATCACTTACCATAATGGAAATAAATAAAACATATATTTAATGGAAATAAAACATAAGTGAAAGTAAATCATATGGGAAATAGTATTGATTTTATTAACAACAAATGAAGTAGAGAAAAGGTCTCGAATTGGTCAGAAATTAAACACCCAATGCTTGGTCAATAGATGGACTAGTCCATATCTGATTCATGAGAGTGGGTGTCCGATTTACTCAACAGCAGCATTTGCATTATGTTTTATTTCACTTAAGTGAAAAAGATTTTCCCTTAAGATGAATAAAATTTATTTCACTTAAGTGAAATTCTTTTTCACTTAAGTGAAATAAAACATAATGCAAAAAAAGTCTTTTAACCTTAAGGTAAAAAGTATTTCACTTAAGTGAAATAAATTTGAAGCATATTTTACCTCAAGAGGAAATGGGATTAAATGTTAAAACGGCTTGCCATAGGTACACATGTTTGAGAAGAAAAATAAAACCGGAGGGAATATTTCAAATATGAACATTTGGTGAGGTCGATATATTGCTTTACCAACCATATTAACCGAATCACTTTAGTGATGTATAACATTGTGTAGTGATGTATAACATTGTGTAGTGATGTATAACATTGTGTAGTGGTGTATAACATTGTGTAGTGATGTATAACATTGTGTAGTGATGTATAACATTGTGTAGTGATGTATAACATTGTGTAGTGATGTATAACATTGTGTAGTGAAGTATAACATTGTGTAGTGATGTATAACATTGTGTAGTGGTGTATAACATTGTGTAGTGGTGTATAACATTGTGTAGTGATGTATAACATTGTGTAGTGATGTATAACATTGTGTAGTGATGTATAACATTGTGTAGTGATGTATAACATTGTGTAGTGGTGTATAACATTGTGTAGTGATGTATAACATTGTGTAGTGATGTATATAACATTGTGTAGTGGTGTATAACGTTGTGGACACTTTAGTGATGTATAACATTGTGTAGTGATGTATAACATTGTGTAGTGGTGTATAACATTGTGTAGTGATGTATAACATTGTGTAGTCATGTATAACATTGTGTAGTCATGTATAATATTGTGTTGTGGTGTATAACGTTGTGGACACTTTAGTGATGTATAACATTGTGTAGTGATGTATAACATTGTGTAGTGGTGTATAACATTGTGTAGTGATGTATAACATTGTGTAGTGATGTATAACATTGTGTAGTGGTGTATAACATTGTGTAGTGGTGTATAACATTGTGGACTATCTTTTACCAACCATATTAACCGAATCAAAGGTTCTTCATTTTTATGTTTGATAACAGATTTACACAGGGACATCGTATGACAAAATAAACGCAATATTAATCTGGTATTTCCAAAAAATATAATCATAAGGTTAATATCTCAAAGTATTAACCTACAGGAGACCTTATCTAATACAGAACTTAAAAAAGTAATAGAGAGTTCAGAAAAATGCTTTAATCCAAGGACGAACCGCATTGTTTCCAAACAGGTCGTTCTCTTGGCTATGTTCTTAATCCAATTTGAATTGTTCTCAAGTGCCGAGCTTCCTTTTACCCTTGTAACCTTTATAAATGGGTGTCATCCTGTTTCTCCCAAAACTGAAAAATATATATCCTGTTTCTCCCAAAAACTCTTGTAAACAATAAAGGGAGAGTGATGTTTTAACAGTTAAGTTAACTGCTACCTGTACAGGTAAATCAATGTTCTTGTTACCTGTACAGGTTATCAGTTGACAAATAAATGAAATAATAGATTTATCCATATATTCAGAGATGGTTTGAATTTAAAAATAAAACGTGTAATTTAATAAGAAATAGATAGATAAAAATAAAAAGTTATGTATGTATACATTTATATTTATGATAAATTTATAGAAGTGATTATAATTGACAACATTTAGATTTATCCATATATTCATAGATGGTCTGAATTTAAAAATAAACATGGAATTTACTAAGAAATAAATAAATAAAAAATTATGAATATAATGGATTTATTGAAGTGATTATAATTGACTTCTTCTATATTTGTCCATATATTCATAAATGGTTTGAATTTAGAAATAAAACTGATAAATTAATAAAAGTTATTTATATTTCAACATTTCAAAATTGTACAAATAGTGGGGCCGACCTCCCTAGGGGCTGAGAGGCGGGGCCAAAAGGGGTCATTTTGGCAGAATGGATATAAACAACTTTTTCTCTGAAACTAAGCAATGGATATCTCTAATATTTAACTGATAGCATTCTCTAGGGTTACAAATTCAAAATTAAACAAATGACAGGGCCAACCCTCTTGGGGCTGAGGGGCGGTACCAAAAGGGGTCAATTTGGTTAAATTGATATAAACAACTTCTTCTCTGAAACTAAGCAATGGATATCACTCACATTTGTATGGAAGCATGGTCATTGGGTGAAGAGATTCAAAATTGTACAAATCTTAGGGTTGACCCCACCAGGGGGCTGAGGGGTGGGGCTAAAAGGGGTCAATTTGGCTAAATTGATATGATCAACTTCTTCTCTGAAACAGCTCATATTTGACTGCTAGCATCCTTTTGGGTAAGGATTCAAAATTTTATAAAGGAAGGAACTGACCCCCCAGGGTGCAGAGGGCAGGGTCAAAAGGGGTCAATTGGTTTAAACAACTTCTTTTCTGAAACTAAGCAATGGATAACACTCACATTTGTGAGGTTGTCTCTATGAGGTTGCGCCAAAAGTCAGTTTCTTTTCATGAACTAATGTATTTTTTGGCATAAAACCTCACGTACCCATATAAAATGCCTATGAGATATCGACATAGCAATACCAGTGACAAATAAAATCATCATTCTTGTTTCATATCACTTGAAATCCAGGTGAGCGATACAGGCCCTCTGGGCCTCTTGTTTATGATATAAATAATGTTAATTTGTAATGTATGTATGAATGTATATTTGGTGCTTATTACATTGTATTTTGAAGATAATATAGTGCTTATTAGTTATCCATTGTTTAAGTATCATATCACCAGTAAAAAGTACATATATGTGTGCAATACATTATTTTTAACTTTTTAAAGTTTAGAATATGTTTGACATATGTATTCACATATTTGATTTTGTCAATGAAATAATATGTAATTTCATATCTCAAAGTATAATATCAAATTGACATTTTTGTAGTTCTATCACCTATCTACCTGTGTTTTCCTGGATTTTGCAATAAAGGAATGAGAGAGTTAATTACTTTCTGTGTTTACTTAATAATTAGACCCCTGTGTAAACAAATCCTGTTTCTCCCCAAAAATATTTTACCTAGATTTTCAGTTTTGGGAGAAACAGGATTAAACCTATAAATGTAGTGTGTTGAAACACTGGACTCCCATTTATATCCCGAGTAAATGAGATATTACACGAGTCTCACAGCAGACGTGAAAAACTGACCAAGAATTTATTTGGCTAACAAGTTTTTTTGTCGTTTTTTCTTTTGTTATTTCTTTTAAACTGTGTACGTAACATGGGCATTTTTTTTCAGGTACTTCAGAAAACAGACGTTTTTTTAAGCTGTTGTGTAATCTCTCACAGTAAGACCTTTGGCATGCTTCGTCCGGGCAAACATGCGTGATAAATATAAGTTCGTATACATGTAAATATGGAGGGTTAAAAGGGACATAAGTCAAACATAATATTTTCATTCTTTTTTCTTACTTTTTTTTACTTTTCTAATTGCAACTTCTCATTATTTGTCATTACTGATTTATTTCTCACAATTTTAATGCTTCATTTTACGTAATTACTTTTTTGAATTCAAAACTCTTTATTTTAACATAACATAGGATTGCTATGATATGCGGAACTACGAAAACCAGTCTAGTACTTCGAGCTCTTGGCCTAGGCCTACTGCCTGTGCCATTCAACCGGAGCAATCTAATTAAAATCTAGATGGTCATTCTCACTACGTTACATGAGCAACGTGTAGTGATAATGACCATCTAGATTTTAATTAGATTGATCATACAGCGCCCGTACTGCCAGTTCCAAGACTTCGGATATATAGATAACGGTTAGACTTCTATCAACCGATGATATTGCCGAAAATTGATTCATATATTTAATTGTAAATTTCATTTCATTTCGGGACTTTCCCCTATGTAATTTAATATCAAGAACAGGTGAGCAAGTTATCTCCCTTTTTCTATCACAGATGAAATTAAGTAATTAGCAAGTTTTAAATTATTTATGTGAATTTGACCAATAATTCATGTAAATGAAGCTTAATAATGCATAATAAATCATATTTTTATTTTTAAATAACTTTTTTCAACCTTTTATCAGGTAGCAGTGTACACCAGTTTGCCCTGGAGTTTCTGAAAATTAAGTGGCTAAATTATCTCTTACTCTTATATATATTTGCTTTGTTATTTGTTAGCTTTGTTTATCACCCTTTGAATAGCCAGCTGAGTCAGTTTGAGGCAGGGTCTCCTTGTAGTAGTTAGTGACTACCTCTGAACAACATGCAGGAGACCTGTCTGTCCACATGCCATCCAGGAAATGGAGCTTACCAAGCAAAATAAATAATATTTTCTTTTCAAATAAATGATTTAAACTTCTTGTAAGGTAGCAGTGTAGACCAGTTTGCCAAGATTCTAAAAAATAAGTAGCATCTTTAAGTCTGAGGCTGGGTCTCCTTGTAGTAGTTTGTGACTACCTGACTGAACAACATACAAGAGGCCCAATGCATGCCATCTAGAACAAAAAGGGTAAAGTGGTCTTGTCCAAAGACATAACCATGACAGCACATACCGGCCTGATTGTCAGCTTCCCTTTTCTTCTGGTTATCATTAAATCCTGGTCATTGTTTGAATTTGTCAAATAATTTTCTATAATACCTTTATATAAGTAAAAGTTTAAATTCAAAAGATAAAAACACAACTACTTTGTTCCCCAACACTGAATTTAACATAGTGCAACACAGTAAATACATAATAGTTCCAAAAACTTAAGTATAAATTTGTCAGAATTGGTGTCTTGCGCATTGTTTTCTTTGGTATATGGTATTTAAAGCAGAGATATTTCAAAATTTACCAATTGCTACCTATGTGCAGATGAAATTTTGGAGAAAAACTATTTTGTAAAATAGTGATAACAAAATATTAGTAATTCTTTAATTTTGACAAGTAGTTTTCTATTATACCTTTTGTAATAAGTTGAAACTGATTACAAATTCAAAAGACAAAACTACAACATGGTTCCACACCCTAAATTAGTTAATTAACTTAATGCGATATAACAATCAACATAATTTTAGTAAAATTTTCTCAGAACAGGTTTCTCGCACATGGTTTTCTTTGGCACATGTAAGCATAGGGTTGAATATGTTGATATGGAATTGATAATAAAGCAACTTGTAGATATTTGAAAATTTACTAATTCATGAAATTTCAAAGTCAACTATTTTGTAAAATTGTGATAGCTAAAACCTGGTAACTCTTTGATTTTGTCAAATAATTTTCTATCTTATACTTTTTTGTAATAAATTGAAATTGATTTAATTTTAAAAGATAAAAAAAAATGCATGACATCTTTCTATACGCCCAAAGCAACAGAATTTTTCCTATTGCAACATAATAACAGAGACATATATTTGTATATCTGTATATATGTCTCTGATAATAATTGACAATATTAATATTTTAGCTTAAAATTTGTCAGAACAGCTTTCTGTCATATTGCTTTCTTTGGTGCATAAAAGTGAAGGGTTTAAATATATTTGAAAACTTATTTCATTTATTAATCAATGCAACAGATGATATAATTTGACACTGTCAAAATTTAAAGCATTAGAACATATCTAGATATTTCATTAAGAATTTGGGAAACAAATTCTATTGCTGAAAAAGAATTATTTAATATACTGCTAGTGTGTACTGAAGTACATGTACAGTATACGTAGTTCCTTGAAAGTTCGTGTCATCGTAAGCTAATATGTACGAGATATGATTCTCGAAATGTCGTTGCTCCACAACATAAACAAATATCATCAGCTGATCAAGACATCAAAGCATAAACTAACGACACAGTAATTTCATTAAACAAACAAACAATAAAGACATTAAATATTACATATTCAACGTTAACGTCGCCTGTCTCTAAAACGTTAATGAACACGTAACATTTACACTAGACCGAGGAAACATACTGGAAACCTACAGGAAACCTACGAGATTTGTTATCGAAAAGATGAACGCTGGTCTAGCTGATTGACCCACTTCCGTCACAAAAGTTGAGCGATGTCGTAAAACGACACGGAAAAATCGTCAAAAACAAACATTTTATTGGTACACAAACGGTGTCTCAATACCAATAATATTACATATCTAATAAGCACAATGCCTAGGATTTAACCGTTTTGATAAAATCATAATATGAAGTTACCAGTCGGTGGCTGTTGGGGAGCGCCCCGTGATTATATATTTATGTTCAGATTTTACTGCCCCCTGGTGTTAGAATAGTTTGAAAAAATGCATCAAGGGTTTTTTGGGACATAATTCTGAAACACTTACATTGTTGTGGTGAAACAAAATATACTTAAATAACCAAATAGGAAAAGAAGAAAATGCGATATTAAACCACTAAATTTGAAAACCATAAAACTATCAAGCAGAAACTGAAAAAATGACATATTAAATCAAAGTTTTTGGTCACAAAATAGAAATAGCCGACTAGCCTAATATCTAAAATTGTTAAACAGAATTTTACTTAGTTTATAGCATCAGTCTGCAGCAATAGGAATATAAAACAAAGAAACACAAACTATCTACCGCTGAATAAAAGAAATTAAATATCAATACTTATCACGATGTAAAAATAAAGAAATGAAAAAATAAAAGATAAAGGAACAATAATCAAAACAATAAGTTAAATGGTTAAACAAACAAGAAAAGTTAAACATATAATTATGTCCCTTTTAACCCTCCATATGTATATTGTTTCGTAATTGTTCTAAAATAAAGTTTACAATATGATATGATATGCGAGAGAGTGGCGTGATTTTATTACTCGTTTTACTATAGTTAACAAGCCGTACTACATTATTTGATATGAAAAAATACATGAAACATTTTGATGTACCGACAGTTGAATTACGGACTGGCTCCACTATTTCTGACATACAATTTGAAACGAGTGACATAACTGACATACTGAAATCATTAAATATAAATAAAGCTGTTGGGAATGATACAATCAGTCACAATATGTTAAAAAATACAGCAAATTCAGTAGCTTTACCATTGAGTATTATTTTTAGAGCTTCTCTGGAAACTGGAGTTTTTCCTAAATTGTGGAAACATGCATTAGTTACACCTTTATTTAAATCTGGGGACAAACATATTTTTTCAAATTACAGGCCAATTTCACTACTCAGTACGGTTGGGAAAGTTTTTGAAAGGTTAATTGTTAAATATTTAAATAATTACTTGCTAGATCATTCATTAATATATAAGCTTCAGTCTGGTTTTCAACCTGGCCATTCGACAGTTCATCAACTTATTGAAATTTATCACACTTTGTGTGAAAATCTAGAAAAAAGACATCCTACATGTTTAGTTTTCTGTGATATATCGAAAGCTTTTGATCGTGTGTGGCACAAGGGACTGGGGGTGAAACTAGCAAACTATGGTATTAGCGGCAAACTTTTAAATTGGCTTTTAAATTATATAAGTGAAAGGAAACAACAAGTTTGTGTGGGTGACTCTAAATCACTTGTTAAAACTACTAACGCTGGCGTTCCACAAGGTTCTGTACTTGGTCCCTTGTTATTTATTTTATACATTAATGACATTTCCGATAATCTACAAAGTCTTTCAAAGTTGTTTGCAGACGATACGTCATTATTATATTCAAATCCATCCCCTCAAAATGTTGAATCTGTAATCAACAACGATTTAGAGCACATTCAAAATTGGGCAAATAAATGGTTAGTAAAGTTTAATCCTTCCAAAACAGAGGCACTGCTTATCCATAATTCTGAGCTAGATTATGTAATTGATATTGAATTTGATAATGTTAGTGTGAACTTCGTAGAAAACCATAGGCACTTGGGAGTTATATTGGACGGAAATTGTAAATGGACCAGTCATATTGATGGTATTTGTAAAAAGGTATCGAAACAGATAAGTGTTTTGCGTAAACTTAAATATATATTAAATCGCCACACTTTATATAGAATATATACTTCGTATATTATACCATTATTAGAATATTGTTGTGAGGTATGGGATGGGTGTAGTCTCGGTGACTCAGATAAACTAGAAAAACTTCAACTAGAAGCTGCACGTGTGATTACGGGATTACCATCTTACACTAGTATACAGTCATTATATTCTGAAAGTGGTTTAGAACCTCTTGCTATTAGACGCTCTAGGCGAAAATTGCAGCTTTTTTATAAAATTAAACATAAATTATCTCCAAATTACCTAACATCACTTCTTCCACCATTAGTATCAGAAAATTCTCAATATAACCTTAGAAATGCCAATAATTACTCGTTACCAAATTACCGTTTACATCTTACTAATTCATCTTTCTTTCCCTCTACTATCCAACTATGGAATCATTTAGATAACGAAATCCGACAAAGTGTTACGTACTCGGCCTTTAAACATTCTCTTCAAAATTTTACAGACACGAAAGTTCCCTTCTACTATCAAATTGGTGACAGAAAACATAACATTATGCATGCAAGATTAAGAAACAGATCTAGTACTCTTAACAACGATTTATTTCATGCAAATTTGATTAATTTTAAACACTGCCAATGTGGACACCCTGTTGAAGATGCATATCATTTCTTTTTTGAATGTAATAATTACTCTGTTCAGCGTTTGCAACTGTTTCGTGATCTAAATTATTTCATCCCACTAGACCTGCAACTTCTGCTATTCGGAAAAAATGAACTTTCTCATCAAGAAAATGTAACTATATGCCAATCAACCCAACTATTTATTAAAAATACAAATAGATTTTAAAAATATCTTAATTGGAAATTAATGTACATTGTATTTTTGTCTTTGCGGACTCGGGTGACATTCGGGTGTGTGTGAAATGTTATAAATGAAGGACCAGAAAAGAAAAGGAGGAAGACACCACTGGCATGGATTATCATAGACATTAGACAAGTTTGAACGAAAGGAAAGTCGAATTGTGTACCAAAGTGATTGTTGCCCGAGTCCGCTTAGGTCTACCACAAAACTATTTGTCTTTTTGAAGTATTTAGATATACATGTATATCCCATATATATAAGATTATTTGTATCAATATCTTATAAAATCTCTTTCTGTCTCTCTCTTCCTTCCCCCCTCCAACTCCCCCTCTCTTCCCCTTTCTCTCCGTCTCCCTCCCCTTCTGTCTCTCTCTCTCTCTTTCTCTCTATTTCTTATAAAATTAGATTGTAAATATGTAAATAAAACTACCATCATGTGAATTTTTTCTCAATGTAAAATTGTATCGGGAGAGGGCTTAATATAAGTTGGAAAACTTGTGCCCAATCCCTTTGTAACAAATTGTAAATTACAAATAAAATATGTTTAAATCAAATCAGACGTATCAAAGGTGTGTGTTTATATCATAGAAATATTATTATATTAAACCTGGTATGTACAAATTTATTCAACTTCTAGAAACAGCTAACAAAAAAGATCCTTCAAATTTAGCAAAATATATTAAATACAGTAATAAACAAAGAACAGATTTTTTATTAGTATAAAAAATGTCCTTCTACACTCTACCTGTTGTACAATGTATGTGTTAGTCCGGTTGTGTGTGTGTATGCGAGTGTGTGGTTTTGTATTGTATCATTTCTGTACATGTATATATTTGTTGAACCCATGAGCCGTAAGGCTCAAGGAAATAAAGAACTTTAAACTTGATATCACCTCTGCTCCTCCTTGATTACATTATCTTTTTACGGAGTTCTACATACCTTGGTTGACAGGTAAAGTTTAGACTATAGCCTTGATCCAACATGATATGGTACACGAAATGACAACTACACTATTTTGTTACATACGTATCAATACAATATATAAATAAGAGTTCCGGCTAGCAGCAATGCGTACATGTAAATTGAAACCATAATAGTTTGTGTTTTGAATATGGATTTTAAGTGTAGGTGTCCTATTAATTTTTCTGTTGTGCTGATAAATATATTATATATTATATAGTTCAACATTCTAATGTAATTATTTTAGTGTTGTAATGTGTATTAGGTGCTAAGGCGGTACTTACCGGGAATACAAATAATTAAATATTTTTGTTTTGGCCCCGGATATGACGCGACAGGTGGCGTTCTGGTCAAGATGAAGTATGTGATTGGTCAATATAGCGGTCAATGCAAAATGCAGATTTACAGTTAAAAACGAAACAAAGTTAAAGGGACCTCACGGTAAACCAATATTTATTTTGTATTTTGTATCATATTATTGGGTATATCTTTTAAAAAAATAACCTTCTGAACAATAACCATTCGAATTCGATGATGTAGGCCTATGTACATAAAAACATCAATTATCAATTATTAAAAGGTTATCAAACAATCTGAATATGCAAAAAAATTGTGACATATACGATAAACGCATGCGCACAACAAACTAAAACACATGGAAACAAAAATGGCTTCCAATGTGAATCGACTGCGGTTGAAAACGATAACAGCTTCCGCAATGAAGAGAATAATAGGAAAATGGGTCAAAAACAATCCTAGAATTAAACATGGGAAGCAGTACAATAGACTGTAACAGTTCAAACATGAAAACAGCAGTAATACGGACGCCGCTCGTATTCTGCTTGATTGTTTGATAGTAGCTATAGGTCATGACAATCTCGGTAATATTTACACAAACTCGGTAAGATTTCCACAAACTCGATAAGATTTCCACAAACTCTGTAATAGTTCCACAAACTCGGTAATATTTATACAGTCTGTGCCAGTACATCGCTACTGTCACTATACTATATATATATGAACAATGTTTACACTTATTTACGCATAAATATGTGTGCCGTAATATATACAGAACGTGTTATTTAACATTTAAACCACTGTATAATATCGTTATCCAACTAACCCAGATGGAATATAGATATCGCCTTGTAAACTATCGTATGTTTGTGTTGAAGCCACGATTTCAAAACAGTCACGTAATGATTTAAAAATAATTTCCGCGCTAAATTAAGAGGGGGATTCCCAACTAAATCGAGTGGTCAAGCTGGACATAGGGATTGACTGTGAACATTGGGACAGCACAGAAACATAACTGGAAAGGAACAAAACGCGTACATTCACTGAAAATTGCAACGCTTTTACCGTGATGTCCCTTTTAAATTGAATGCAAGCTGAATAAGTGGATGCATCTATTCAAATGAGACATTTGCAGTCCTATTATCACCAAAAATGATTCAAACTGATATAATTTTGTTATCCGTGCTGAAACTGCGCATTTATTAATTAAAATGTAGTTCATTCATTTATTTCACCAGTAGTTTTACATTATAACCACCAGCATTAAAACTATGCCGTTTATCTTTTTTAAAGATATTTCTTGTTTATTAATAACCTCCTGATAGAAATGAGTTCAAATGGATGCAGAAATAAGGTAAACTATACTACCTGTCCACAGAAGTAATGGTAAATCGTACATTTTCATTAGTAAAATAACAAAGTTTCTAATATTTTCGTAAATATAATTTTTGTTACGGCGACTATAAGTGTATAATTCGTACTCGTTAAACGGTGATTGCCTCCTATAAATACTGAAATAGGTTTCAGATATAGCAATGTGCGAGTATTTACCGTAAAACATAATATATAAATATATGTTTACGGTGTTTTTTAACACTATTTAGCTGGTTGATGTTTGTAAACAATGCTACACCGAGGAAGAGAGACGAGTCACGTGTGAGTGAGTAACGAGTCCACACATATGGCGTTCTGCCTACAAAGCGGTAACATATAGCTTGTATGACCTACCGAATTATAATGTGATTGTTTCGCACTGATTTAGGTATTGACAAATCATGGCTGCGGACACTTTTAATTTTCGTAGTTAGAGGAAAATCTTGGTTTTATGATACACTATTTAAACAATATTACGCCAGATAAAATATAGTCGCTTTAACAAGATGATCTCCGGAGTTTTGCAGTCTATTTTGTATGCAACAATAACAGTGTTTTTATACAAACATATAGGTACGGTAGCTAATACATGTAACGTGTTTGTAGTGTCTATTAGAATATATACGGTAGTCAATGTTCTATGTATTACGTGTTTAGTGTACACATGACCCCCGGCTGTATATAAAAGGTGTCTTGTCCCCGATATTTACTTCCCTGCTTAACAGTGTGTACATGTAGTAACTTTTCAATGATAAACATATCCATATTCTGCGTAGTTTTGCCCTTACCTTTCGCTAATGCCATACTGGATTGGTGTATATAGGTAACGTACATTGACTCTTCCTACCAAACTTATGACATATAACGGATAGGTATGTATAGGTAATTAACGTACCTCGGCTCTTCCTCCCAAGCTAGCAGCCAACCCTCACTTGCGGCATGACCTTCTCTGACGTTGCATACAATTTCATATTATTTGTGAATTCTTAAAGTGCATAGATACACGGCGCGACGACCTGCCTAAACCATTTCCGGACTAACTTATCAGCGTATACAATATGCAAGTGCGTGCTATTTTAAGTGTTCAGTGACGTAGACCATTCGGGGAAACTTTATAAATAAACGTGGAAGGTTTATGTATTTATAGATCAAGTAAGGCGATATCTGTTATCAGGCTTGAGGTCAGATCTAAACAGTTATTATCACAGATTTATAAAATTACCCCTAACACACGTCATTGATATAGGTTGATATATACATTTTTAAATATCAAATATGCTTATTACCTTGGTTACCTTCCATAGCATAGCTTGATTATGGTTTATGCGCAAGCGAAAAGCCATGGAAGCTATATCTAATCGCGCGCTTCAATCCGGGCCAACAAGCGTGATTAATATAAGTTAATATAGCTTGTTTCGCAATTATTGTAAAATAAATAAAGTTAACATATATCTAATGCATTGAAATAACTACCTTACAATCGATATTCACAGTGTATCTGTAAGAAGTGCAATTACTTTCTACCAAACCCGTTTGTTTTATGACAATACTCTAATTAGAAAACTAACTATATTAGTAGCGGTCCGTTATTTATCGTATTTCTAATATACAGACAAATACAAAACAATGGTAATTAACTTTAATTAGTGAATTACATCTACTTAAACAATCTTATAGTTCTTACAAGGATCGGAATTAGCACTTAAATTGTTATAGTATACAGTATATAAGAATAAAATAATATGGACCATGACTTGGGAATTCATGCAAAGTTTCCGTTGTAACGGCTAAGAGTGGATCTGAAAGAGACAAAATGAACATGTTAACATCAATTATATAAATTGTTATTGTAGTTATTTACATCGTTTTACAGATGATTGCTATCTACATGTAAAACATCAATCATATACTCTCAGACGGTCGACACTGTCGATGGATTCCGTGATCGGCCAGTCGAGAGTGGAGTTTGATTTCTAAGTTTCGATGAGTAGTCCACTGCATCCCATCGACAGCCTGCCCAATATTGTAGGTGAACATGGTATTGAAGACAGCTCAGAAATTTGTTTGGGGATTCATCGGCTATAAAACCGATTCTTCCATCATTCAATAATACAAAAGCAATCATTGATAACCATCATCGTCAACCACAATACACAAGAAATCGACAAATAAAAGAAAGAGAAACGAGTTCAACCAGCGCTGATTTAGAGAAAATTTAAGTGTAATCGATTATAACTGGTTATAATGATGTCACCGAAAGGCTTATCACGATACGGACATGACAGGGACTAGGCAAGAATTCACACCCCACGGTCCATATACATGTAACCGGTATTGTACACGGTTAGGAATGTGTACAAAGTCCATGTTGGACAGGAGTATTGTACGAATGTTTGGTACATGTACTTTATGTGTGGTTTACGTGAAGAATGACACATGCTGATAATACGCGTATAAAGGCTTGATCAAGTGCCATTCGAGCTTTTAAGAGCCGACTGTTTGACGGACGTTGTGACAAAGGTCATGGTGAGTTTCTGTTGACGCTTGGAGGGGACTGCGTAATTTCAAATATATAACTTTAGAGCGCTTTCATCACATCTGTGAACTGTACTGCAAAAAGGTAATTTCAGATTTCCAGGTTTGCAGGCGCAGAAACAAATCTTACAAATAAAATCTGCTTAACTAAGGATTGATTCTGTGAAATTAGTATTGTTTTCTGGTGAAATAGCATCTTATCGATGGAAATCCGGAAACAAGAGCTTAGCAATATCTGATGAAGCGCGGCCTAGTTGGACCACGCCACACCCCCATATACATGTAACATTGGCAGTAAAACCACTTTCTTGTTGAGACTGGCATTCAAACTTGAGTCGACCCAAATGATAGAGGACTTCTTCCTTTATCATACGGGGCTCCACGTGTCCAGCGTCCGATTAAGATTTGACGCAGGTCAACAAAAGGTTATCAGGACCACGAATCCAGGTAGTGTGCCATGTTGTCACCACAATTTTACATTTAAAATTATTAAATTCAAATTCGACTTTTCACTGTTACCATGGCAAATGTAGTCTAATGGGTAAGCTCGGAGTTACACTTGAAACAAATAAGGGTATTACAATGCAGTGTCGTGGGTTTCCAGATGCCCTTTGTGTTTCAACTTCAAAAGATAAATAATTACAAAATATTCCAGCTTGATTTCAGTATCATCTTTAATATACTTTATGTTCATATTGCAAGTGAATTACATATCATGGTTATGGCAGTGATAAGGTGTCGGTACTACCTACATGAACCACGTGCTGTACAGTCTTTAATTTAAATGTCTTAAAAGCAGACAACACAAAAATGATATATCTTCCTCAATGTTTGTACTCATATGACAATCACGTGAGTTTTGAGAGAGCGTCATTTATCAAAGGTTAAACAAATGGCTGACGGATGATTGTATAAAATACACAAAACTTGTTTTGAAAGACCTTCATTAGAGAACAACATCCAAATCCTGCCTTAGTGAGATCATTCCTGTGTGGGATGAACACTATAAACCAACAATGTTAAAATCTGTCTCAATTTATCCGTTATATGTACACTGACTGTGGAAATGATTAGCAGTAAAAGGGTGTCTTGCACAGATATTTTCTGAAGATTTCACAAGCTTTAGAAAAACAATGGATGGAAATAATGTACAAAATTCTATGGCGACCAGAAATATTTTTTTCTGAGGAATTTATGTGAGCAGGCTTTTACAGGGATTCGGCCTAAATTTAAATAGGGGGTTTCAGTGAAGCAGAGGACGCTTACCCTTCCGACACACCTGGTCTTACTCTCCTTGTATTTTATATAGGTCTCCATTTGAGTTAGAATTACGATTTCGTTGTATACAGGTCAGTACTCTCTATTCAAAATAATACTGCTGGCAGCATATATGTAAAGAAGGGCTCACACAGAAAATCTTACATGTATAATACTGCTGGCAGCATATATGTAAAGAAGGGCTCACACAGAAAATCTTACATGTATAAGCGGCAGATTTTCAAGATATTTAAGGATACATACAGATGTAGAATATCATTTTGATGCTGCATTTAAATCAGTTTGGCACGAAATGAAGTCACAGAAAAAAACCCCAAAAACTTACTATTAGATATCAAATGTTGAAACCATCATTAAGAAATTTCAAATAACAACTAAAATTATGCTTATCTTTCATATGATACAAAATTTCAGACATGATATACAAATATATATAATATATATCCATCCACAGTAAACAATAAGTAATGTTATCAACACAACAGGAAGTTGAACAGCTTGTATGAGTTTGCAGAAAAAAAATTATTAAAAGGATTAACAAGACTTTTACGACCGGTTTTTGAATTGATTCATAGAATTAATATAAGTATCTAAATTTGAAAACTTTTCTGTAAAAGGTTTGACCTGTTTGGCACAATTAATACCTTAATGACACTATAATTACCAGGCATAGCAGGATTTTTAGAATTATGGGACCAACAACCAATTACCTAGATTAAAAAACAAATTCTAAGATACTGCAAACAATATTGATCCTAACTAAATGTAGCCTTTGCTTCAGTAGATATTTACAGAGAGAGATATAGTAAAGTGAGTAAGACAATCAAAATAATATCAATTTAAGTACTGAGCAAATGTAAACATGTTGATAAAAATAAACACTGTTCAATAATAATACCTCCAACATTAAATGCCCTACAATGTGCAGATAGATCAATTGGGGAAATACAAAACATTTTATATCAATAAAACCTTCATACATGTAGATTTATACTGCATTTTAAAAAATAATTTCATTGACACAAAAATGATCTGCTATGTTATTGGTTACGTTTCCCTTGATACATTTAATTTTCTTTTGATTAAAAATAGAGTATAAATTATGACAGTTCCTGTAAATGAAACTGACGGCTAAAAATGTAAATGTCAAACTAATATATCATAACAAAAAATAAACTTAAATCAACGTGAATTATAACATTAAAAGGCATTGTAAATTGAGACATTGGTAACAGGATTAGGCCTGGAGGTTAAAGGGGTGGGTGTGGGGTGGGTGCTAGGACTGAGCATTGGGGTTAAGGTTGGGGATAGGACTGAGCATTGGGTTAAGGTTGGGGATAGGACTGGACCTTGGGGTTAAGGTTGAGGACAGGACTGGGCCTTGGGGTTAAGGTTGGGGATAGGACTTGGCCTCGGGTTTAAAGTTGGGGATAGGACTTTGCCTTGGGGTTAAGGTTGGGGACAGGACTGGGCCTTGGGGTTAAGGTTGGGGACAGGACTGGGCCTTGGAGTTAAGGTTGGGGATAGGACTTGGCCTTGGGGTTAAGGTTGGGGATAGGACTGGGCCTTGGGGTTAAGGTTGGGGATAGGACTTGGCCTCGGGTTTAAAGTTGGGGATAGGACTTTGCCTTGGGGTTAAGGTTGGGGATAGGACTGGGCCTTGGAGTTAAGGTTGGGGATAGGACTTGGCCTCGGGTTAAGGTTGGGTATAGGACTTGGCCTTGGAGTTAAGGTTGGGGATAGGACTGGGCCTTGGGGTTAAAGTTGGGGATAGGACTGGGCATTGGGGTTAAGGTTGGAGATAGGACTTGGCCTTGGGGTTAAAGTTGGGGATAGGACTGGGCCTTGGGGTTAAAGTTGGGGATAGGACTGGGCCTTGGGGTTAAAGTTGGGGATAGGACTGGGCCTTGGGGTTAAGGTTGGGTATAGGACTTGGCCTTGGAGTTAAAGTTGGGGATAGGACTGGGCCTTGGGGTTAAAGTTGGGGATAGGACTGGGCCTTGGAGTTAAGGTTGGGTATAGGACTTGGCCTTGGAGTTAAAGTTGGGGATAGGACTGGGCCTTGGGGTTAAAGTTGGGGATAGGACTGGGCCTTGGGGTTAAGGTTGGGTATAGGACTTGGCCTTGGAGTTAAGGTTGGGTATAGGACTGGGCCTTGGAGTTAAGGTTGGGGATAGGACTGGGCCTTGGGGTTAAAGTTGGGGATAGGACTGGGCCTTGGAGTTAAGGTTGGGGATAGGACTGGGCCTTGGGGTTAAGGTTGGGGATAGGACTGGGCCTTGGAGTTAAGGTTGGGTATAGGACTGGGCCTTAGGGTTAAGGTTGGGGATAGGACTTGGCCTTGGAGTTAAGGTTGGGTATAGGACTGGGCCTTAGGGTTAAGGTTGGGGATAGGACTTGGCCTTGGGGTTAAGGTTGGGTATAGGACTGGGCCTTGGAGTTAAGGTTGGGGATAGGACTGGGCCTTGGGGTTAAGGTTGGGGATAGGACTGGGCCTTGGAGTTAAGGTTGGGTATAGGACTTGGCCTTGGAGTTAAGGTTGGGTATAGGACTGGGCCTTGGAGTTAAGGTTGGGGATAGGACTGGGCCTTGGAGTTAAGGTTGGGGATAGGACTGGGCCTTGGGGTTAAGGTTGGGTATAGGACTGGGCCTTGGAGTTAAGGTTGGGGATAGGACTGGGCCTTGGGGTTAAAGTTGGGGATAGGACTTGGCCTTGGGGTTTAAATTGGGGATAGGACTGGGCCTTGGGGTTAAAGTTGGGTATAGGACTTGGCCTTAGGGTTAAGGTTGGGGATATGATTGGGCCTTGGGTTTAGTTTGGGTTGATATGTTGGGGATTGGGGGGCTATAGAAATTGGCCCGGGGTTAAAAGTTGGTGATAATATATTGGGGGTTAGGAATGGGTCTGAGGGTTAGGAGAAGGGACTGATATATCGATGGCATGGTCTAGGCGTTAAAGGGTTATGGGGTATACACAGGGAAGTCCATGCTGCCAGAGGTTAACAGACTCTGTTAATTTAACCAACCAAAACAGTTAATCTTATTATATTGAATACAACAGTTTTACATGATGGGAGATCATGATCATACAACATGTTTAAATCAACCAATTGAAGTAAATGAGAAGCAGTTAAAGGTACATGTAGTGCTGACTAGATTACTAGTTTTACTAATACAGTATATTAAACACATCAGGTGATTAATCTATATATAAATCCTGCCTCGTCTTCCAAGCTATAACAAGCTGATGCTTTCTGATCAAGCAAAGCCAAGAAGATCAAGCTAACTGTACTGATTTTATGATAGAAAATTTTCTGGATTTACAGCATTCCTCTAAATATTCTAATATTGGTGAATTTCACACTTAAAGGCATCGAAGACTTGGTGCCAAAATATAAATCCTTCCATTAGGAATCCTTACTTCTAGTTAGAGTTGTACGTATAAAATAGCTCATATGACCTAAACAACTGATCTGAGAGCCCTTTAAACATACACACTTACAGAAAGTATGAATTACCGTATTTATTCTAATAAACGCCCCGGGGGCGTGAAATTTTTTTCCAAGGGGGGGGGGGGGGGGGGGGGGGGGAGGGCGTTTATGCGAGATCAAAATTTCAGAGTCGGTAAGTTGTGAGATCTGTTGTATGTACCCATTTCACACCATGAAACATGTGTATATATATGTATCCAAAACATTGTAAAACTAAGAGACAAACTTTGTTTTGTGGTTTGTGTTAGTTTTCTGTTGGATATCCTTTAAATAATTACCTCTGGACACACATGGATGGATATATAACTGTGCCACGGTAAGTTCTTTTTCTCGAATTGAGGAATTTTTCTTTCCAAAAAAAAAGGGGGGGGGGGGGGGGGGCGTTTATTAGGGTGGGGGCGTTTATTAGGATAAATACGGTACATTGTTTAAATGATGACTTCTCTATATCGTAACTCTCAGGTTATAAGTATACAGTACTGAGGATTTCTGCACAGTTCTTGGCACATGTACAGTACATACATATTGTATATAAGTATAACTTTCATAAACTTACTTTTCTTCTTTTACACAATGGGTAATCTACTTTGTATACATGCAAATTTGGGTAGTGTGGTGATTATAACACAATTGTCATCTAGATGGCAGGAGTAATAGTTATTACATGTAAGGTCACCGAGTCAACTACCAACCAAGGGGTATTCTGCCCTCCAGCCCCACCAACCCTCAGATCCAGTAAGACTGTATGATACTATATGGAAGTAGATCCTATAACTTGTTTTTTGAACTATGGTGAAAATTAATATTTCTGTAATCAGTTCTATGTCGTAACAATGTAGGTAAGATAAAGTTACAAATAATATTCAGGTGAAAATGTAAAACTATCAACATAATTGTAACCATGATAGTTGACACAAGCTGTGTGAAGAATCCACACTACAGTTGGAAACAGACATTAAAACCTGTTGTCAAGTTTAGTCATCTTTGTGAGAACAAATTTCTGTGGCAGCCCTTATAATATTTGATCATCACATTAGTGCTAAACTTTACCGCCATAGGAGACTTGAGGATGCATGCTACCATACTGTCACAAGGAAGCTTAAGGATGTATGCTACCTTCTTGTTACAGTTGAAGCTTAAGGATACATGCTACCTTATTGTGATTTGGAGACTGTATACCGCCTAAATACTGTGAAAAAGGATCAAACTTAAGGATGTATGTACTACCCTTTTGTGACAAGATGACTTAAAGAGATATGATATCTCACAGTGACAAATACATAAAAGAATTCTATATCAGAAAGAAATATACACATATATGTATAGCTTTGAGAATCACTACACTGCTGTAGATTAATATCAAAACCAAAGAGGACACAATCTATATTAGGTAACTGTGCACATACCTAGTATGTATCTACAGTATAAACTGTGACTTATAAGCAATTCATTTTCTAAAAATCAGGCCCAAGTATCATTAATATTGCTTGACCAATTAAGATTCCTTAGCTCAAGGAACTTAATTTTTTTCCATAGGAATACATTAATTAGAGAAAGTTCCTTGTTCCAGAAAAATGTTTTCTTATCAGAACAATTTAAAGTTAAGGAATATTGGTGAAACTGGGGCCAGAAAACTTGCTACCAAATTACCACACAATTAGTGTTATGGTACAAAATGAATGTAAATTTGCTCATGCAGGTACAATTGAAATAATGTCTATCACTATATATATAAATCTGAATCGATACACTAACCATATATACAAAATTCTTTACAAAATCTGACAAAGCTAATAATAAATGATCTAGTACAGCATACTGTTGTCCCCTCTTCCCTGTAAACACACAATAAACAGGCTTTCCTTGTTTACCTCTAGGTAAACTGTTACAACTCAGTCAAACTTCATCTAGTCGTTGTCTCTCTTCTCGTCGAAAATCACCAATAATTTTGATGATAGGGTCTCTGTTCAGAGTACAAATATCTAGTTACATTGTATACTGGGACTGGTAGCAAAGATATTACATGCAGCTCTTTTTACGAAAATATTTGGCTTGTAAAAGTGAAAATAGACACAAGAGCTTGCACAAATTCTTTGATATGACTTTACACTTTATCCCAAGTTTGAAACAAATAGTTTGGGATCATTATCTGGACATTCAAACTCCAATATAGAGTAGAAAGCAGGCATAAAATATGTCAAATACAAATATGTGGAAAAATCTTACAAGCTTATTGTTGCAAATTTCAGGATACCAGATTTTCAAATTCTTCAAAAGTAAGGGAGTCAATTTTACGAGGAGGTGGAGGGGGAGGGGGGACTTTGATTTTGATATGTTTTTCCTCCAGGTGTCCGGCCTCCCTACTGAGGGTGCTCTGAGGGGAAGAGTCAACAGAAGGCAGGACATTGTGTTGTTGGTCCAGTTCACACATTTCCAGTGGAATTTTGTGTTTTGTCGTTGCTGTGGCACGCACTTCCCTATTGTCAATATATTGAATGTCAGAAGTCGTCACGAAGTCTGCTGACATGTCGCTGCCTTTGAAAGCAGATTCGGTATTATTGTTATGAGAGTTGCTGACACTGTTGTCTAAGTCTGTACCACTATTACGGCCTGCAAAACTTTTCACATTGTTATTATTATTTATAGCGTTATCATTCACGTGAGAACTTGATGAACTTGTTACTGTGGAGAAATAATCACTGTCTCCTTTCATCAACAGGTTCAGTTCTTGTGAAGAAATACTGTCTATGCTTACTTGCGAAATGGTGGAATCCCTGTAAGACTTTGAGTTTCGGAATTCAGGGGGTGGGGCAATTTTTGGTGTCTTGGTCAGTTTCAGTTCCAGCTTGTTTCCGCTGGCATCTTGATGTGGCAACGGCGTTATGATTTTGAGATGTTCCTCATTGGAGTTCCGTGGATAATAACTCTCCACATTATCATTAAACCCATTAGCAAATGGATTGCCTGTCACAGAGGACAGATCACCAAACTGTCCAACAGGCTCCCCATAAAATCCATCCGGTGAACTATACGACATTGGCTGTCCATGCATGACATGTTGCCAATAGGCACTCTCCGGTTTGGACAAGTTTTCCGTGGACATTTCCTTGTGTCCACTATCTGGAGAGTCTGTGTCGAAGTCAGACTTATTGTTCCGGATAAACGATGAGGAGTCCGTCATTGAACCCATGTAGGAGCTATCCAGGTCCTGTTGATCCGGTGTAAACACTGGCCCCACCTGGGGTGTGGTTGGGTCAGGCAACAAAGCAAACTGTTAAAATAGATTTATTGATCAAATTCACATGGTGTTGGGGTAAATTAAGATAACATCTTTTTATAGAAAATACTCATATATTATTTTTTTTGTAAAATGTTGTATCTAGTCTGATTCTTCAACACTAACAATATAATGAAATTTCATTTAAAGTTTCAAAATATCCATTGATATACAGGTCAAAATGTAATAAATGATTCTTGCTGGATTAATAAGATTTACCTCCCTTGTACCATGTTCTGGACATTTTACTTACAAGGGAGACAACCTTGTTATTAAAATGAACAAGCCTCTTCACTTTAGTGTAATATGAGATGCGTTGTGAGGAACGAGTTAAAATATTTATGTAGATATTATTCATTATTCTTAAACAAGTGTTTATACATTTTTTCTACCACAATACCCTGTGTTATTCAACTCTCAGACCATCAGTTAATCATTACAGCTGTTGATTAACAATCTGTTTATACCACACGTGGTATAAACTCTGTACGCATTTCGATTGGCTAACACGGTGAACTTTGACCCAAGCTGCAATTGTTATTGACGTCATCAATAATCTAATGACGTCACATCACCGGGTCCCGGACGTCACCGCGGTACACTTTATTTGCATACGCGAAATTATACTTGGCAATGTTTCCCTTTGATTCAAGCCGATATTATTGTGGTAGAAACAGGTCACACGACTCGTGATTGCTGGATATGGAATTTATTTCACACTCGTAAGTTATTTTTTAAAAGTTGCAAAAAACACTCGCTAAAGCTCGTGTCTTTTGTAACTTTTAAAAAATAACTTACTCGTGTGAAATAAATTCCATATCCAACAATCACTCGTTGTGTAACCTCTATTTATCTCTCTATTAATACTTATAATTTATATATTTTGTTCTTCTGACATTAATGTACAGATCTAGTTATGATAATAGACTTTACTTGTAAATGTGAAGGTGGTGGAAGCAGAGTTTCCATGGATGCCGATGTCCCTTTGACCTGGATTTCCAGTTCATGTAATCGTGTAACAAGTTCAGCCATGTGTTGGAGAATTTCCCTGTTGTGAACCAATAGCTGGTGAGCTCTTGCCTGTGGACACAGCAATACAAGGACATACAGTATATGTTAACGTCATGTCATACAGATAAATGTCTGTTTATAACAGTACACATATGTTAACGTCATGTCATACAGATAAATGTCTGTTTAAAACAGAACACATATGTTAATGTCATGTCATAGAGATAAATGTCTGTTTAAAACAGAACACATATGTTAATGTCATGTCATAGAGATAAATGTCTGTTTATAACAGAACACATATGTTAACGTCATGTCATAAAGATAAATGTCTGTTTAAAACAGAACACATATGTTAATGTCATGTCATAGAGATAAATGTCTGTTTAAAACAGAACACATATGTTAATGTCATGTCATAGAGATAAATGTCTGTTTATAACAGTACACTTATGTTAACGTCATGTCATACAGATAAATGTCTGTTTAAAACAGTACACATATGTTAACGTCATGTCATAAAGATAAATGTTTGTTTATAACAGTACACATATGTTAACGTCGTGTCATAAAGATAAATGTCTGTTTATAACAGTACACATATGTTAACGTCATGTCATAAAGATAAATGTCTGTTTATAACAGTACACATGTTAACGTCATGTCATAAAGATAAATGTCTGTTAAAACAGAACACATATGTTAATGTCATGTCATAGAGATAAATGTCTGTTTATAACAGTACACATATGCTAACGTCGTGTCATAAAGATAAATGTCTGTTTATAACAGTACGCATATGTTAACGTCATGTCATAAAGATAAATGTCTGTTTATAACAGTACACATATGTTAACGTCATGTCATAAAGATAAATGTCTGTTTATAACAGTACACATATGTTAAAGTCATGTTATAAAGATAAATGTCTGTTTAAAACAGAACACATATGTTAACGTCATGTCATAAAGATAAATGTCTGTTTAAAACAGAACACATATGTTAATGTCATGTCATAGAGATAAATGTCTGTTTATAACAGTACACATATGCTAACGTCGTGTCATAAAGATAAATGTCTGTTTATAACAGTACACATATGTTAACGTCGTGTCATAAAGATAAATGTTTGTTTAAAACAGTACACATATGTTAACGTCATGTCATAAAGATAAATGTCTGTTTATAACAGTACACATATGTTAACGTCATGTCATAAAGATAAATGTCTGTTTATAACAGTACACATATGTTACGTCATGTCATAAATATAAATGTCTGTTTATAACAGTACACATATGTTAACGTCATGTCATAAAGATAAATGTTTGTTTATAACAGTACACATATGTTAAAGTCATGTTATAAAGATAGATGTCTGTTTATAACAGAACACATATGTTAACGTCATGTTATAAAGATAAATGTCTGTTTAAAACAGAACACATATGTTAACGTCATGTCATAAAGATAAATGTCTGTTTATAAAGATAAATAGGATATATATGTTAACGTCATGTTATAAAGATAAACAGTACACATATGTTAACGTCATGTCATACAGATATATTTCTGTTTATAACAGTACACATATGTTAAAGTCATGTCATAAAGATAAATGTCTGTTTAAAACAGAACACATATGTTAACGTCATGTCATAAAGATAAATGTCTGTTTATAACAGTACACATATGTTAACGTCATGTCATAAAGATAAATGTCTGTTTAAAACAGAACACATATGTTAACGTCATGTCATAAAGATAAATGTCTGTTAAAACAGAACACATATGTTAACGTCATGTCATAGAGATAAATGTCTGTTTATAACAGTACACATATGTTAAAGTCATGTCATAAAGATAAATGTCTGTTTATAACAGTACACATATGTTAACTTCATGTCATACAGATAAATGTCTGTTTATAAAGATAAATAGGATATATATGTTAACGTCATGTTATAAAGATAAACAGTACAAATATGTTAACGTCATGTCATACAGATATATTTCTGTTTATAACAGTACACATATGTTAAAGTCATGTCATAAAGATAAATGTCTGTTTAAAACAGAACACATATGTTAACATCATGTCATAAAGATAAATGTCTGTTTATAACAGTACACATATGTTAATGTCATGTCATAAAGATATATTTCTGTTTATAACAGTACACATATGTTAAAGTCATGTTATAAAGATAAATGTCTGTTTAAAACAGAACACATATGTTAACGTCATGTCATAAAGATAAATGTCTGTTTAAAACAGAACACATATGTTAACATCATGTCATAAAGATAAATGTCTGTTTATAACAGTACACATATGTTAATGTCATGTCATAAAGATATATTTCTGTTTATAACAGAACACATATGTTAATGTCATGTCATAAAGATGAATGTCTGTTTAAAACAGAACACATATGTTAACGTCATGTCATAAAGATAAATGTCTGTTTAAAACAGTACACATATGTTAATGTCATGTCATAAAGATAAATGTCTGTTTAAAACAGAACACATATGTTAACGTCATGTTATAAAGATAAATGTCTGTTTAAAACAGTACACATATGTTAATGTCATGTCATAAAGATAAATGTCTGTTTAAAACAGAACACATATGTTAACGTCGTGTCATAAATATAAATGTCTATTTATAACAGTACACATATGTTAACGTCATGTCATACAGATATATTTCTGTTTATAACAGTACACATATGTTAACGTCATGTCATAAAGATAAATGTCTATTTATAACAGTACACATATGTTTACGTCATGCCATAAAGATAAATAGGACATATATGTTAACGTCATGTTATAAAGATAAACAGTACATATATGTTAATGCCATGTTATAAAGACAAATGCCTGTTTCACTGAGAGACTACTATAATATATTTTATCTGTTTAAAGTCATGTTAATGATTCAGTGAGGTAAACTATGTAATAGGAGAGGAAAGAGCAACAACCAGATTGTTTTAATCTTTGGCCTTCCACTGACCGCAAGATGGAATCATGGACTCTCTAATCATCCATCAAAGTTTAGCGAAGTCCACTTCCATTACACTGACCTCCCTTCTATAACAAAGTCTTCGACCCAGTGACACTCACAAGACCCTGTACCACCTGCCATGGGTATTTTTAGCTGGGTGCCAAATGTTACATTAGGAAATTGCAGCAAACACACCAGGACCCTAACCTGGGCCCTCCAAACTCTAGACACTTGACAATTCGTGCTACCTGACTACTATTTTACAAGGATTTTCACAATTAATCATTGCATGATTGTGTGAAGGATTCATGACTGTTAATTACTTTAGAATCATATACAGGGTAGATACTGGAGTCTGTACCTCAGTGAAGGATTACATGACTGTTACTATAGAATGATATACCGGGTAGATACTGGAGTCTATACCTCAGTGAAGGATTACATGACCGTTACTATAGAATGATATACCGGGTAGATACTGGAGTCTATACCTCAGTGAAGGATTACATGACTGTTACTATAGAATGATATACCGGGTAGATACTGGAGTCTATACCTCAGTGAAGGATTCATGACTGTTACTATAGAATGATATACCGGGTAGATACTGGAGTCTATACCTCAGTGAAGGATTCATGACTGTTACTATAGAATGATATACCGGGTAGATACTGGAGTCTATACCTCAGTGAAGGATTACATGACTGTTACTATAGAATGATATACCGGGTAGATACTGGAGTCTATACCTCAGTGAAGGATTACATGACTGTTACTATAGAATGATATACCGGGTAGATACTGGAGTCTATACCTCAGTGAAGGATTCATGACTGTTACTATAGAATGATATACCGGGTAGATACTGGAGTCTATACCTCAGTGAAGGATTACATGACTGTTACTATAGAATGATATACCGGGTAGATACTGGAGTCTATACCTCAGTGAAGGATTACATGACTGTTACTATAGAATGATATACCGGGTTACATACTGGAGTCTATACCTCAGTGAAGGATTACATGACTGTTACTATAGAATGATATACCGGGTAACATACTGGAGTCTATACCTCAGTGAAGGATTCATGACTGTTACTATAGAATGATATACCGGGTAGATACTGGAGTCTATACCTCAGTGAAGGATTCATGACTGTTACTATAGAATGATATACCGGGTAGATACTGGAGTCTATACCTCAGTGAAGGATTACATGACTGTTACTATAGAATGATATACCGGGTAGATACTGGAGTCTATACCTCAGTGAAGGATTACATGACCGTTACTATAGAATGATATACCGGGTAGATACTGGAGTCTATACCTCAGTGAAGGATTACATGACTGTTACTATAGAATGATATACCGGGTAGATACTGGAGTCTATACCTCAGTGAAGGATTCATGACTGTTACTATAGAATGATATACCGGGTAGATATTGGAGTGGGTAGATACTGGAGTACCTCAGTGAAGGATTCATGACTGTTACTATAGAATGATATACCGGGTAGATACTGGAGTCTATACCTCGGTGAAGGAACCTGTACCTGAGATTCTATACGAGCTGCGGTCTCTGCAGCCAGCTGGTCCTTGAGGAGATGGACCTGAGCGAGAGCCACTTGTGTGTGGTGCTGGTTCTGCTCCACATGGTCCTGTAGTAGCTGGACGTGGTGCTGGACACTGGCTGGATATACACCATCTTCCTCCCCTGTCGTGTGGAGTGGCGACGCCTTGCCTTTACGCTTCACCTACAACCACAAAAACATATGTTCAGATACTTTTCAAAATATTTGCTGTGAAATTTTGTGTAGTGATGTGACTATTTAACTACTGATCCAGAAGTACCTATTTTTAAGACTGATGAAATCCTATTTCCTGTGTACTTGCCAACTTTAGGAAACATTCCATGAGGATCAGGCTTGTACAAATTTAAACTTTATAATATTTTAATGTTATACCACTTGTTAATGTTGAAATTATGAATAATATGTTTTATAAGCAAACATATGTTAATACATGTATCGATATACTGTTTCATCTTGCTTGAGCAGATGTCACATTTATTTATTTCCAATTAAAAGCTGTGAAATCCTAATTAACACTAAATACAAACACCTCTGTTACAGATTTCAGCTTCATAATTCAAGATCATACAATATCAGCTATAGAACACATAATCCTACTGACCAAAGGTCAAGCAGCCTCAGATATTCAGAATAAGAGGGGTTTTTTGTCTGTTTTTTTTTTTCTGTTTCTATTTTCACTTGCCATGCCTGGGGGAGATAATCTCATAAACATAGGCAGCCTTACAAACAGTCACAGAATACACAGACATCAAGACTCACAACACAAAAAGTCCAAGAGATGAAATTCAAATACCTGTTATACAGACATTACTTTTACAGTTATTTTCCAGTTTATCTGACTATAAAACCCATAGATCTGTTAAAGGAGAGAATATGATCACAATACTAGCTCATAGCAGACACATTTCCCTTTGGCCTAGTGGTAGGATGTCTGCTCAGAGATTGAGAGGTCACTAAATTCAAGAGGCCCATGGCAGTGTTGTTTTAATTTCTGCTTAATATGACAGATTAACGGTTGGTCAGAACATCTCAGGATCTGTGAAAACAATTAGCACCTGCTAAACCTCACTGGTGAAACTTGAGAAGAGGTTTGCAATGTGCGTCTTTAAGAAAATCATAACAGTGCAATTATGTGACAAAATGGCCACCGTGGCTCCCAATTTGAACTCTTTATCAGGTCAAGATTTTGATAAATACGCTTTGTTGGCTTCCCTTCTTTAGCATCGTCACTAATTTTATTTTCAGCTTAATGGTCCCAGTGGGACAGGAGAAGAAATGTTTTATGCGTTTTTCAAGATGGTGCCCATGGTGGCCATTGTGGATTTTTGACGACCCAGACAAATTAGAACACCTCCATTGGGCAAATACCATCTCAGGATCATTCCTTGCAAGTTTCTGCTCAAGACTACTGTTTAGATTGTGAAAAGTTTACGCATGGCTAACAGCAGCAAAATGGTGGCCATGACAGTCGTCTTGGATTTCAGACCTGCCTGAAGAATTACATCACTTGGTCTGCAATATCTCGGGATTATTCATGGCAAGATTCATATCAATGTTACTGGTGGAACTTGAGAAGAAGTTTAGAATATGTGTTGTTAAAAAAAAGCATGATTGCTCAATCATGTTACAAAATGGCTGCTGTATAGCTGTAATGTTGAACTTTTTATAAAGCCAAAAAATAAAAGTACTATGTTGACTGTCTTTCTTTTACATCCTCACCAGCTTTCAGTTCAATGGCACCAGTAAAATCCGAGAAGATGTTTAAAATGTGTTTTACCAAATTGCAACCATCTTGAATGGAAAAATAAAAACTCTTGGTCAGCACAATCGCATGTTTATTTTTTGGTTAAGGATTCTCATTTATTCTACAAAATTAAGAGAAACAACACCATTATAAACTAACGTATACCCTGGTGGATATCTCCCAGCCATTTACTATTTTGTCTTCGGCAGGTTTTTCTTTAATTAGGGAGATATCTACCACATGCTTTTGTTTTTGTAACTACATGTGGGCGCCATGACATTTTCTGTAGACTACACCAATTATCGCCTTTAGAGTATCAAATTACCCACATTTCTCTCTATTATTGAGTTTACCAATGGTGGGAAGAGTTTCCTGTGTTTTGTTAAGGTATCTAAGTACATAACTTACAATTTAAACTATTTCTTCTTCAGACTTCACTGTAGGTAGACATATGTATATAGATACTGTACAGTCACATGTTCTGGGCTCTCAAACAGAGGGGTCAATGCCAGTATACACAAATCACTCACCTTTTGTTTAACTATCTCAACTAGATAAGATGTGGAAAGGTTTCCTAACTACAAATACGTAGATCAATTAAAATTGAACATTTCTCAACAAAACAGAGCAGACAAGTCTAAATAGCCAGCTCTGAAAGGAGCCTAGTAGTCAGGATGGGTTTACAATGGACAGTGAGAGAGGTTTCTTCTAATATTCTTACTACAACCTATACGGCTTGTGTCAACACTTGATACCGGCCCCTTGAAAACTAAAAAATTTGAGGGAAAAAACAAACAGTTCAAAAATATCACACAGTTATGACTGTTAACTCCTGTGTGTAGTTGTATGATAGTTATATTACACAGTTATGACTGTTAACTCCTGTGTGTATAGTTGTATGATAGTTATATCACACAGTTATCACTGTTAACTCCTGTGTGTAGTTGTATGATAGTTATATCACACAGTTATCACTGTTAACTCCTGTGTGTAGTTGTATGATAGTTATATCACACAGTTATCACTGTTAACTCCTGTGTGTATAGTTGTATGATAGTTATATCACACAGTTATCACTGTTAACTCCTGTGTGTAGTTGTATGATAGTTATATCACACAGTTATCACTGTTAACTCCTGTGTATAGTTGTATGATAGTTATATTACACAGTTATCACTGTTAACTCCTGTGTGTAGTTATATGATAGTTATATCACACAGTTATCACTGTTAACTCCCTGGTGTATAGTTGTAATGATAGTTATCAGCTCAACACAGTTATCACTAGTTAACTCCTGTGTGTAGTGATGATTATGATAGTTATATCACACAGTTATCACTGTTAACTCACTGTGTGTATAGTTGTATGATAGTATATCCACAAGTATCCACTGTTTAAACTCCTGTGTGTAGTTGTATGATATATAGTTATATCACACAGTTATCACTGTTAACTTCTGTGTATAGTTGTATGATAGTTATATCACACAGTTATCACTGTTAACTCCTGTGTGTAGCTGTATGATAGTTATATCACACAGTTATCACTGTTAACTCCCATGTGTATAGTTGTATGATAGTTATATCACACAGTTATCACTGTTGACTCCTGTGTGTAGTTGTATGATACTTATATCACACAGTTATCACTGTTAACTCCTGTGTATATAGTTGTATGATAGTTATATCACACAGTTATCACTGTTAACTCCTGTGTGTATAGTTGTATGATAGTTATATCACACAGTTATCACTGTTAACTCCTGTGTATAGTTGTATGATAGTTATATCACACAGTTATTACTGTTAACTCCTGTGTGTAGTTGTATGATAGTTATATTACACAGTTATCACTGTTAACTCCTGTGTATAGTTGTATGATAGTTATATCACACAGTTATCACTGTTAACTCCTGTGTGTAGTTGTTTAATAGTTATATCACACAGTTATCACTGTTAACTCCTGTGTGTATATTATATAGTTGTATGATAGTTATATTACACAGTTATGACTGTTAACTCCTGTGTATAGTTGTATGATAGTTATATCACACAGTTATCACTGTTAACACCTGTGTGTAGTTGTATGATAGTTATATTACACAGTTATCACTGTTAACTCCTGTGTATAGTTGTATGATAGTTATATCACACAGTTATCACTGTTAACTCCTGTGTGTAGTTGTATGATAGTTATATCACACAGTTATTACTGTTAACTCCTGTGTATAGTAGTTGTATGATAGTTATATCACACAGTTATCACTGTTAACTCCTGTGTATAGTTGTATGATAGTTATATCACACAGTTATCACTGTTAACTCCTGTGTATAGTTGTATGATAGTTATATCACACAGTTATCACTGTTAACACCTGTGTGTAGTTGTATGATAGTTATATTACACAGTTATCACTGTTAACTCCTGTGTATAGTTGTATGATAGTTATATCACACAGTTATCACTGTTAACTCCTGTGTGTAGTTGTATGATAGTTATATCACACAGTTATTACTGTTAACTCCTGTGTATAGTAGTTGTATGATAGTTATATCACACAGTTATCACTGTTAACTCCTGTGTATAGTTGTATGATAGTTATATCACACAGTTATCACTGTTAACTCCTGTGTGTAGTTGTATGATAGTTATGTCACACAGTTATCACTGTTAACTCCTGTGTGTAGTTGTATGATAGTTATGTCACACAGTTATAACTGTTAACTCCTGTGTGTAGTTGTATGATAGTTATATCACACAGTTATCACTGTTAACTCCTGTGTGTAGTTGTATGATAGTTATATCACACAGTTATCACTGTTAACTCCTGTGTGTAGTTGTATGATAGTTATATCACACAGTTATGACTGTTAACTCCTGTGTGTAGTTGTATGATAGTTATATCACACAGTTATGACTGTTAACTCCTGTGTATAGCTGTATGATAGTTATATCACACAGTTATCACTGTTAACTCCTGTGTGTAGTTGTATGATAGTTATATCACACAGTTATCACTGTTAACTCCTGTGTGAAGTTGTTTGATAGTTATATCACACAGTTATCACTGTTAACTCCTGTGTATAGTTGTATGATAGTTATATCACACAGTTATCACTGTTAACTCCTGTGTGTAGTTGTTTGATAGTTATATCACACAGTTATCACTGTTAACTCCTGTGTGTATAGTTGTATGATAGTTATATCACACAGTTATCACTGTTAACTCCTGTGTGTAGTTGTATGATAGTTATATCACACAGTTATCATTGTAACTCCTGTGTGTATAGTTGTATGATAGTTATATCACACAGTTATCACTGTTAACTCCTGTGTGTAGTTGTTTGATAGTTATATCACACAGTTATCACTGTTAACTCCTGTGTGTATAGTTGTATGATAGTTATATTACACAGTTATGACTGTTAACTCCTGTGTATAGTTGTATGATAGTTATATCACACAGTTATCACTGTTAACTCCTGTGTGTAGTTGTATGATAGTTATATCACACAGTTATCACTGTTAACTCCTGTGTGTAGTTGTATGATAGTTATATCACACAGTTATCACTGTTAACTCCTGTGTATAGCTGTATGATAGTTATATCACACAGTTATCACTGTTAACTCCTGTGTATAGTTGTATGATAGTTATATCACACAGTTATCACTGTTAACTCCTGTGTGTAGTTGTATGATAGTTATATCACACAGTTATCACTGTTAACTCCTGTGTATAGTTGTATGATAGTTATATCACACAGTTATCACTGTTAACTCCTGTGTATAGTTGTATGATAGTTATATCACACAGTTATCACTGTTAACTCCTGTGTGTGTAGTTGTATGATAGTTATATTACACAGTTATCACTGTTAACTCCTGTGTGTAGTTGTATGATAGTTATATCACACAGTTATTACTGTTAACTCCTGTGTGTAGTTGTATGATAGTTATATCACACAGTTATCACTGTTAACTCCTGTGTGTAGTTGTATGATAGTTATATCACACAGTTATCACTGTTAACTCCTGTGTATAGTTGTATGATAGTTATATCACACAGTTATGACTGTTAACTCCTGTGTGTAGTTGTATGATAGTTATATCACACAGTTATCACTGTTAACTCCTGTGTATAGTTGTATGATAGTTATATCACACAGTTATGACTGTTAATTCCTGTGTGTATAGTTGTATGATAGTTATATCACACAGTTATCACTGTTAACTCCTGTGTGTATAGTTGTATGATAGTTATATCACACAGTTATCACTGTTAACTCCTGTGTGTGTAGTTGTATGATAGTTATATCACACAGTTATCACTGTTAACTCCTGTGTGTATAGTTGTATGATAGTTATATCACACAGTTATCACTGTTAACTCCTGTGTGTATAGTTGTATGATAGTTATATCACACAGTTATCACTGTTAACTCCTGTGTGTATAGTTGTATGATAGTTATATCACACAGTTATGACTGTTAACTCCTGTGTGTATAGTTGTATGATAGTTATATCACACAGTTATCACTGTTAACTCCTGTGTGTATAGTTGTATGATAGTTATATCACACAGTTATCACTGTTAACTCCTGTGTGTGTAGTTGTATGATAGTTATATCACACAGTTATCATTGTAACTCCTGTGTGTAGTTGTTTGATGTATGGATCGGTTTATATATATGCGTTTATAGACATTTCTAGGTTTTACAATAATTGGTTTGTCTGTGTCAGGTATCAGTGCTAATATCTTAACCTCCAAAAGTAAATACTAGTTTAAATTAATGTAATTTGTCTTTTTCAGACAGCAAACAAGACTACAGCTTGTTTCTTTGTCACTCCAGGGAAGAAGGTAGTTGTCTTCCTCAGACAGTTACATTTGAGACGGTATCATGTTTGGTCTACACAATGTCAGGATAGGATACGTGTCTATCGACACTCATCACATTCACTACACATCAAAATTCAATGTAGGATTGATGTTGTCTTAATTATAACTCAGTCACATGATTGACCTATACTGTCAGACTGTCACATGACTAACAAAGTCACATGATCTACACTCTCTGTTACTGACCTATATCATCCTCTAGGTCCTCTCATCCTATGTTAGAAACCTTTCATGTTTCCCCAGCCATGTTATACCAATTTACCCCAAAAGTCCACCATGATGTATCACCATGTTCAATCTTCCAAATGCCCACAAACAATTACACCGTCTAGCCAGCCCAAAAGTTGTACATCCTTCTAACAAATCCCACGCCTGTTCTTTAACCGATCTGACATCCTGTAAGCATGGTCGTGATCTAATTGTATTTCACAGAAATGGCTTCATTTCAATTTTCCACATCGGAAGATTCCACAGACTTAACAGTGATCTACTTTAATGATTTATTGTGGATCAGTTCACACTTATCTGCCTCTCTAGATTTTTTTTCTATGCCAAATGTAGTCGATTACGTTTCTGGTCAATTGACACCTACAAATGTTACTGTCGGTACTGACACCTACAAATGTTCCTGGCAGTATGTATTGGACGTACAATACAGCACTTGTATCCCAATCAGAATTTAATTAGTCTGGTCCTTTTGCTTTTTTTTTTTTGACAAAATTGGATGTCAATGAAAACTAGTAGTCATGTCTCCATGGCGACTCCCCTGTTGGAGATCCTTCTCTGTGTAATTGTAATGAGCAATGATTCAGACTTGATGATGAAATTCAGATATCATAGTTAGCAGCCATAAACATCAATCCGATCTAATCAGCCTATATCTATAAATTGTCAACAAGGTTTGGAAGACGTCCTGTTGATCACCGACCGATTAAATGGCTTCATTTACTAAATAGGGCATCAATCTGTTTGCCTTCCATAACATTAATGACAGCTTAATTCAAATTGATGTTTTCTATTTTGAAAGACTCCTCAATTTCAGGTATCACACTTTTTTCTGATCATATTTTCTCTGATTGCACAAGCTGCCATATTTATAGATATAGGCTTTGACATCCTAATGATAAATTAATACTGATCATTTAGTCTGAGAATCTGAGCGACCCAAGACTTTACAGTGACAATTATTGACGAGAGCAGAATCCTGACAAACTGTAGGGAATCGTGACAGACTCCACTATCTGTTGAACACAAGTCTATTAAATGATTGGAACAGACAATTTCCATTTTACATTACATCCCAACACTCAAGAAATGCTAGATAATTGGTATCTCAAATAATACTTTCCAATATACAAACTAACAGTATTCATTTTCAATGAAATCGTGTTTGCAATTTCCTTCTTATCTCTCATGCTTCAGCTGGTTAATTGTCGCTATGACTGTCAATTTTGATTAACACAACTGTTATAAATGACAACTTGTAGAGTTTTAGGGTTTAAGTGACAGCTGGACAATCCTCACACAGCTCCTCTGCTGACAAGTTATACCTACATTATACTATACTGTGAACATGGTTATTACGTAGGGGGTTAATTTCGCAAACTGGATAGGTAATTAAACTTTGCATGCAGGGGTTATTTCTGGGAAATTTTCTTTTTACCTGTTCCATAAATACCACATACATCACAAAATAATATGTAGCGGAAATGTTCACAGCTGAAAGACTTTCGCTTGTTTTACGTAAATTTCCCCATCATGTAAATTTACAGTGCTTAAGATAATATTTTGGTGACTATAAGTCATTATTTTAGTGTCTTTATTGTTTTAGAGCTTTTCTTGCTAAAAAATTGATCTATTAAATTATGATTTATTTTATCACTATTTCTGTTGATCATTTCTACAGTATTTACCCTGCATTCCTTTATTGGGTTCATACCATTTGTACCAGTACAAATCTGCTGTACTCATAATAGAATGGCTGTACAAGGAGAACTGAACCAGTTCTAGAGGATCGTTGTTTCAAATGTACAACTTCAATCCAATATGGCAGAACTAGTACTGTGACTATATATCTTCATTTGTCATGGAAAAGTACTTTTTGTTAAAAATGAGATGGGGACTCTCCGTTTGCAGTGAAATTTTATGAGTTTTATAAGTCAATGTTTGACAGAACTATCCAGGTATTGATTTTACATCTGTTACACTGTAAAACAGGAAAATAACCAGTTTTTATGTTTGAAGCAAGCGATGGTCGCTATCTTAGGAACTCGCTTGAGATTCATTGGTGTCCCATTATATGACATCATACCTACATACCTATTTGATATAACTGGTACGACCACGATAAAGGAAGGCATGACAGGTATAGTAGGTGTGCCGATACTTCATTGTGGTTATGATCTGCTTAACTTACTTATGATCCACCAAAATAAATACATAAACACCATATTTCACACTCATTCTGAATGGCTAACATCACACTAGTTCAGCCTTAGGTACCAACTCACCGGTGACTTTGCTGCCATGGCGATGAGCAGGTCCTGAGCCTGTTGGAGGGCAAGCTCCGCCGGTGGTATGACCTTGCCCTCGCCCTTTAAGGGACTGTTTCCCGTGGTCAGGTGTTTCTTTTCCTCTTTAACGTCCTTCTTTTCTTTCACTGTTAAAATGGAAGTGTACAAATTCTTTAATGTCTTTCTTAACTTTCACTGTTAAAACGGAAGTGTACAAATTACAATCACAATAAATGTGTTCGTTTTTCTAAGAATATAAGACAGTCTCAACTGAATCAGACACTGATTTGTAGAATATCAAAATTCCTTTAATATATTTGTAAGCCCTATACAAGTAGAATTAGACATCCTCCCTCCAGGTTCTCTGACAACCCCAGCTCCAAATTAACTACATGTATACATAGAAGTGCAATCAATGATTGTGAAGCTAACCGACAGCAGCACACTATGCATTCATTTTTTATGTATGTATTAAAGCATGTCATTTTGAAAAAGTCTGTCACATATTATCCCTCCTAGACCTTTAATGGATGTATAAACCAACTTAGAAGGGTGTGGACTCACAAGATTTCCAAAACTTACCCCAAAAGTGGGTTTTGGTGCCAAGAAAAAGTCATCCCATCAAAGATTAAACTCATGATCCAATGTTTATTTCATTCACATTATCGTTCAATGTTCATGCCAAATGGCAATTCCTTGCACCAAAGTACTCTACTAAATCATTTCTAGTATGATGCGTACAATAGCAGATCCAGTTAATTGCTGGTTTGCTTTTTTTTTTTTGACAAAATTGGATGTCAATGAAAACTAGTAGTCATGTCTCCATGGCGACTCCCCTGTTGGAGATCCTTCTCTGTGTAATTGTAATGAGCAATGATTCAGACTTGATGGAGAAATTCAGATATCATAGTTAGCAGCCATAAACATCAATCCGATCTAATCAGCCTATATCTATAAATTGTCAACAAGGTTTTGATCACCGACCGATTAAATGGCTTCATTTACTAAATAGGGCATCAATCTGTTTGCCTTCCATAACATTAATGACAGCTTAATTCAAATTGATGTTTTCTATTTTGAAAGACTCCTCAATTTCAGGTATCACACTTTTTTCTGATCATATTTTCTCTGATTGCACAAGCTGCCATATTTATAGATATAGGCTTTGACATCCTGATGATAAATTAATACTGATCATTTAGTCTGAGAATCTGAGCGACCCAAGACTTTACAGTGACAATTATTGACGAGAGCAGAATCCTGACAAACTGTAGGGAATCGTGACAGACTCCACTATCTGTTGAACACAAGTCTATTAAATGATTGGAACAGACAATTTCCATTTTACATTACATCCCAACACTCAAGAAATGCTAGATAATTGGTATCTCAAATAATACTTTCCAATATACAAACAAACAGTATTCATTTTCAATGAAATCGTGTTTGCAATTTCCTTCTTATCTCTCATGCTTCAGCTGGTTAATTGTCGCTATGACTGTCAATTTTGATTAACACAACTGTTATAAATGACAACTTGTAGAGTTTTAGGGTTTAAGTGACAGCTGGACAATTCTCACACAGCTCCTCTGCTGACAAGTTATACCTACATTATACTATACTGTGAACATGGTTATTACGTAGGGGGTTAATTTCGCAAACTGGATAGGTAATTAAACTTTGCATGCAGGGGTTATTTCTGGGAAATTTTCTTTTTACCTGTTCCATAAATACCACATACATCACAAAATAATATGTAGCGGAAATGTTCACAGCTGAAAGACTTTCGCTTGTTTTACGTAAATTTCCCCATCATGTAAATTTACAGTGCTTAAGATAATATTTTGGTGACTATAAGTCATTATTTTAGTGTCTTTATTGTTTTAGAGCTTTTCTTGCTAAAAAATTGATCTATTAAATTATGATTTATTTTATCGCTATTTCTGTTGATCATTTCTACAGTATTTACCCTGCATTCCTTTATTGGGTTCATACCATTTGTACCAGTACAAATCTGCTGTACTCATAATGGAATGGCTGTACAAGGAGAACTGAACCAGTTCTAGAGGATCGTTGTTTCAAATGTACAACTTCAATCCAATATGGCAGAACTAGTACTGTGACTATATATATCTTCATTTGTCATGGAAAAGTACTTTTTGTTAAAAATGAGATGGGGACTCTCCGTTTGCAGTGAAATTTTATGAGTTTTATAAGTCAATGTTTGACAGAACTATCCAGGTATTGATTTTACATCTGTTACACTGTAAAACAGGAAAATAACCAGTTTTTATGTTTGAAGCAAGCGATGGTCGCTATCTTAGGAACTCGCTTGAGATTCATTGGTGTCCCATTATATGACATCATACCTACATACCTATTTGATATAACTGGTACGACCACGATAAAGGAAGGCATGACAGGTATAGTAGGTGTGCCGATACTTCATTGTGGTTATGATCTGCTTAACTTACTTATGATCCACCAAAATAAATACATAAACACCATATTTCACACTCATTCTGAATGGCTAACATCACACTAGTTCAGCCTTAGGTACCAACTCACCGGTGACTTTGCTGCCATGGCGATGAGCAGGTCCTGAGCCTGTTGGAGGGCAAGCTCCGCCGGTGGTATGACCTTGCCCTCGCCCTTTAAGGGACTGTTTCCCGTGGTCAGGTGTTTCTTTTCCTCTTTAACGTCCTTCTTTTCTTTCACTGTTAAAATGGAAGTGTACAAATTCTTTAATGTCTTTCTTAACTTTCACTGTTAAAACGGAAGTGTACAAATTACAATCACAATAAATGTGTTCGTTTTTCTAAGAATATAAGACAGTCTCAACTGAATCAGACACTGATTTGTAGAATATCAAAATTCCTTTAATATATTTGTAAGCCCTATACAAGTAGAATTAGACATCCTCCCTCCAGGTTCTCTGACAACCCCAGCTCCAAATTAACTACATGTATACATAGAAGTGCAATCAATGATTGTGAAGCTAACCGACAGCAGCACACTATGCATTCATTTTTTATGTATGTATTAAAGCATGTCATTTTGAAACAAGAGGCCCATGGGGCCTGTATCGCTCACCTGGTTGGATTTGACCAAAGAAATAATGAAGTCCAGACTCTCTGAGTTTACAACATGCATTTATAACTTTATGACTAGTAGTGATTTAAAGGAATTACCTCTATTTCCCATATGGGGCCCCGCCCCTTTGGCCCCTTGGGGGTCAGAGTCACCATTTATGCAAAATCTGTTCCCCTTCCCCCAAGAATGCTTCTGACTAAATTGGGTTCAAATCCATTCATAACTTAATGACAAGTAGCGATTTGAAGGAATTACCTCTATTTCCCCATTAGGCCCCGCCCCTTTGGCCCCTTGGGGGTCAGAGTCACCATTTATGCAAAATCTGTTCCCCTTCCCCAAAGGATGTTTCTGACCAAATTGGGCTCAAATCCATTCATAACTTTATGACTAGTAGCGATTTAAAGGAATTGCCTCAATTTCCCCTATTGGGCCCTGCCCCTCAGGCCCCTTGGGGGTCAGAGTCACCATTTATGCAAAATCTGTTCCCCTTCCCCAAAGGATGTTTCTGACCAAATTGGGTTCAAATCCATTCATAACTTTATGACTAGTAGCGATTTGAAGGAATTACCTCTATTTCCCCATTAGGCCCCGCCCCTTTGGCCCCTTGGGGGTCAGAGTCACCATTTATGCAAAATCTGTTCCCCTTCCCCAAAGGATGTTTCTGACCAAATTGGGTTCAAATCCATTCATAACTTTATGACTAGTAGCGATTTGAAGGAATTACCTATTTCCCCATAAGGCCCCGCCCCTTTGGCCCCTTCGGGGTCAGAGTCACCATTTATGCAAAATCTGTTCCCCTTCCCCAAAGGATGTTTCTGACCAAATTGGGTTCAAATCCATTGATAACTTTATGACTAGTAGCGATTTGAAGGAATTGCCTTAATTTCCCCTATTGGGCCCTGCCCCTCAGGCCCCTTGGGGGTCAGAGTCACCATTTATGCAAAATCTGATCCCCTTCCCCGAAGGATGTTTCTGACCAAATTGGGTTCAAATCCATTCATAACTTTATGACTAGTAGCGATTTGAAGGAATTACCTCTATTTCCCCATTAGGCCCCGCCCCTTTGGCCCCTTGGGGGTCAGAGTCACCATTTATGCAAAATCTGTTCCCCTTCCCCAAAGGATGTTTCTGACCAAATTGGGTTCAAATCCATTCATAACTTTATGACTAGTAGCGATTTGAAGGAATTGCCTTAATTTCCCCTATTGGGCCCTGCCTCTCAGGCCCCTTGGGGGTCAGAGTCACCATTTATGCAAAATCTGTTCCCCTTCCCCAAAGGATGTTTCTGACCAAATTGGGTTCAAATCCATTCATAACTTTATGACTAGTAGCGATTTGAAGGAATTACCTCTATTTCCCCATTAGGCCCCGCCCCTTTGGCCCCTTGGGGGTCAGCGTCACCATTTATGCAAAATCTGTTCCCCTTCCCCAAAGGATGTTTCTGACCAAATTGGGTTCAAATCCATTCATAACTTTATGACTAGTAGCGATTTAAAGGAATTGCCTTAATTTCCCCTATTGGGCCCTGCCCCTCAGGCCCCTTTGGGGTCAAAGTCACCATTTATGCAAAATCTGATCCCCTTCCCCGAAGGATGTTTCTGACCAAATTGGGTTCAAATCCATTCATAACTTTATGACTAGTAGCGATTTGAAGGAATTACCTCTATTTCCCCATTAGGCCCCGCCCCTTTGGCCCCTTGGGGGTCAGAGTAACCATTTATGCAAAATCTGTTCCCCTTCCCCAAAGGATGTTTCTGACCAAATCGGGTTCAAATCCATTCATAACTTTATGACTAGTAGCGATTTGAAGGAATTACCTCTATTTCCCCATTAGGCCCCGCCCCTTTAGCCCCTTGGGGGTCAGAGTCACCATTTATGCAAAATCTGTTCCCCTTCCCCAAAGGATGTTTCTGACCAAATTGGGTTCAAATCCATTCATAACTTTATGACTAGTAGCGATTTAAAGGAATTGCCTCAATTTCCCCTATTGGACCCCGCCCCTCAGGCCCCTTGGGGGTCAGAGTCACCATTTATGCAAAATCTGATCCCCTTCTGCCAAGGATGTTTCTGACCAAATTTGGTCAAAATCCAATAAGAACTTTATGACTAGTAGCGATTTGAAGCAAATGTTGACGGACGGACGACGGACGACGGACGCTGCACCATGGCATAAGCTCACCGGACCTTCGGTCCAGGTGAGCTAAAAATCTGTCACATATTATCCCTCCTAGACCTCTAATGGATGTATAAACCAACTTAGAAGGGTGTGGACTCACAAGATTTCCAAAACTTACCCCAAAAGTGGGTTTTGGTGCCAAAAAAAAAGTCCACAAAATGCAAAATGCTAATAATGATTTACATGGATACCAAATATTGAAGTTTCAAACTCTGTTGTTAATCTTCCTTCACAAACTACATACAAATTAAAACTATGTTGAAACTGAATTTGTGTTTCTTTCAGGAAGGCCTTATTTGATAAAAGCAAATGTGGAATTAATTAACTTTCCAATAGCCAATTGATTTAACAGTCTGTAGAGAAATCAGATACCTGTATCATAACACCTTTATCAGATTCCACTAGGCTTACATCTAACTTTAATTAGATTGTCTGTTTTCATTTCAAAATATTTCATTTTTTCCAAAATACTTTGCATGCAAATACTCTTTTGGATCCTAAACACAAAATTGTTTTTAAAGATTTAACTTAATTTGGCATCATTCCAAAATTCCACAAACTTGGCGATCAAATATTCACTTGTAGAATTTCAGATAATGGGTTGTATCTCAAGAATCACCATAATGAAAATAAGACATATTTGCGAGTAAATTTTTTATCGCTGGCACCTCTAGTCTGGAGTTAACATCTCCTGTACCTCTACACAAACACTGGAGTTAACATCTCCTGTACCTCTACACAAACACTGGAGTAAACATCTCCTGTACCTCTACACAAACACTGGAGTTAACATCTCCTGTACCTCTACACAAACACTGGAGTTAACATCTCCTGTACCTCTACACAAACACTGGAGTAAACATCTCCCGTACCTCTACACAAACACTGGAGTTAACATCTCCTGTACCTCTACAATCACTGGAGTTGACATCTCCTGTACCTCTACACAAACACTGGAGTTAACATCTCCTGTACCTCTACACAAACACTGGAGTTAACATCTCCTGTACCTCTACACAAACACTGGAGTTAACATCTCCTGTACCTCTACACAAACACTGGAGTTAACATCTCCTGTACCTCTACACAAACACTGGAGTTAACATCTCCTGTACCTCTACACAAACACTGGAATTAGTATCTTCTGTACCTCTACACAAACACTGGAGTTAGTATCTCCTGTACCTCTACACAAACACTGGAGTTAGTATCTCATGTACCTCTACACAAACACTGGAGTTAACATCTCCTGTACCTCTACACAAACACTGGAGTTAACATCTCCTGTACCTCTACACAAACACTGGAGTTAACATCTCCTGTACCTCTACACAAACACTGGAGTTAACATCTCCTGTACCTCTACACAAACACTGGAGTTAACATCTCCTGTACCTCTACACAAACACTGGAATTAGTATCTTCTGTACCTCTACACAAACACTGGAGTTAGTATCTCCTGTACCTCTACACAAACACTGGAGTTAGTATCTCCTGTACCTCTACACAAACACTGGAGTTAACATCTCCTGTACCTCTACACAAACACTGGAGTTAACATCTCCTGTACCTCTACACAAACACTGGAGTTAACATCTCCTGTACCTCTACACAAACACTGGAGTTAACATCTCCTGTACCTCTACACAAACACTGGAGTTAACATCTCCTGTACCTCTACACAAACACTGGAGTTAACATCTTCCGTACCTCTACACAAACACTGGAGTTAACATCTCCTGTACCTCTACACAAACACTGGAGTTGACATCTCCTGTACCTCTACACAAACACTGGAGTTAACATCTCCTGTACCTCTACACAAACACTGGAGTTAACATCTCCTGTACCTCTACACAAACACTGGAGTTAACATCTCCTGTACCTCTACACAAACACTGGAGTTAGTATCTCCTGTACCTCTACACAAACACTGGAGTTAACATCTCCTGTACCTCTACACAAACACTGGAGTTAACATCTCCTGTACCTCTACAATCACTGGAGTTAACATCTCCTGTACCTCTACACAAACACTGGAGTTAACATCTCCTGTACCTCTACACAAACACTGGAGTTAACATCTCCTGTACCTCTACACAAACACTGGAGTTAACATCTCCTGTACCTCTACACAAACACTGGAGTTAACATCTCCTGTACCTCTACACAAACACTGGAGTTAACATCTCCTGTACCTCTACACAAACACTGGAGTTAACATCTCCTGTACCTCTACACAAACACTGGAGTTAACATCTCCTGTACCTCTACACAAACACTGGATTTAACATCTCCTGTACCTCTACAATCACTGGAGTTGACATCTCTGTGATATATATACCTTGAGATAACAGAATACAGGCTACAATACTTACCTAGTTTGGAATCTCCTGCTTCTAAATCTTCTGAGAAATGGCTACTGCGTTCTGGATCAATGTTTTGGGCAGCATGGTGGATTGTAAGCTTGTGACAAACCTCGAAAGCCTGACCAATCGTTCGAACAATTCGCATTGCCTGACTCTGAAAATATAAATATTATCAATGTCATTTTGTTCGCCTGACTCTGAAAATATAAATATTATAAACGTCAAAGTTTAACAACAGGTTATTAATATAAACATTACCAAAGGGTCCTGCATTCACAGTGGACTACAAACAAGACACAAGAACTCAGACTTCCTACGAGTTTCATACTTGCAATGTAATTACACATTTGTAAACACAGTGTAACAAATGCATGTTATCAACTTGCAACACCTTAAGTTATAGTAAAAGTATGCAAATGAAATTAAAACTTCATAGATCAATATGACACTGCCATGTACGATCGTGACGACTGATTGATAATTTGTAAGCCTCGTATTGAAGGCGGTATTTAAGGATGTTCTTTTTAAGTCCTACTATTCTCTGACTATATTGGGCCATTGACCCAAGGACTGGTCTTATTTGGTTAGTTTTTATCAAAGAGGTAGAACTGTAAAGTAAACAAGACAAGCGACTTTTGCAAATTGGACAAAATCGGCTAAGGTTAGGGTGAAAGAGTCTGTCAATGCCATGACCCTAGCCCTATAACCCTAACATTCAGTAGATGACTATCTGAACAGCCAAGAAAAGGAGTTCTATAAAAGTGGCATTGATGCCCTTAAACACAGCTGGCAAAAGTGTAGAGATACTGAAGGAGATTATGTTGAAAAGTAATACAATATGTTCGGCAAAATTCAAATCCTTCAAGAGGAGGCTCACAACTTATCAATCAGCACTCGTATAACCTTGTATGTTACCTTGACCATAAACCGTTGTCCGTTATACTAAATATGACATGTATATATTTGACATGAATGCCATACCCTTACCATTAATGCTGGTGTGTTGCTTGTTCCAATGTCAGTGTAATACATATCTTTATAATGTCAGCTGATTGCCAGTGTCGTGTGAGAAAAGCAATATTGTATTTATGGTATCTATATTAATATTTCATACTCTTTTGTTTATGCCTTTTTATGTAAATCATAATTCAAAAGAAAATAATTTTAGCTTCTATAGCCCTTATTGATAACATCTAAATACTACACACCTATATAAAGTCAGTTTCATACCTTACACATTAACACAGTAATGGCTTAGAAATCTTCAAATAAAAAACATTCCAACCTCTATTTATATATACTAATATCCAGGGAACAATATTGCACATACATGTAGTCTCCTAATTCAGGTGGTCTCCTAATAAAAGTGGTCCTTTAATTAATAGAGGTGATCTCTTTAAGCAGGTGATCACCTTAGACAGGTGATCACCTAATACAGGTGGTCTCATTATACAGGTGATCACCTAATACAGGTGGTCTCCTTATACAAGTAGTCTCCTAATACAGGTGGTCTCCTAATACAGGTGGTCTCCTAATACAGGTGGTCTCCTAATAAAAGTGGTCATTTAATTAATACATGTGATCTCTTTAAACAGGTGACCACCTAATACAGGTGGTCTCCTTATACAAGTAGTCTCCTAATACAGGTGGTCTCCTTATACAGGTGGTCTCCTAATACAGGTGGTCTCCTAATACAGGATGTCTCCTTACACAGGTGATCTCTTCTCATAAGTGGTTGCTAAATATAGGTTTATCACTGAATATTTACATTTACACTGCAGCCCCACTATATAACTTTTACCAAGCTCACTTGGAAGTTGTGAGTCCATTAATATAGTGACGTCATAATTGTCACGTCGGCGATAACGAAAGATTGCTGTTGAAAAGGCTGTTCCGTCTTTGACGATAATAATTTGTTCATTCATCATCGGAGCAAAATTCCTGGATATAGATTCTAGTCTTTAAAAATCATTGTCAAATGTAAATATAAGCATTGAACTGCTTTTAGTTGGAAGTTATGGGCTGATGAATGCCAACTGGACAAAGGTGAATTCAACATGAAGCGCTGCCGCGCTTCATTAAATTTGCCTTTGTCCAGTTGGCATTCATCAGCCCATAACTTCCAACTGAAAGCAGTTCAATGCTTAAATACAGATTAACAGGGATACAGCTATAATATTATGGAGGCTTAATTAACATCAGATTTGAGAGTACACGTATAAATCATTATGAGACTTTCTCAGTATATTCTATGTGTAACATTACTTTAAAAAAATCATTAGGAATGTGCTTTAACAGTTCTGAAGATCATATTCTTACTTGGAGTAAGATTTTGAGACTTGGCCTTCCTGTAGAAAATGAAATAATGAAACTGAAATCACGGTGCATTCAAACAAACAAGAACAAACCTGAAGAATGTTTGAGGGTCAAACACTCTGGAAACATAAACTTTCCATCAAACTTTCCAATTAAGACATTTCAAAATATTCTCAAAGCAGATCAAAAATCAAACCAAAGATAGCACATATCAAAGGATTACAAAATATTCTTAGAATGTAATTCATATGCAATGAACAAGGCACCTTTGAATCTATACAGATGTAAACGCACCAACAACTCACCTCCCCAGCCTGAAAAGTTATCTAATGGAATTTCCCAGGTGCCAGTGCATTCACCTCCTGTATCAAACAAAATGGCTGCTTACATTCGAAGCCTACAAAATACTTTCCATATGCCTTTCAAGATGGAATTGGTCCAAATTGTAATTTAGAATTTGTTATCATAAAAAATGCGAGAGAAACTCAGAGAAAAAAAAGTGAGAAAATTCCAAATGAAGTTTCTCACATAGCAATCTGCTTTTTCTAATGAAATTTGAAAACATATATAGTATATATCCTATCATTCAGGATAAATACCAAGCTTCAGTGTGTTGGGTGAAACTATCAACTTGAGAAGATTTCCCTTTTCTTACAAGGTTTCGCTGTTGCTAGGTTCTGTTAATGTGTTGAACACCTGTAAATAGATCTGTTTAATACATTGCAAGATAGCAGCATTGCCATAGGCAACCTCCTAGTAAAAACTGGCAGGTAAGTTTTGAGAGGTTTTGAGTAAGTCTAATGTTTATTTGTAGGTCTTAGGTTTCTGTGTATGGCTGCTAACATGACGATGCTCCATGGCAACATGAACATACCTAATTAGTATCTTAGAAAAACAGTAAAACTTACAATTACATCTGCCCACAGACCAACAGCATGCTATCTGCCATTATCAGATTTGGGAGTAAAGATATCAGCTTACTTTTTAATATACCTTCTACCCCTAGTCTGTCAAAATGCAATGGACTGCTCCACGATGAGCTGTGTTTTTTAGGTTAGTGTCAATATTTATTACAGTAGTATATCTCTGGTATCAGTGCAATGGAACTTTGATAAGCAGAAGTTCTCATTGTCTTACCACATAGACAATGTGCTCCAGTACATCTTCAACAATGATCAAGTAATAATGATCAATTGGAAACATACAATACCAAAAGTGACATATGTATATATTTCCACCGTCCAAAAGTTGATTGCACCTGACTTTTTTCAGTTTAGAATCTAAATGAATAAAGTCATCAATTGCATCTCTGTGATATTCTAACGTCAACCCACCTCCATATTTGGTATGTGTATTAAGTCATCCGCCAGTGTTCACAATATATAATATAATGTCACAACATTCATGCTGTCTATCATAAGTTAGAAATCACTTTATATTACAAAGTGCTCATTTCCTTATTTACGGCTTTTGAAAGTAATAGAGTACAATTTGTATATTAAAATTTTACATCAACAGGAAATGAATGAGAAATATATAGTTATGTTTCATTTCAGATAAAAGTACACTTTTATATATTATAATTATCACAGATCAAAACAGGCATGATATATAATGTGGAAATAGACAACTAATGATTTACAAACATTTGTGTTTAAATACATGTACTTATGAAATGTTAAACAATGATTTTCAAAAATATGAAACTGGTTTTCACATGGTTAAGCTGTTTTAGAGGCCAGACATATATAAAAGACTACATGGACATACATTTTGAGTAAGCTTTCTTTATTTTACTTATTATTACATATAATATAAAATATTTCCAGAAGAAACAAGATCTTAACTAAGTATATTAAGGCGTATGTTTGTCAAAAGGAGGGAAATAAATGTACTTTTCCAAGTAATGAAAATTCAAACATGCTTAATCGACTTCCCCTTGGAAACTCCCTAATTTTGGACATTTTTTATGAATGGATATGAGACAAAAATGGAGGTATGAATCTAACCTACATGTAAAACATATCAAATAATTGCCTTTTACTTGAATTAATTAAGTCTCCTATGGTGAATTAAGTATTACTTGGAACATTAACTAGGGACCAAATTGCAAACAAAGTGTTGAAATTAAATATAAATCCTTAAACCATATATTTTTCGCCATCCTCACATTGGAAAGAAAACTGATATACATCAGACAATTCTCTGCCCACAGACAGACAACCCATGTCAACCCTTCAAGGAGGGTACAGACAGACAACCCTGGAGATTCCACGACAACCCTTCATGGGGAGCAGGCAACCCTGGAGATTCCATGACAACCCTTCATGGGGGAGTACAGAGAGACAACCCTGGAGATTCCATGACAACCCTTCATGGGGGAGTACAGAGAGACAACCCTGGAGATTCCATGACAACCCTTCATGGGGAGTACAGAGAGACAACCCTTGAGATTCCATGAAAACCCTTCATGGGGAGTACAGAGAGACAACCCTGGAGATTCCATGACAACCCTTCATAGGGGATACAGAGAGACAACCCTGGAGATTCCATGACAACCCTTCATGGGGGAGTAGACAGACAACCCTGGAGATTCCATGACAACCCTTCATGGGGAGCAGGCAACCCTGGAGATTCCATGACAACCCTTCATGGGGGAGTACAGAGAGACAACCCTGGAGATTCCATGACAACCCTTCATGGGGGAGTACAGAGAGACAACCCTGGAGATTCCATGACAACCCTTCATGGGGAGTACAGAGAGACAACCCTTGAGATTCCATGAAAACCCTTCATGGGGAGTACAGAGAGACAACCCTGGAGATTCCATGACAACCCTTCATGGGGAGCAGGCAACCCTGGAGATTCCATGACAACCCTTCATGGGGGATACAGAGAGACAACCCTGGAGATTCCATGACAACCCTTCATGGGGGAGTAGACAGACAACCCTGGAGATTCCATGACAACCCTTCATGGGTAGCAGACAACCCTGGAGATTCCATGACAACCCTTCATGGGTAGCAGACAACCCTGGAGATTCCTTGACAACCCTTCATTGGGAGCAGACAAACCCTTCATGGGGGATACAGACAGACAACCCTGGATATTCCACGACAACCCTTCATGGGGAGCAGGCAACCCTGGAGATTCCATGACAACCCTTCATGGGGAGCATGCAGGCAACCCTGGAGATTCCATGACAACCCTTCACGGGGAGCAGACAGACAATATGGGGGAGTGTGGGACAGATTGGGTGCAAGGAGCACAAAAACATTTCATGGAGCAAAATAATATAAAAAATATCAATTTCAACAAAATTCATTGTTTCAGCATGACATATGTATGTGATTTATACTGTACACAAAGTTTAAATCAAATATACAATTCCTGAGCGAGAGTTTAAACAAACCTTTGATTTTGATGTTTTTTTCTTGCTCTGAGTTGAATCAGTTCGTCTGAGTTGAGGATGTGGTCCATAGTCATCAAAACGAAACTGACTATCTGACGATCCATAGCGACTGTAGTTATTATAATACATTGTTTGTAGTCCTGATGATATGATAGGTCTAACTGTGTCACGGGATTATCATCAATGCTGATACATTGTAATAAAAACGTTCCACAAAATTCAGTTCCACAAAAAACTCACTGTGCTTTTTGTATAAATCCAGGAAGAATGAATTGCGAAATGTCATCATATATGTCAACACTGAACAAAAGGAACACCAGATTATCTCCCTTTGATATATATTGCATAGATAGGTTTTTACTGGTACATGATCATTGTATCATAAATTACCTTTTTTTTTCAAATGCCGACTTAGATTTCCTCCTGATAGACCAAAAATTACAGCAATAATTTGAGATATTTCCACGATTAAGTCTGATATCACTTTCACTACACGAACATTCCTCACAGTTCTGAAGTTCGGAACTCTCCACCATGAAAACTTATCTGTCTAGTTATCAGCGGAGTACACAGACAGATCGTTTTCAAATTATGCCTGCAGTAAGACACAATGACCTTTGTTGACCCCTGTTGAGGAAGGCCCCCCACAGGTGCTGATAGGGTGAGGTGCAGTTATTTGTTGTAAGTCACTTTCTATCAAAATCACATAGCTGTTAAGATGGAAAAAAGACCATAAAATGTTTGTCTGATAATGCCCTTTTTCCTCATTTCCAAAGGCAGGGTGTTGGAAGACAGAAGAAAACTTATCTTAAAATATAACACAAATGTTTAAACATCAGAGTAAAAGTGGAAGTTTTTAAAAATCATCAGAAATCAAGTCTGACACATCATACGATGATATGGAAATTATTTTGCACTAAAACTAACATTCATGTGGATTCCACCAGAATATCAACTGTTTTAATTTATAAATTCATGCACTTATCAACATCCAGACATTTTGAATTCGTCAAATCTTATAATCACAACACCTTGTGATTCTATAAGAAAATATATCCATTACATGAATTCACATTGTTCCATTATGTTCCCAAGACTCTAAAGTTAACGGAATTGTCCCTTGAAAAGTAGACAATCAACACAAACTCTAGGTAGGCAGAACATATTCAAGAGGATCCACACATGAAGTTCCTACCCGTTCGAAAGTAGCTCATATTTTGGCAGTTCGTTCTCACATCTAGGTTTTTATATAGTCATGCAATCCTCTCAAGAACGAAAACATTTTAACGAATAACACACCCATCTCTCTGAAGTCCGTTCATTAGTTTTCTTAAACATGAATAAGAATTCTCCCTAATTATGTGGAAAATTCTTTCTACGAAGAAAGTAAAAGATAAAAAAAACATGTAAGAGAGCTAGGAATACTGCCGTAAAGATGTTGATGGATATGTAAGTGAAAGCCAAGCGAAGCCAAGACAACAAGAGTGGAATAAATAAGTAATTTAATCACTCCTATGTGGTAATATCAGACCAGTATAGCTTACAAACATCCACATGATGGTGATTTATCTACAAACATCCCTGTGATAATGATTTATCAACACATCTATCATCTTCTATCTATAGGTATGTACATGTGCATACAATACCAGGATAGACATTGAGTAAGTTACCCCAGGGGAAAGTTGCCCAGGAGGTTTTAATTACAGTTAAATATCATAAGTATCAGGTACACTTAATGCAATCAGAGTTTATGTTTTGGAATGCTTTCTTAATGCTGGATTTTTGCTGATGATATACTAAAAGTATATAGCTAGTGTAAAGAATAGATTCTTTGTTAGCATACATGTAATATATTACACTGTTTCCACAAAAAGTGTTAAAATATTGGTGAAATATATCTGTCTCTGGTCTTACGGAGTAAGAATCAAAGAAAAAGCTGAAGGTGATTTGAAATTTGAAAAAATACAGTTAAAACATGACTGAGCTTTCAGAATAAAAAAATTTGAAGTAGCATCATCTGTGTGGTGGTAGATGGCAGAAGTAACTTAAGGCTATTCACACAAAAACAACAAAACCTAAGCTGAATGTTCTGCTTTCTACGCAAGACTTGAAATCAGGAAATCTGTGGATCCATCAAAAACAGTTGTCTGTTTCTAATTAGTTATCTGTTCTGAGTTAACTAGCCTGTTTTATCACTTTCTCTACACATCCTCACCCATGTCTCAGGGACAATTATATATTAGTGTCCAACCCATCTCAATGTATTTTCTGTCCTCCTTTTTTTTCCCATTTCTCTACCATCCTGCCATGACTGTCTACTGGCAGCATGGTCTGCAGCATACTGGCAGCATAATTTAAATATTTGAAACATGCTGCTAGCATGCTGCTCCCCTTATAATTACTAGGGCAAAACTTTGCAGCATGATGGCAGCATGGGCTGCGCATGCTGCCAGCACGCTGCTCGTATGCTGCCAGCATGCTGCAAATCCCCTCTACCATGACTATCTAGCCTCTACTATCCTGCCATGACTATCTAACCTCTACTATCCTGTCATGACTATCTACCCTCTACCATCCTGTCATGACTATCTATCCTCTACCATCCTGTCATGACTACCTTACTCTACCATCCTGCCATGACTATCTACCCTCTACCATCCTGTCATGACTATCTACCCTCTACCATCCTGCCATGACTATCTACCCTCTACCATCCTGCCATGACTATCTAACCTCTACAATCCTGTCATGACTTCCTACCCTCTACCATCCTGCTATGACCATCTAACCTCTACCATCCTGCCATGACCATCTAACCTCTACCATCCTGTCATGACTATCTATCCTCTACCATCATGCCATGACTATCTACCCTCTACCATCCTGCCATGACAATCTAACCTCTACCATCCTGCCATGACTATCTACCCTCTACCATGACTACCTATCCTCTACCATCCTGTCATGACTATCTAACCTCTACCATCCTTCCATGACTATCTACTCTCTACCATCCTGTCATGACTATCTAGCCTCAACCATCCTGTCATGACTATCTACTCTCTACCATCCTGCCATGACTTCCTACCCTCTACCATCCTGCCATGACTTCCTACCCTCTACCATCCTGTCATGACTATCTACCCTCTACCCTCTACCATGACTATCTAACCTCTACCATCCTGCCATGACCATCTACCCTCTACCATCCTGCCATGACCATCTACTCTCTACCATCCTGCCATGACAATCTAACCTCTACCATCCTGCCATGACTGTCTAACCTCTATCATCCTGCCATGACTATCTACCCTCTACCATCCTGTCATGACTATCTACCCTCTACCATCCTGCTAGACTACCTTACTCTACCATCCTGTCATGACTATCTAACCTCTATCATCCTGCCATGACTACCTACCCTCTACCATCCTACCATGACTATCTAACCTCTACCATCCTGTCATGACTTCCTACCCTCTACCATCCTGTCATGACTATCTACTCTCTACCATCCTGTCATGACTATCTAACCTCTACCATCCTACCATGACTATCTAACCTCTACCATCCTGTCATGACTATCTAACCTCTACCATCCTGCCATGACTATCTACTCTCTACCATCCTGTCATGACTATCTACCCTCTACCATCCTGTCATGACTTCCTACCCTCTACCATCCTGTCATGACTATCTACTCTCTACCATCCTGTCATGACTATCTAACCTCTACCATCCTACCATGACTATCTAACCTCTACTATCCTGTCATGACTATCTAACCTCTATCATCCTGCCATGACCATCTAGCCTCTACCATCCTGCCATGACTATCTACCCTCTACCATCCTGCCATGACTATCTACCCTCTACCATCCTGCCATGACTACCTTACCTCTACCATCCTGCCATGACTATCTAACCTCTACCATCCTGTCATGACTATCTACCCTCTACCATCCTGCCATGACTACCTACTCTACCATCCTGCCATGACTATCTAACCTCTACCATCCTGTCATGACTATCTACCCTCTACCATCCTGTCATGACTATCTAACCTCTACCATCCTGTCATGACTTCCTACCCTCTACCATCCTGCTAGACTACCTTACCTCTACCATCCTGTCATGACTATCTACCTCTACCATCCCACTATGACTACCTATCTACCCTCTACCATCCTGTCATGACTATCTACCCTCTACCATCCTGTCATGACTATCTACCCTCTACCATCCTGCCATGACTATCTACCCTCTACCATCCTGCCATGACTATCTACCCTCTACCATCCTGCCATGACTATCTACCCTCTACCATCCTGCCATGACTATCTAACCTCTACCATCCTGCCATGACTATCTATCCTCTACCATCCTGCCATGACTTCCTACCCTCTACCATCCTGCCATGACTATCTACCCTCTACCATCCTGCCATGACTATCTACCCTCTACCATCCTGCCATGACTATCTACCTCTACCATCCTGCCATGACTATCTACCCTCTACTATCCTACCATGACTATCTACCCTCTACCATCCTGCCATGACTATCTACCCTTTACCATCCTGCCTTGACTCTCTACCCTCTACTATCCTACCATGACTATCTAACCTCTACCATCCTGCCATGACTATCTACCCTCTACCATCCTGCCATGACCATCTACTCTCTACCATCCTACCATGACTATCTAATAACCTCTACAATCCTGTCATGACTTCCTACCCTCTACCATCCTGCCATGACTATCTACCCTCTACCATCCTGTCATGACTACCTACTCTCTACCCTCCTGCCATGACTATCTAACCTCTATCATCCTGCCATGACTATCTAACCTCTACCATCCTGTCATGACTATCTACCCTCTACCATCCTGCCATGACTACCTATCCTCTACCATCCTGTCATGACTATCTACCCTCTACCATCCTGTCATGACTATCTATCCTCTACCATCCTGTCATGACTACCTACTCTCTACCATCCTGTCATGACTATCTACTCTCTACCATCCTGCCATGACTATCTACCCTCTACCATCCTGTCATGACTATCTACCCTCTACCATCCTGTCGTGACTATCTACCCTCTACCATCCTGTCATGACTATCTACCCTCTACCATCCTGCCATGACCATCTACTCTCTACCATCCTGCCATGACCATCTACTCTCTACCATCCTACCATGACAATCTAACCTCTACTATCCTGTCATGACTATCTTAACTCTCTACCATCCTGCCATGACTATCTACCCTCTACCATCCTGTCATGACTATCTACCCTCTACCATCCTGCCATGACTATCTACCCTCTACCATCCTGCCATGACTATCTAACCTCTACCATCCTGCCATGACTATCTACCCTCTACCATCCTGCCATGACTATCTACCCTCTACCATCCTGTCATGACTATCTACCCTCTACCATCCTGTCATGACTATCTACCCTCTACCATGACTATCTACCTTCTACCCTCTACCATGACTATCTACCCTCTACCTTGACTATCTACCCTCTACCATTCTGTCATGACTATCTAACCTCTACTATCCTGTCATGACTATTTACCCTCTACCATGACTATCTACCCTCTACCATCCTGCCATGACTACCTACCCTCTACCCTCTACCATGACTATCTACCTTCTACCCTCTACCATGACTATCTACCCTCTACCTTGACTATCTACCCTCTACCATTCTGTCATGACTATCTAACCTCTACTATCCTGTCATGGACTATTACCCTCTACCATGACTATCTACCTCTACCATCCTGCCATGACTATCTACCCTCTACCATCCTGCCATGACTACCTACCCTCTACCATCATGCCATGACTATCTACCCTCTACCATCCTGCCATGACAATCTACCCTCTACCATCCTGCCATGACTATCTACCCTCATCCAAGGACTATATAGCCTCTACCATCCTGTCATGACTATATAGCCTCTACCATCCTGTCATGACTATCTACCCTCTACCATCCTGTCATGACTATCTACCCTCTACCCTCTACCATGACTATCTACCTTCTACCCTCTACCATGACTATCTACCCTCTACCTTGACTATCTACCCTCTACCATTCTGTCATGACTATCTAACCTCTACTATCCTGTCATGACTATTTACCCTCTACCATGACTATCTACCCTCTACCATCCTGCCATGACTATCTACCCTCTACCATCCTGCCATGACTACCTACCCTCTACCATCATGCCATGACTATCTACCCTCTACCATCCTGCCATGACAATCTAACCTCTACCATCCTGCCATGACTATCTACCCTCTACCATGACTATATAGCCTCTACCATCCTGTCATGACTATATAGCCTCTACCATCCTGCCATGACTATCTACCCTCTACCATCCTGTCATGACTATCTACCCTCTACCATCCTGTCATGACTATCTACCTTCTACCCTCTACCATGAATATCTACCCTCTACCATCCTGTCATGACTATCTGTCCTCTACCATGACTATCTACCCTCTACCACGACTCATCTACCCTCTACCATAACTATCTACCCTCTTCCATCCTGCCATGACTATCTACCCTTTACCATCCTGCCATGACTATCTACGCTCTAACATGACTATCTACCCTCTACCATCCTGCCATGACTATCTAACCTCTACCATCCTGCCATGACTATCTACCCTCTTCCATCCTGCCATGACTATCTACCCTCTAACATGACTATCTACCCTCTATATACCTATATAGCCTCTACCATCTTGCCATGACTATCTAACCTCTACCATCCTGCCATGACTACAGAACTCTACTGTACATTGTATATGTATCAATACCATCCTCACTATCCAATTTAAGATAGCCTTCCTTTCCTCAACTACACAATTGATAATCTGATTCTTCAAGAAATGTTTACATTTTTTCTCTCTATAGTATACATCATGCTATGTATCTCTACCCTCTTCTCTCTCTCTTTCTTTCTCTACATACATACTCTTAGACTGGCCATCAGAAGATTTATTATCAAGAATTGCTCAGCTAAATTCTTATACTAGATTATCTCCCCCTAGTTTGAAACTTAGGAATCATGAAGATATATCCTAGGGACCAAAAATCATAAAGCTCCTTTGTTTTATAGTTTTAATATTCTAGAGACAGCGGGGCCAGTCTAACATAGCCTTTGTTTCTCATCTTTTATGAATACACTTTCCCAACTTAGTTTGATTAACCCTGTCAAACTCTCACACAAATATATCCATCAATATTCCCACCTCTCACTTCCCTAATTGGTAACATGATAACAACAGACAGCTATCAAACTGGACAAAACCAACCAAATCTCCATCACTTGATACTAGTACCTGACATATCAGGCAGGATGTTAGGCTGAGAATCCAGAGGTCAACTTTTATCTAGGTCACAGTGGCTTTGACCTGTCCAAAATGTTTATTCCAAGATTACACTGAACATCTGAAAATGTCTTGTTCAAAATGTAAATATCAAAACACATTAATACAGAATAATTTCAAGCTATAAATATTTGAGTATGATAAATACACCAATTAAAAAACATGTCTACCACCGATTTTGCCTGGGGAATATTATCACATTAACCAACAGTAACATGTAAAGACAACGCCCATCTATACAACAGCTTATCAGCCTCCAGCCAATTTGAGAAAAACGCTATAATGTCTTAAACATTTGCCAGGATTCTATATTATATGTGAGTCACATAAATACCAAACATATATTCTCCAACATACACAAGGACTACTGAAACCAAATGTTAGCAAGCTCAACTATCATATTTGGCTAGGATGCTGTTTGCTATAACAAATTTAAAGTCAATTCTCTCATTTTGCATGCACATCATTTAATTTGTACTGAATATTGCATCTCTTAAAATTAAATATCAATTGCAGTTGTCAGCATTTCTAATAAAATCCTGTTTTCATATCTTTTTAACAAAATAATTCTATTTCATATTTCATTATTAAGATGTAAATGATCCACTATCAACACTGGGAAATTGTTAAAAGAATCTAATACAGGTACTACTGCTGACTTCCTCCCTAACAACACAGCTATATAATACAACTCAAACTGGTGTCGACTTCCTCTCTCACAACACAGCTATATAATACAACTCAAACTGGTGTCGACTTCCTCTCTCACAACACAGCTATATAATACAACTCAAACTGGTGTCGACTTCCTCTCTAACAACACAGCTATATAATACAACTCAAACTGGTGTCGACTTCCTCTCTAACAACACAGCTATATAATACAACTCAAACTGGTGTCGACTTCCTCTCTAACAACACAGCTATATAATACAACTCAAACTGGTACTGACTTCCTCCCTAACAACACAGCTATATAATACAACTCAAACTGGTGCCGACTTCCTCTCTAACAACACAGCTATATAATACAACTCAAACTGGTGTCGACTTCCTCTCTAACAACACAGCTATATAATACAACTCAAACTGGTGTCGACTTCCTCTCTCACAACACAGCTATATAATACAACTCAAACTGGTGTCGACTTCCTCTCTAACAACACAGCTATATAATACAACTCAAACTGGTGCTGACTTCCTCTCTCACAACACAGCTATATAATACAACTCAAACTGGTGTCGACTTCCTCTCTAACAACACAGCTATATAATACAACTCAAACTGGTGTCGACTTCCTCTCTAACAACACAGCTATATAATACAACTCAAACTGGTGTCGACTTCCTCCCTAACAACACAGCTATATAATACAACTCAAACTGGTGCCGACTTCCTCTCTAACAACACAGCTATATAATACAACTCAAACTGGTGTCGACTTCCTCTCTAACAACACAGCTATATAATACAACTCAAACTGGTGTCGACTTCCTCTCTAACAACACAGCTATATAATACAACTCAAACTGGTGTCGACTTCCTCTCTAACAACACAGCTATATAATACAACTCAAACTGGTGTCGACTTCCTCTCACAACACAGCTATATAATACAACTCAAACTGGTACTGACTTCCTCTCTCACAACACAGCTATATAATACAACTCAAACTGGTGTCGACTTCCTCTCTAACAACACAGCTATATAATACAACTCAAACTGGTGTCGACTTCCTCTCTCACAACACAGCTATATAATACAACTCAAACTGGTGTCGACTTCCTCTCTAACAACACAGCTATATAATACAACTCAAACTGGTGTCGACTTCCTCTCTAACAACACAGCTATATAATACAACTCAAACTGGTGTCGACTTCCTCTCTCACAACACAGCTATATAATACAACTCAAACTGGTGTCGACTTCCTCTCTCACAACACAGCTATATAATACAACTCAAACTGGTGTCGACTTCCTCTCTCACAACACAGCTATATAATACAACTCAAACTGGTGTCGACTTCCTCTCTACAACACAGCTATATAATACAACTCAAACTGGTGTCGACTTCCTCTCTAACAACACAGCTATATAATACAACTCAAACTGGTGTCGACTTCCTCTCTAACAACACAGCTATATAATACAACTCAAACTGGTGTCGACTTCCTCTCTAACAACACAGCTATATAATACAACTCAAACTGGTGTCGACTTCCTCTCTAACAACACAGCTATATAATACAACTCAAACTGGTGTCGACTTCCTCTCTAACAACACAGCTATATAATACAACTCAAACTGGTGTCGACTTCCTCTCTCACAACACAGCTATATAATACAACTCAAACTGGTGTCGACTTCCTCTCTAACAACACAGCTATATAATACAACTCAAACTGGTGTCGACTTCCTCTCTAACAACACAGCTATATAATACAACTCAAACTGGTGTCGACTTCCTCTCTAACAACACAGCTATATAATACAACTCAAACTGGTGTCGACTTCCTCTCTAACAACACAGCTATATAATACAACTCAAACTGGTGTCGACTTCCTCTCTAACAACACAGCTATATAATACAACTCAAACTGGTGTCGACTTCCTCTCTCACAACACAGCTATATAATACAACTCAAACTGGTGTCGACTTCCTCTCTAACAACACAGCTATATAATACAACTCAAACTGGTGTCGACTTCCTCTCTCACAACACAGCTATATAATACAACTCAAACTGGTGTCGACTTCCTCTCTCACAACACAGCTATATAATACAACTCAAACTGGTGTCGACTTCCTCTCTCACAACACAGCTATATAATACAACTCAAACTGGTGTCGACTTCCTCTCCTACAACACAGCTATATAATACAACTCAAACTGGTGTCGACTTCCTCTCTATCAACACAGCTATATAATACAACTCAAACTGGTGTCGACTTCCTCTCTCACAACACAGCTATATAATACAACTCAAACTGGTGTCGACTTCCTCCCTAACAACACAGCTATATAATACAACTCAAACTGGTGCCGACTTCCTCTCTATCAACACAGCTATATAATACAACTCAAACTGGTGTCGACTTCCTCTCTAACAACACAGCTATATAATACAACTCAAACTGGTGTCGACTTCCTCTCTATCAACACAGCTATATAATACAACTCAAACTGGTGTCGACTTCCTCTCTCACAACACAGCTATATAATACAACTCAAACTGGTGCCGACTTCCTCTCTATCAACACAGCTATATAATACAACTCAAACTGGTGTCGACTTCCTCTCTAACAACACAGCTATATAATACAACTCAAACTGGTGCCAACTTCCTCTCACAACACAGCTATATAATACAACTCAAACTGGTGTCGACTTCCTCTCTAACAACACAGCTATATAATACAACTCAAACTGGTGTCAACTTCCTCTCTCACAACACAGCTATATAATACAACTCAAACTGGTGTCGACTTCCTCTCTCACAACACAGCTATATAATACAACTAAAAGTGCTGTCAACTTCCTCCCTAACAACACAGCTATATAATACAACTCAAACTGGTGTCGACTTCCTCTCTAACAACACAGCTATATAATACAACTCAAACTGGTGTCGACTTCCTCTCTAACAACACAGCTATATAATACAACTCAAATTGGTGTCGACTTCCTCTCTCACAACACAGCTATATAATACAACTCAAACTGGTGTCGACTTCCTCTCTCACAACACAGCTATATAATACAACTCAAACTGGTGTCGACTTCCTCTAACAACACAGCTATATAATACAACTCAAACTGGTGTCGACTTCCTCTCTAACAACACAGCTATATAATACAACTCAAACTGGTGTCGACTTCCTCTCTAACAACACAGCTATATAATACAACTCAAACTGGTGTCGACTTCCTCTCTAACAACACAGCTATATAATACAACTCAAACTGGTGTCGACTTCCTCTCTAACAACACAGCTATATAATACAACTCAAACTGGTGTCGACTTCCTCTCACAACACGGCTATATAATACAACTCAAACTGGTGTCGACTTCCTCTCTAACAACACAGCTATATAATACAACTCAAACTGGTGTCGACTTCCTCTCTAACAACACAGCTATATAATACAACTCAAACTGGTGTCGACTTCCTCTCTAACAACACAGCTATATAATACAACTCAAACTGGTGTCGACTTCCTCTCTAACAACACAGCTATATAATACAACTCAAACTGGTGTCGACTTCCTCTCTAACAACACAGCTATATAATACAACTCAAACTGGTGCCGACTTCCTCTCTCACAACACAGCTATATAATACAACTCAAACTGGTGTCGACTTCCTCTCTAACAACACAGCTATATAATACAACTCAAACTGGTGTCGACTTCCTCCCTAACAACACAGCTATATAATACAACTCAAACTGCTGTCGACTTCCTCTCTAACAACACAGCTATATAATACAACTCAAACTGGTGCCGACTTCCTCTCTCACAACACAGCTATATAATACAACTCAAAGTAGAACTTAATGGTTTACAAGGAAACTGTGGCGTATACAGGCTTAATCATACAGCACTGACTCGGATAACTTGTGAGCCACATTGTGTTTTTGGGGTTAATATTGCATAATTGAAGCCAGCTAGCTAGCTCTATATACATTCACCAAATGCCTTTTAGGAGGTTATTACAAAAATACTGCTAAAAGATAGTAACAGTGACTTTGATCTTGACCAAAAACTCCTCACTCAAACTTGCCCAAGATAATATGGTCTTTTATCATTGTGTAACCTTTGATCAAAATCCCTCAAGGAATAAAGCCATCAAAGTGCTGGTCGTGATCAGAAGTTCAAAATCACAGGAACACAGCCTGTAATTCAGTAAACAGGGTGAAAAAACAAAATTAAAAAAAATGTGATGATTCAAATCTTCTTAAAACAAAAGTAACAATAATTTACACAAAAGAAAATCCTAATCACCTAATTACATGATAATGTAAAATATCTTATTTAGAGCATTAAAGATAATGGATCTCACAAATACCAAAAACTTTTCAGAAACAACAAAGCACATTTCAATTTAGCACTTACAATGTTTCCTAAAATATATCACAAAATTATGATGAATCCAGAATAGGCTTTTAAACTTATTTCAATCCCATAAAAATAGCATACACTATATCAACACTTATGTAAAATCTTCTCAAAAGAAAACAATGCATGAATATAAGATAATGAAGCTGATATGTTGAAAGCACTAGTTGACACATATATCCTATTTCAAAAGCAGCCGGAACTGTAGAAGAAATCTCCTAATCTTTTGATGAGGAGCCAAATTATTACGTAGGTTTTATTTATCATAAGATAGTTTGAAATAAATAGACAAGATACAACAGGCTTAGAGAGGCGACAAGAAACCTTGTAGAACATCCAGAAGATTACTGTAGGCCCAGTGTTTTAATTCTGTAGGAGAAGTTTAACCTATGAGCTCCTTGTAGAACATCCCAGATTACTGCAGGCCCCATGTTCTAATTCAGGAAGTGTAACTCTTGTTGTTGACAGCTTCCCTGATTATCGTGGCTGGTATTTTGTATTTAATCTAAAATATATGGTTTTTAATTCACCAGCGGTGAGATCAAAAGGTCTCAGCCATCATCAAATCTCAAGAACTATCATCTTGGCATAATTTAATGGTCGAATTAATATAAATGAAAAAATTTTCCATGAAATGCACGTAATACATATGTAGTACATGAACGGAAAATGGATGTGGTACGTACATAGTTATCATCTTTTCAACTTCAGAGAAACAATGCAAATATTCAGGTGGTAAACAATGAGATAATAAAAGTTTCTTCACCAGCCTTGCTCTTTTGAAACAATTTCCAAGATAAAAATTCTAATATACACATGAAATACCAAATATTCTAGATGCTTAGTAAATTCTTTTCCTGGTCTAAGTAACATTACCAAATTAATTCAGAAACCTGTGATTCCACTTTCTCTGATTAGTTTCTGGATCTGTACAATATAAATTCAGGTCCAGGAATGCAAACACTGCAAACTAATTGCTGTTTTAAGCACAAATTCCCAATCTTAATAAATGCCATTAACTAAAGCATTTGTTTAGGTTAATTTTCCAACATCTGCATCCCACTTTTTATGGAAACATATAATTGCATTTAGAAATTTCAGAAAAATTCACAAAAAAATACTGTCCTTGTTAAAATCATCCTGAAAGATATTACAGGTATCCGCAATATATCCAACAGAAATGTCATCCTCAGAATACTCTTTCAGAGTTACACACATTTCTGTTATTATGATATGTAAACAGGTTACTGTGCAGCACACAAACCCTGAGAGGGCCTGATGAGATTGGTGTACAACACCCTCACACTACATACAGAGGTCTGAACCCTGAATCCATCACTTTAACCCTCACCAACATTGACTGTCAAAACAAGCTGTGGCAATGAAGAATGACCCCATCCATCTCCAAGTTGGTATAAATATATTTAAAGATAAGTAGTTTTTTTTTACAAATTCCGTTTGCCTCTAAATTTAATATAGAGAGGTCAGTTTATCAATGAGGTAATGTGCATGTCAATATAAACCATATCAGTTTTGAGGAATGATGGAATTCCACATTAAAGAAACAAAAATCAGCGGATGATATCTGATAATAGTGAAACAAAAGCTTCACAATAGGTTTTCTTATCGTTACATAATTTAATTTCACTCTTGTGTTCTGACATTAGAAATACCATCCTTATTATTCTTACCATTCTTTGCCATGAAAAAAATATAATACTAAAATTTCCCAATATTATGTAGATTCTATATAATTCTATTGGGGTTTTCATGCAGAGTTCTGGTCCATTAAAAAATACTTTAACATAAAGGTTAGAGGCTTCATAATCCCCTCACAGTGGAGTGTTCTGTTTGTACATACAATATGTACCTTCAAACATACATGTATATACCGGTAGGTATATATAGGTATAATACTCACCTTTAACATACATGTGTAGGTATAACACTCACCTTTAACATACATGTGTAGGTATATATAGGTATAACACTCACCTTTAACATACATGTGTAGGCATAACACTCACCTTTAACATACATGTGTAGGTATAACACTCACCTTTAACATACATGTGTAGGTATAACACTCACCTTTAACATACATGTGTAGGTATAACACTCACCTTTAACATACATGTGTAGGTATAACACTCACCTTTAACATACATGTGTAGGTATAACACTCACCTTTAACATACATGTGTAGGTATATAACACTCACCTTTAACTTACATGTGTAGGTATAACACTCACCTTTAATATACATGTGTAGGTATATTTAGGTATAACACTCACCTTTAACATACATGTATATAGGTATATATAGGTATAACACTCACCTTTAACATACATGTGTAGGTATAACACTCACCTTTAACATACATGTGTAGGTATATATAGGTATAACACTCACCTTTAACATACATGTGTAGGTATTACACTCACCTTTAACATACATGTGTAGGTATATATAGGTATAACACTCACCTTTAACATACATGTATATAGGTATATATAGGTATAACACTCACCTTTAACATACATGTGTAGGTATAACACTCACCTGTAACATACATGTGTAGGTATATATAGGTATAACACTCACCTTTAACATACATGTGTAGGTATAACACTCACCTTTAACATACATGTGTAGGTATAACACTCACCTTTAACATACATGTGTAGGTATATAACACTCACCTTTAACATACATGTGTAGGTATAACACTCACCTTTAACATACATGTGTAGGTATAACACTCACCTTTAACATACATGTGTAGGTATAACACTCACCTTTAACATACATGTGTAGGTATATATAGGTATAACACTCACCTGTAACATACATGTGTAGGTATAACACTCACCTTTTCTAGGAGCTCTAGTGACTTCATTTTTAAACATATTTTGATCAAATATTACCGTATACCAGGGTCAAGTAGGTACTATCTCGAAAGAGTTCTGGTTTTAGGGTGCTAAAGATGCCAATTACAGGTCACGGATAAGGTTGATATTACTAGTTATAGACAATCATTTACAGTGCTCCGATGACTTCATTTTTAATTGCCATGACTAATGAGTAAAAATAATATTTATTAGCAAATTAAAAAGAGTTAATTTTCAATAAAATAAAATAGCGCATAGTTGTATAATATGTATAGTTCACTTCTTGGCATCGGACCCAGTTTTCTCAAGTTCAACTAAAATATTTAAAAGTAAAATGTAATTCACAATCGAAAATTTCCCTGTTACCATAGCAACAAAATTGTTAACTTTGCAAATAAGAAGGACCTCAGGGGTTTTGTATTGTACCACACTGAAAACTCCGAGAGAGACAGCCAATTAAATTCCATGGCAGTATTTAACGGACACTGATTAAAAACAACTGTGATGAGTTCTGAGCTCTAATTAAGTTTTACACTTCGGCTGACAAAACAAAATTTTAAAAGTGTTAAACTGTTAAAGAATTAAAAACAGAATCTGTCGTATTATAATAGGGACCTTTCATTGTTTCTTTTCTTCAAATTATTTTTGATTCATGACATGTTCAACAAGTATTCGCTGTAAAACTACCAGCTACTCTACTGCAATTCTCTGCATGATATGCTGGTTATGGCCAAATGGAAAATGTTTTAGCTATAGTCAAAACTATGGGGAAACCGAGTGCATTTTTCTACAAGAGGCTCAGAGGGCCTGTATCGCTCACCTGTTTGGATTTGACCAAACATCAAAATAATGTTCATCTTCAATTTGTTAATATCTGTATTTGTTGATGTCAAACAATGATATATATGGTTATGGGGTTGGGATCTCAATGGTTTCAAAAATATAACCAAGAATCTAAGACCCTAGGGGTGGAGAAAGACCCAAGGACCTATTTTTACATCATAATTGTGTTTATCCCTTTATGCCTACCAATGCTATACCGTATATGGTTATAGGGTGGGGATCACAATGGTTTCAAAGATATATCAGAGAAACTAAGTCCCCAGGGGTTAAGGAAAGACCCAGGGGCCTTAATTTTTACATCATGATTGTGTTTATCTCTTGATGTCCAGCAATGCTATATATGGTTATGGGTGGGGATCTCAATTAAGGGTTTAAACTAGTAGCAATTTAAAGGATTTAGCTCAATATCAGCTATTTGGCCCTGCCGCTACGGCTCCCAGGGAGCCACACCCGCCATTTACACAACATTAGATCACATTTACTCAATTGGCTCCACAGAACTTCATCAAAATCTATTCAGGCGTTCAGGACTGGTAGCAGTTTAAAGGATTAACCTTAATTTTCCCCACTGGATCCCGCCCCTCCAGCCCCAGGGGAGCCACACCCTCCATTTATACAAACTTTGATCCCCTTTGCCTAATAATGCTCCAGATTAAATTTCATCAAAATGCTGCTATATAATGTGAGCTGATAATCAGTACTAATAGTGCTGATTGAGGACTATATTTAACAACTTCCATATTTACTACAGTATGTATATTTCAATATCAATGATTTCTGAGTCTTTTTGAACAGTAGCAGAGATAAAATCTCAATATATGTAAAATGTATATATGTTTAGACATATAGGAGGTAAAGTCTGACTTGGGAAATTACATATCTTCTTAAACATTAAAGAAACCGTTCATGGATTTTAAAGGTTCAATCTATTCGAAAATAATTCAACAGCACAAAATAAATTGGAAAAGTTGTAGCCATTCTAACACAATAGATTAGAGCACATCTATCTCTACAACTTTAAAACAAGACATTCTGGTGCTTCAGAATTCTATAATTAACAGATCAATCTAAATGAGCCTGATCAGGGTTTCAATGTACTTGACATTGAGACAATATAAATTAAAGAATACCAAATGCAACAATTTGAAGAGAAACTCATCAGATATGTTTTCTGAAGTGGAAGCAACACTATACAATTATACTTCCACCAGCATAGTGAGTAGAAAATGAATGTCAATTCTTATTTAGCATATTGGTAATGAGATTTAGCTCACAGAATCACAACACCATATAATGACAAAATCTACACATTTAGCAGTAAATTTTGTGTATTGACAGTGAAAATTGATTACATTGCAATTGTTAGGAAACCAGAACATCGAAATTTACATCAAATTCAACCTTTAATTTACTTTCCTGAAATGCTCTAATTAAAATCCATTGAAGGCGAGAGAAAATACCTTGATTCAATTTGTTTTTACACATCTCAAAAGCTGATGAATTGCGGCGTAATAGAATTTTTCTTTACGCTTTAATTATATTTTGGTAAATGAACTCTAGAAAGAGACCATCAACTAAACAGGGAATACCACAGCTAGACGTAGTGATACAATGTCGTTCACAATGTAAAACGTCAATACTTGAATCGGAAATATAAATCTTAACAATAATGTTAGAGCAACCATTCATTAATCTGTAGCAACAACAGGTTTTCTCCAGTTTATATAATGAGTCAATGTTACTGTATAAAGCAATGTATACACTTCTTGGTAGTTTTTCTTATATATATATCTATCTAGTTCTTCTTTATTAGCTACATTCAAATAAAATATTAGGGTATTATCTCCCTTGTTTGTGTTAGCTGTATTTATCAAATCCAAATATCAATATTAGGGTATTATCTCCCTTATTTGTTTAAGCTGTAATTACCAAATCCAAATATCAATATTAGGGTATTATCTCCCTTGTTTGTTTAAGCTGTAAATACCAAATCCAAATATCAATATTAGGTAATTATCTCCCTTGTTTGTTTAAGCTGTAAATACCAAATCCAAATATCAATATTAGGAAATTATCTCCCTTGTTTGTTTAAGCTGTAAATACCAAATCCAAATATCAATATTAGGTAATTATCTCCCTTGTTTGTTTAAGCTGTAAATACCAAATCCAAATATCAATATTAGGTAATTATCTCCCTTGTTTGTTTAAGCTGTAAATACCAAATCCAAATATCAATATTAGGAAATTATCTCCCTTGTTTGTTTAAGCTGTAAATACCAAATCCAAATATCAATATTAGGGAATTATCTCCCTTGTTTGTTTAAGCTGTAAGTACCAAATCCAAATATCAATATTAGGGAATTATCTCCCTTGTTTGTTTAAGCTGTAAGTACCAAATCCAAATATCAATATTAGGGAATTATCTCCCTTGTTTGTTTAAGCTGTAATTACCAAATCCAAATATCAATATCAGGAAATTATCTCCCTTGTTTGTTTAAGCTGTAAATACCAAATCCAAATATCAATATTAGGAAATTATCTCCCTTGTTTGTTTAAGCTGTAAGTACCAAATCTAAATATCAATATTAGGAAATTATCTCCCTTGTTTGTTTAAGCTGTAAGTACCAAATCCAAATATGAATATTAGGAAATTATCTCCCTTGTTTGTTTAAGCTGTAAATACCAAATCCAAATATCAATATTAGGAAATTATCTCCCTTGTTTGTTTAAGCTGTAAGTACCGAATCCAAATATCAATATTAGGGAATTATCTCCCTTGTTTGTAAGTACCAAATCCAAATATGACCAAATACTCATATAACAAAGTCTATATATTCTGGCTATAGACAAGACTGTCAATATCTTTGTTGACATTCTCAGCTTACTTTTTTGAACTACATGATACATATCAATAAAAATTAAGCAAAAATTCTTTACTTTAAAACTGATGTATGAACATCAGTCTATCTCAAAAGCAGTATTCCATGTTAAGAAAGAATATAGAGTTTATAAACACACAAATACAAAAAACAAACTTTATCTGAATATGAAATAGATGTTTATTCTTAATTTCTTAAAAAAAAGTTAAATTGATAATTACTTCAACAGTTCAACTAGAAGTATAATTTTTCAAAGTCAATACAGATCTGTCAGAAATGGTTTTCTGTAAACAGCAAGATAAAATTACCATCAATACATGTAATGTAATTTGTCAATAACATCCACTATTTAGCTTTGATGTCAAGACCCATCAATACGTGTTAGGAGAAGTCCAGAGATTGTAACATTATTTATTTTCTATTAAAATATCCTATTGAATCAGATATCTCTTGGGAAATTACTGGAAAGCCATTAAATGGATGAGACTTTTATCCTTGTATTGTCTAATGAAGAGTGCTGCCTCAATGATAATGGCTAATTTTTCGAACAGAGGATGCAACTACAAGTTTGATGCTTGGTTCTTTAAATGAAGCTTGCAAGTTTATGTATGATTATTCCAATATGGCATGTCTGTTACAATTTTACAGATGACTCAGTCCTTAAATCGAAGGTCTGGTTGTAGCTAACAGGTCTGTAAATGGTAATGTGGTAAGTTAAGCTTTAAGTAGAAGAATTAAAGGCAGAAGTTGTCACCCAATGAACCTGATCATTAACATTCTTTACCCAATAAACATACTGATTTGAGTGGGATTCATTACCCATCTGAATTCAAGATTTGATACCTTACAAACCAGACATCTTACTTTAATATTCATCACCCAATGAACTTTTATAATCAACCTCAGAAGATATTTGTGCAGCTAGGAAATGCTCATTTGCCTTCCTTTCTATTAAACAGTATTTCTGCAATCTATGTAAAAAGTTTAGAATACAGAATTTTTGTTATTTCTATATAAATGTACCAGAGTTACCATTATCATCAGCTGCTTGCTATTTTAATGTTGATTTCTCCTGCTGTGTCAGCTATTGTGCCTAATTAATGACATTCTCCAATCGATTTTTGATGTCAATGACTTGTTAGAGGATGCAGAAATTCCTGTTGACAGGTTGGAATTTCATTCTCTACATGGAATGTAACTTCCTATTTACTACAATTATATATAACCACATTCCTGAGGAAGGAAATAAAAATCATAGAAAACCATCTAGTTAGACAGAATGAACTTAATCAAGGGATAGGGATAGCAATTTAAGCTACGGTAAATAAAACAGCAGAATGGTTAGGACTCTCAAAAGTACAATACATAACAAATGTACAATATAAAACAAAAGTTCAATACAGACGGAAACCCAATTAATACAATATAACACAGAGACTGATTATCCTGTTGATACTTTTTAATTTTTGACAGTTTGGAAATAGCTGTTAGATGTTCATTAAGAGATTTTGGTTTCAGGGACTTTATATTACCAAGAAGTACGAAACAGCTGTATGGTGCAGTTTCATCCATTTCAACTGTACAGCACCTAACTCTCAGTTGGTTTTTAAATGGTGCTAATATCATATGTGTCTTTGTACACTGCTAAAACACCTCAAGTTCTCAACACATATTCACTACATGTTATATACAGTAGTTAATGTGGTTGAGTGATTGTAATTTATCGATCATAAGAAGAATTATAATTATTGTAAGAGTTTATTACATGTTAATAATGACTTTCTACTTACATTTGTTACAACAGCCAAAGTCTGATTTATTTAATAGCTAGGAAATAAAATCAATGCCTAAAATGAGATTCCATTATATTAATAACAAGCTTGTCTTGAACTTGACACAATGTAAGTCCATCTGTGTTAGGAAAACTCTTGCAATGATTAATTGTAATTTAACAATTACCTATGATGATTAATTTTATAAACCAATATAAACTCAATTCATCATTTCCTTATAAAATATTCTGTCATTATGTTTTTGAAGCCTGTATCTTTCTAAATATCATTCATGCTTAAGATCAAATTTAAGATTCAAGCAGAGGCGACTCCATTTTTGGACACAACACACTATTGCTATGAAGTGATGGTCCGAACACTTGATTCTTTTTAGCTGATTGTTTTCAATCTTAAAATTCAAGTGCCACTGTCTGAGTGATGTGAATCTATACTAATACAGCTACAGACAGATTAGCATTTACATGTAGAATGTACATACATATAGACTCCAGACTTTTACTACTGTATACCATCAATATAAGTGTTGGAGTGAGGAACTGAAGTTTAATATTATGTTACAGCACAGTTTGTAACAATTATAGTACGCTAGACTGTCAAGGCCTGCATCAATAGATGTGTTACATAATTGTCAGCACAACTCTGTAACAAACAGACAAGAGTCACTGTCCTCAAAACACTTGCATCTTATGGCGTTACATTGGGTACATTCAAGAGTGGGGAAATCTGTTCTAATGAATCAAATTGACAGTGCATGATGAGCAGATCTTGGGCAGATACAACTTGGATAGGTATACATTGTATACATCTGTAACATATATATATATACGTAGATATAATATATACCATTTGATCTTTTTAACCTGGCTTTGAAACCAAATAATTTTAATACCCTAACCTCTTCTCTCCTCTACTCTCCTTACAAAAAACTTGCATCCCAATCTCATGGGAGACACCATCAAAGTGAGTATTAACAGCTGAATTATTTGGTTTTACTTAACTTTCACACATTCAGAGAAGTACACAAAAACTGTCTCAATATATCACAATGCCAAACACATGAGCTAAACCTCTAAGTTCTAAGTCTACCCATAGTACCGATCTGTTTCACACAAAGACATATTGGTTACATCACCAACAGATGTTCCTATGCCTTCTGTACAGGCTAAATGTCCAAGGTCATCATACTGCCATCTTGTTTGTACATAGAAGATGTATTTTCCAGATGTGTTCTGTCTTTGAGTCTCTATAGATGCCTGGGATAAGTAAACATTTTCCAGACAATAAACTCTATGCGTAATTAACCTGTAACAGTTTTTCTCTTCCGACATAGGATGGCAACCATACTGCGAATAGTCAAGGTTAATTAGGTGCTCCATGTGTAACATTCATGTCAAACTCATTCAAGAGCAAGGCCTTGGTGTCCCAGAGAGCTGAAATTGATTTCTGGTAACCAGATATGTTAGCCTGGTGTGTTCAAAACAAACAGTCAAGTCATTAAGAAACCGATCAACTTTTGGTAGCATTGAGACATCAACTTTTGATAGAAAATCTGAATTAAGTGTTAACAAACTTATCAAATATCAATTTTATACTTGATTTTCTCTTCCCAATGTTTCCATTAAAAATTAGAAAAACTAAAACCTGTGACACCCACTGGCAATGACCGAAGACAATAATTAATCTCAGCTCAGAATAATATTGACAGTCAAACCAGCTGAGAAAACATAAGTGCTTGAGGAATATTCACAGACATTAACTAAACATGAATGTTCAAGGAATATTCAGACAAACAGACCCAGGTTGAATATGATTCCCAGTTTTGATATGCAATAAACATATCTTAACTGTAACCTAGCTAGATTAAGCCTTGATCTTAATCCAAGTTTGGATATTTACATTAACAAAACTAATTCCATGCATGGTTATAGATATCATAGTATCCCAGTCTTGATTAAGTTTGGATATTCATGGTAACCAAAGTTTTATTTGATGCCAAAGTTGGATATTTACGGTAATCAAGCCTCATCTGTTTTCAAGGTTGGATATTTGCAAGTCTAAAACCTTAATACCACAGTTAACATAGGCTAGACTGCTTTGATTGCAAATGTAAAATGTATTAATGTGATCTGAATCTAATGTAGATATTTACGGTAATCAAGGCCTTATCTAAGAACACTTGAAGCAAGTGCGGTCTCCCGAGATCTCATTACAATGTACAGCCAGTGCTTTAGAAACTGTGAACCTTTATAGAATCCATGGTCTGCCATCTGATGCAGCCTCCGCAACTATCAGAGGCGGCACAGCTGCTGAATCTAACAGCAGTATCGAGACAGATTTGTGAGGCAGATGTGAGCAAGTGCAGCCAACAGATCAGTGACTACTATGGGAACTCTCCAGTGGCTAGTCCTTAAATGTCTGATGCCTGACACATTGCCTTTTACGCCAACAAAACAATATGAGCTTTTTATACAGTTTTGGTAATCCTCAAAGGGGGAACCATGATACATGTAAAACATGTTTTACTTGACAATCCTGAAGTCCCAAAAACTCCATCTCTTGCATGTATATCTGTCTATATACACCTCCCCAGGGGCACCTCTCAGCTGTTCTCTACAGCATTTCCAACAAATTATTTATATGCTTGGCAGATATTTAAAAATCTTTCAAGATCAGGTAAATGTTACCAGTATATTCTATCTGGTGGGCTAATCTACATACCAGGTAGATATAAAGATGCTGTTTATTTCTTGGAACAAAATTAATATAATTTGCAATTTTATTTCAACAACGGATTTCTAGGGATGTATGTACAGACCTAGATATATTTCTGTGAAGAGTTCCTCTATACAATTTGATAATTTCAGTAATGTTTAATATGTGGTGTTAAAATTCCTGTATAACAGTTGACAAGTTTTATCCTGCTTGTCTGCATGGCCATCAGTCATCATTTATCATTTGTCAGCAGTCAGACCAGAGATGTCAGATCCAATTGTCAATCATTAAAGCAGTCAGCCATTGGCTGTAAGTATGTTGTCAATTCTTAGCCAAGTTGGCTGAAAGTATGTTGTCCATTGTCAATTGTTAGTGATCAGTTATCAGTTGTCAACTCTAAGTTGTCTTTTGGCAGTCAACAGTTGTCAATCCCATGTTTTTAATATTCAACAATCGGTCCTCAGTATTTAAGAGTCAGTCATCAATCGTTATTAGCACCAGTTATCAGCCACCAACCATCAGAATCAATGTACAATTTTATAAAGTGAAACAGAAGCTCATAGACAAGACTTTTACACCATCAGACCATAGAGAGTTCCATGTAAGGTCCCTTAGGCACATACGCATAAAGATAAAAGTCTTCATAGTTTCTAAGTTGAGGGATTCAGATGCATTTTTTTTTAAAAGAAGATTGCTATTTTGTGAGATAACATACACCCAGCTGTTAAAACTCTGGGAATCCAATACCTGCGACCCCTATCTACCACCTTAGACCTGCCAAGATCAAAGAAGGAGAATGGATATATTGTTATTGAAGGGGAGTAAAATGTTTGATGATCGATGCACTATGTGATGATTAAAACAAAATTCCAAGACCTTAATTGACCATGTTAGAACATAGGTACTATATTAGGACTTTACTGATGGAATCGGTTTGACAACCAAAAAAACTCTGTTCGGGTTAACCAACTTATTCCAGGGCCGTGTTCATCAACCAGCATCACAAAGCAATCCATTAAGGCCCTCATGTTTCCTTTGAGTAAAATGCTTCCTTAATTCTCCAACAAAAAATTGAAAACAACTGATGAATGTCTTTCTATTGGAGGAGCTGTAGGAGAATTTCCAGTTCACATGACATATGTGATTAATTACTTCTTTGTTATCCATAAATAACAAAATAGTCCTACACCATTGATCACAATAGCACTAATTAATTTTCAAGGTCACCAGTTATAGAGATAAAAAGTATTTCCAATCCAGGTTTTTCCCCTCATGCCATTATACTTATCCTGGAAGCTAATAATCAGCTTCAGAGAAAAACTTTGAAAATCATCTGCCTTGCAAAAAAATCCAACTTTTGCAAATGTTCATTCCCTGTCTTCCTAAATGAGAAAGACAAGCATAGCTAGAATACAAGGTATAGCAATAGCATCGGGACAGATTTTTTGGGAGGCAGGGAAACAAGGGGGAGGGGGTCAGGGGTTAAAAATTGGGTGACAGGGAGACAAGGGAATCAAGGGGGCATAAGGTCATGGGTTAAAGTTTGGGTTGCAGGGAAACAAGGAAAACAAGGGGGCATGAGGTCAGGGGTTAAACTTGGGGGAGTAGGGAGACATGGGAATAAATGGAGGGAGTTGGGGCACTGGATGGATTGGTTTTGGTTTCATTTAAGAAGGGGTCAGGATGGAATATTGGTTTGTGTGGATAAAGACCAGCACTAAAAATAAACACTTCATGTTTTAAACCATTGACAAGGAAAAGTTATAAATATAGACCAAATATTAAAGTTATACCCCCTCACCATCTGATAATCTCCACTAGACTTGTTCAGTCATATCAAATGTTTACACACACTACCAGATCCACCATCTGTTGCCAAAACCTCAGCCAAGGTAAACAAACAATCTGATAACATGTCAATTTTCTCCTGGAGTTATCATAATAAGAAAATAGTTGTATGGTTGTATTAGAGTTCACAGAAGAACAGTACACAGGAGGATAGACTGGCCAACAGCCCAGGAGTCTTTTCGTAAAGAAATGTTCAACTGTATTCCAATACTAGATTATCTCCCCCTAGTTTGAAACTTTAGAATGAAAAAATATCGTAAAGACAAACATTGTAAAACTAAATCTTATTCATGATTTTAAGATTCTAGAGACAGGGGACCGGCCGAACTGGAGAAAAATGCAGATATTGGCAGTTAAAGTTTCAATCTTATATACCTATCGGAAATGGTTAAAGTTTCTATCTTATATACCTATTGGAAATAGTTAAAGTTTCTATCTTATATACCCATCTGAAAACTGTCTCGCCATATCTTCTCTTATAATTATCTTAAAGGAGTGTTTTTTTAAAATAGGTATACCTCTTCATTTTGAAGCTATGAAATGGTAACATATAATGTTGAAAACAGTCCGAGACAGATGTCGGAGTAAATGCTTTTAATGGCTCTCAAGGTAAAGCATGCCAGAGATCCTGATGTAGTTTGATCCTGTCTGGGAACTCTTTTATCAATGTATATAAAACTGTCCCTATTAATAATACCTAAAAAAAGCTTACCAACCTTCTATGAATGAACAAGTAATAATATCATTACATATATAATTCGTAAAAAAAATGTATCAATATAGAAAAACAAATCAGGATAAATATTTAATGATTATTGCACAATTTACATGTTTTAGATTTCCAGTTAGAGATGCATGATATTAAAGATCAAACAAACAGCAGACAGAAATAGGAATATTGATACGTTACATTTTTGCAGTAGCTTAGCCACAATAGAAAGGGTGGATTGGAAACTGTAGACAATTAATGTTCCTTTCACTATACAGCTGTACACAGAATGACCCCTAGGAGTACAGTAAGAGTTGCTGGCCCCAGTGAAGGTTGAGAGCAATAATATCTACTTCAGGTGCCAAAATACAAAACCAATTATCTACAAGTGTAATTCTCAGAAATTGAAATCTTACCCAAATATATTTAGAGAAAAAACTGGCATTGAAAATGTTTGTACTTCAATGAACTCAGAAAAGGGTTAGAAAAGTGCAGATTAAAATTGAAAACAATCTGAAATGCTTTCACTTGCCAAGAAATCCATTTGAATCGTGTAGTTTGGAGGGTTATGTACCTTGCTTTAATATAGATGATGAATTTAAAAAAGACAATAAATCTCAGCACACTATATAGTAGGTATTTCTACACAATGCACTCTGATTTACATTCTAATAATATTATTGTTGTAAATATATGTGACGAGCCGACAGTAAGATGGCTCATGTCAACTCGCCCCGAAAGTGATGTGCAACGGTGCGTTACGGCACTCGCCAGTCTTCAATGTCAAGCTGCTAGTCTATACGGTCGTGTTTCACGCTGTGTCAGTTTGACCGTAGACCCACGGCATACCATATACTAAGTCTGTGTGAATAATCACAATATTATGAGCTATCCTGATCTTTTAAACACGTCAGCTCTCAAGGATAGCTTTTAGCCGATATTATAAAGGGTCTTCGATGTCCATGTCCAATCAGCCTATTAGGAATCTATATTTCATAACAATGATCTTGGAAATCTTTTGTAACTTTACTTATACACACATCCTGTCAAGCTTGTGTTTGTTTTCATGATACACATTTCCCATAATCATTAATAATGTCATGAAATTGATGTCTTTATAATGAGAAGATGCAATTACAAACTTGTGGAATCTGATTTAGTTTTAACATCGTTAATGTATCTGGCTGAAACACACTTAATTTCCAAAAAAAGGCCTTATTAACACCTGGAATAGTTCTCAGAATCAATTTAGGAGGAGCCTGCAGAATGAATTTCTGTCCCTACATTAACTGCACAAAAGTCACACAGGTGACAAGAATGAAATCTATCAAGGATGTTTAATCATGAGAATCCTTTTCACAGACCTGGAGTGTCATTTAGTTGAAAAACACAAAAGTGTCCAATTTTGCATCGAGGATTTTATATAGTTGATGTCTGTAATTTTTTATAAGAAACTTAATAGTTTCTGCCTCAGCATGTTAATGAAATTAGTTTTGATGAAAGGTCTGTGTGACATTACACCAGTGAAACTCAATCAATTACATATCGATGTAATAAGATTTGATGTTGTCGTAAAGTATTGGTGTCTCCACAGTGTACGTACTTGGCCTTGTGTTATATATTGTACTCTGGTATAGTCATGTTATATTGTACTCTAGTATAGTCGTGTTATATATTGTACTCTGGTATAGTCGTGTTATATATTGTACTCTGGTATAGTCGTGTTATATATTGTACTCTGGTTATAGTCGTGTTATATTGTACTCTGGTATAGTCGTGTTATATTGTACTCTGGTTATAGTCGTGTTATATTGTACTCTGGTATAGTCGTGTTATATATTGTACTCTGATATAGTCGTGTTATATATTGTACTCTGGTTATAGTCGTGTTATATATTGTACTCTGGTATAGTCGTGTTATATTGTACTCTGGTTATAGTCGTGTTATATTGTACTCTGGTTATAGTCGTGTTATATTGTACTCTGGTATAGTCGTGTTATATTGTACTCTGGTTATATTCGTGTTATATATTGTACTCTGGTATAGTCATGTTATATATTGTACTCTGGTATAGTCGTGTTATATATTGTACTCTGGTATAGTCGTGTTATATTGTACTCTGGTTATAGTCGTGTTATATATTGTACTCTGGTATAGTCGTGTTATATTGTACTCTGGTATAGTCGTGTTATATATTGTACTCTGGTTATAGTCGTGTTATATTGTACTCTGGTATAGTCGTGTTATATATTGTACTCTGGTATAGTCGTGTTATATATTGTACTCTGGTATAGTCGTGTTATATTGTACTCTGGTTATAGTCGTGTTATATATTGTACTCTGGTATAGTCGTGTTATATTGTACTCTGGTTATAGTCGTGTTATATTGTACTCTGGTATAGTCGTGTTATATATTGTACTCTGGTATAGTCGTGTTATATATTGTACTCTGGTATAGTCGTGTTATATTGTACTCTGGTTATAGTCGTGTTATATATTGTACTCTGGTATAGTCGTGTTATATTGTACTCTGGTTATAGTCGTGTTATATTGTACTCTGGTATAGTCGTGTTATATATTGTACTCTGGTATAGTCGTGTTATATATTGTACTCTGGTTATAGTCGTGTTATATATTGTACTCTGGTATAGTCGTGTTATATTGTACTCTGGTTATAGTCGTGTTATATTGTACTCTGGTTATAGTCGTGTTATATATTGTACTCTGGTATAGTCGTGTTATATTGTACTCTGGTTATAGTCGTGTTATATTGTACTCTGGTATAGTCGTGTTATATATTGTACTCTGGTATAGTCGTGTTATATATTGTACTCTGGTTATAGTCGTGTTATATTGTACTCTGGTATAGTCGTGTTATATATTGTACTCTGGTATAGTCGTGTTATATTGTACTCTGGTATAGTCGTGTTATATATTGTACTCTGGTATAGTCATGTTATATATTGTACTCTGGTTATAGTCGCGTTATATTGTACTCTGGTATAGTCGTGTTATATTGTACTCTGGTATAGTCGTGTTATATATTGTACTCTGGTATAGTCGTGTTATATTGTACTCTGGTATAGTCATGTTATATTGTACTCTGGTATAGTCATCTGACTACATAGCCATTGTAACATACCTGTGAGATATACATGTATACAGCCTATGACATATACATTGTATATCACTTATAACTGAAGTCGACTTTCAAGATCAAAGTGTAAATGGTATGTCCTAGACATTAGACAAGGTTGGGCCTCAGATCAAAGTGTAAATGGTGTGTCTTAGACATCATACAAGGTTGGGCCTGAGGTCAAAGTGTAAATGGTGTGTCTTAGACATCATACAAGGTTGGGCCTGAGGTCAAAGTGTAAATGGTGTGTCTTAAGACATCATACAAGGTTGGGCCTGAGGTCAAAGTGTAAATGGTGTGTCTTAAGACATCATACAAGGTTGGGCCTGAGGTCATAGTGTAAATGGTGTGTCTTAGACATTAGACAAGGTTGGGCCTGAGGTCAGAGTGTAAATGGTGTGTCTTAGACATTATACAAGGTTGGGCCTGAGGTCAAAGTGTAAATGGTGTGTCTTAGACATTATACAAGGTTGGGCCTAAGGTCAAAGTGTAAATGGTGTGTCTTAGACATCATACAAGGTTGGGCCTGAGGTCAAAGTGTAAATGGTGTGTCTTAGACATTATACAAGGTTGGGCCTAAGGTCAAAGTGTAAATGGTGTGTCTTAGACATCATACAAGGTTGGGCCTGAGGTCAAAGTGTAAATGGTGTGTCTTAAGACATCATACAAGGTTGGGCCTGAGGTCAGAGTGTAAATGGTGTGTCTTAGACATTAGACAAGGTTGGGCCTGAGGTCAAAGTGTAAATGGTGTGTCTTAGACATCATACAAGGTTGGGCCTGAGGTCAGAGTGTAAATGGTGTGTCTTAGACATTATACAAGGTTGGGCCTGAGGTCAAAGTGTAAATGGTGTGTCTTAGACATTATACAAGGTTGGGCCTAAGGTCAGAGTGTAAATGGTGTGTCTTAGACATCATACAAGGTTGGGCCTGAGGTCAAAGTGTAAATGGTGTGTCTTAGACATTATACAAGGTTGGGCCTAAGGTCAAAGTGTAAATGGTGTGTCTTAGACATCATACAAGGTTGGGCCTGAGGTCAAAGTGTAAATGGTGTGTCTTAAGACATCATACAAGGTTGGGCCTGAGGTCAGAGTGTAAATGGTGTGTCTTAGACATTAGACAAGGTTGGGCCTGAGGTCAAAGTGTAAATGGTGTGTCTTAGACATTATACAAGGTTGGACCTGAGGTCAGAGTGTAAATGGTGTGTCTTAGACATTAGACAAGGTTGGGTCTGAGGTCAAAGTGTAAATGGTGTGTCTTAGACATTAGACAAGGTTGGACCTGAGGTCAGAGTGTAAATGGTGTGTCTTAGACATCATACAAGGTTGGGTCTGAGGTCAAAGTGTAAATGGTGTGTCTTAGACATTAGACAAGGTTGGACCTGAGGTCAGAGTGTAAATGGTGTGTCTTAGACATCATACAAGGTTGGGTCTGAGGTCAAAGTGTAAATGGTGTGTCTTAGACATTAGACAAGGTTGGGTCTGAGGTCAAAGTGTAAATGGTGTGTCTTAGACATTAGACAAGGTTGGACCTGAGGTCAAAGTGTAAATGGTGTGTCTTAGACATCATACAAGGTTGGACCTGAGGTCAGAGTGTAAATGGTGTGTCTTAAGACATCACACAAGGTTGGGTCTGAGGTCAAAGTGTAAATGGTGTGTCTTAGACATTAGACAAGGTTGGGCCTGAGGTCAGAGTGTAAATGGTGTGTCCTAGACATTAGACAAGGTTGGGCCTGAGGTCAAAGTGTAAATGGTGTGTCTTAGACATTAGACAAGGTTGGGCCTGAGGTCAGAGTGTAAATGGTGTGTCTTAGACATTAGACAAGGTTGGGCCTCAGATCAAAGTGTAAATGGTGTCTTAGACATTAGACAAGGTTGGGCCTGAGGTCAGAGTGTAAATGGTGTGTCCTAGACATTAGACAAGGTTGGGCCTCAGATCAAAGTGTAAATGGTGTGTCTTAGACATCATACAAGGTTGGGCCTGAGGTCAAAGTGTAAATGGTGTGTCTTAGACATCATACAAGGTTGGGCCTGAGGTCAAAGTGTAAATGGTGTGTCTTAGACATTAGACAAGGTTTGGCCTGATGTTTCAGCGTAAATGGTGTGTCTTTTAAGGTGCCTTGACCTCAGGCCCAACCTTGTCCAATTTCAAATAAAAGACATCAGAAAAAGTTTGGACTGAGGTTATAATGGAAATGGTATGTCTTAAAGGTAAATTTAGCTAAGGTGCAAAGCATTGGTCTGAGGTCATAGTGTAAATGACATATGTCTTAAATAGAGGTTAAATTCATGACCTAACTGATGATCCTGGAATCTGTGGTGATTTAACCTTACCTTTTTGTAAGCCTTGAAAACGTTACATTTGAACACATTAGTCGGACCGTCTCTAGCTATGTAGCTCCAGATCTTCAGGTCCTGTGAGTCATGTGACACATAGAAGATTCTACAAGGTCAAACAATCAACTACAATATATACATATAAATGTACATTTACAGATTTTCTAAACGTTTCCTTTATATGGAATATTTCTAGGAAAACATTAAGTAAGTTAATATATATAAAATTCAATTAGTTCTGTTAAATGTTTTTCCATCCTATAATTATATTGAGCTGCTACACACTGTTTACACCAATAAAGGACATTTTTGCCAGGAAAAAAAAGATGTTTTGCAATGGTGGAAAAATGAAATTGATATGTGAATTTCACACTGATTAGAGGAGTATTAGAGCATTATAACAACAACTTAAATTACCTGAATATAGGATGATGCATCACTAATATTTTCTCTTCTGTCATTCGTCCACCGAGTGATTTCTGAAAACAGACAATAAATTTAACTGTGGGCATCACTGATTCCACCAATTAAATATTGCAAAACATTAAGTATCATTTATAATCACATGTGAATTCAATACACAGCTATGTCATGGAGATTGCTAAAGTAATTTAGTTAAAATGATGCTGAGATGTAATGCATTCTCAATATACAACCTGTTAATTAGATTGTTTTGTAAGTTAAGTGTTATGAATTCTAGCCACAAATTGTCATTGGTAAATTGAGACACAGAATGTTCTCAAGATGTACCAGGTCACATGAACTTTAATTTTAAATCAACCAGTAACTTGTTTTTTGATCAATTTTAAAACTGTATAGGTCAAGAATGAAAATCAAATAGCCATATTTTCCAAAGAGAAACTTTGTACATGGCCATACAGAAAACATCCTAAATTTCAATACATATGTAAGGTCAATGTCAAAGGTCAAGTAGCTAGAGGTCACAAGTACACATTTTTTTAACACAGTGCTTGATCATGATGTGTATATACCCGAGTGTCATTTGCAAAAGATATGTGACCTGAAATTTCAACATATTATTACAAGAGGCATGGGCCTATACATCTCACCTGACATTAATGTTTTGATAATTCTATATTATCTCTTGGTTAAATCAAAAGAACTTAATTGTTTCTGTGATCTAAAAAGATGACCCTTGGAATAATGGTCAAAGGTATTTCTTTTTGAAAAATCTTCACAATTTCAGATTGATAAAGTAAAATTAAAGATTTTTGATAGGGGGAGGGGGGGGGGGGTACTTTTTATGCAAGGGGGGTAGGCTTTGGTAGGTGTATAAAAAGTATCTGGATGCTTTCTATGCAGGAGGTACATATTATGCATGACACCGGGCATCGTCGCAGGAACATAAAAACTACATATCTTCATTCTAGGCCTTTCAGCTAATTGACAGGAGTCATCTGAAGGTTTTAAGAAATTGACCCCTGAGATGTTGAATATGGGTCAAGGTCATCTATTTTCAGACTTTGTTACAGGACATCCAAGGAACCTTAAACTATGATGTTTCTTGATGGGGCTTTTAGTTAGTTACTGGTTTACCACCTACATGACTTCACCTATTGCTGAATTAAAAAAATGAACTGTCTAGTAGAGCTACCTGTAGGTGATGAGGACCATATTTTACCATACAAAATATCACACAGATAGATACCTGGTGCACCAAGTGTTCCATCAATGCATGAATCATATAGATTATAGGATAAGAAATGCCCTGGGCATTTAGGGAACCTGAAGGTCACAGACAGATGCAAGGGAAAAGTTCCAAACTTCATGCATCTGAATGGGAATAAAAACATATTCCATTATCAGAAAATATTTATTTTTGAACATTGGTTGTTATATGGTTCTGAAAACTGAAACTCGGAGTGGATATAAGTATATGTATAGACTTTGGGTGCTTAAGTACTCTATGTTCATATACAGAAATAATAGGAAATAGGAAGTAGTCGCATACTCTATTAAATACAGTAACATGTTTATCACTTTAAATGAGGAATACTGACAGCATTGTAATTAAATTCTGTTGTACATACGTCACAATAGAGATACATGTTGACAACTCATCAATGGTGAGTCTTTACAGTAATTAATTACAGTAAAATCATAACAGTTTTACAGGTAAAGGTTTTGAAGGTAGACATTAAATTATTAAGGTATATTTTTGTAATATTTGTTTATTAATTGTTCTTATTAAAAGATGAAGTTTTCTTGTTGTTGTTTAGAAATTCCCTTTGTGTCATACTATTATATTATCCTTAGAATTCATTACCATATATAACTGCCTTCATAAAATCCGGGAAAAAATCAGTAATATACTGAGAACAATACTTTATATGTTATGTTCACACTTCCAGCGTCAGGTGCTATCTTATCTATCTCCGTGGAATCTCCACCAGGGACTCGTCCAACTGTATACAGCTGTCCACTGAGAATTCAGTGATAAAACATCACACAAAGGTTGCGTGTGTGTCAAAGGGGAGATAATTTGCATGTCTACTCTCTTCAATAGCTATTGTACCTCAAATTACTCTATGGAAAAATTAAAATACCATTACATAAGAGAGGCAATGAAATCTGCACTGGAGTGCTGGCAGCCTGGTACATAACACTACATCGTGATCACTACAAAGATGTATCACCTGTGATCAAGGATTGTTAACAGGTTAATACATTAACACTCCCTGTAGAGTATATATATATATATATACAACAAAGTTGGTGTGCAATCACTTTTACTATCACACAAATCCTTCTTTCTCAGCAAACACATAGGTGGTCCGTAGTTTTGTGTCGTTTCATGACTATCGACAATCACATTAAACCAGAAACCAAATCTAGATCACTGCCAGAGTCGTTGTTGGGTAACACACAACCTTCATCAGCCGAGTCATGTATATTAAATCTTTGACAAAACATCTTGTTACATCACAACCAATAGCCTGGGTGCAAATTAAGGTTTTACTGAAAAACGTTTGTGTAATTTTTGTTAAATGATTGGATCACTCCTAGATGTTTATGATGAACAAAATGATATTATGTTAATACAATGCTGATTATATTTCAGAAAAAAAAAACAAGAGAAAAACATAATGAAATTGGTATTGATTATGTTAAAAATGCAACATTTTATGTTTTCCTTTTTAAACATGAGCTTTATTAATTGTACACAAATTATCTAACAAAATAAAAAAAGTAAGAGGAAGATCCTGGAAAAATCCCTGCTTGGTAAGAATAGAAGACCACAGAAGGCCTTCAAATGGGAGGACACTATCTAGTTCCTGGAGAAAAAATCCCTGCTTGGAAAGTATGGGAGGAAACTATCTACTTCCTGGAGAAAAAATCCCTGCTTGGTAAGAATAGAAGTGAAGGCCTAAAGTGGGAGGAAATTGTAGTTATTTTCTGGAGAACATCCATGTAGTTGGGCAGATTTTTTTGTTATCAATTGAGGAATCAATGCGACCCTATATAGTCAGCTTGCATGCTATATCCCATGTTTTTTCTAAAAGATATTGACACGCAGACCTTTCATTGTACAAATTGATTGAGCTGAACATACTTTGTACCAGTTATGGTGTAAGTGCTGACAGTTTTTAGAGATCACTGTGATCTGCTGTCATCAATCAAATTTTCTACATGTATCTAATTACAAAGATATAATCATCTATAATACAGATTATATATATGTCATCAGTTGACTTAGGGTGGAAAATTGTGAACCTTGGATATTCATCAATCATTGATGTTCCAGAGATTTCTATCAAAAATCATCAAAATTTAACTACATATTTTCCAATAAGCATAATAAATATTTAGTCTTTTACACCATTAAGTCTCCAAGATCCTGGAGAAAAAAGGTCTTTTGTAAATAATGGACAGCACCAGCCATTATGCAATGCAATGGTTACATCTGTCAAAATCAACATATTTCTACCAGTCTCATGTCTAAATCTACACTAGGAAAATCCAGAAAGTCTGACTCTTTTTTCTTTTCATTACTGATTATTGCTTCATTATATCTGCATTTGAATTTTATTTACCCTTTCCAGAAAAAAGATCAGTCACCAAATATCTAAAGATTCAATTGAATCCAATTTACAACTGACTTTACATGGATAATTAATCATTGGTATTTAAAAAAAAAAATTTGAAACTGTTATAAAAGGAGGAGTATTTTAAGCAACATTTTAGGTAAACATGTACAATGTATACTTCAGTTATATATCACATGTACACTACAGTGAAGAAGCTGTTTTGAGGTATTAGTGAGGTATCTATCAGAATATCCATATGCCTATCAATCCCCTCAGATTTCATGAAACATCACATGCAAACATTTTTGTTCACAATGAATTCAAAAGAATTGAATACACTGAAAAAAGAAGATTTTTTTTGTGACAAAAATGAACAATATCCAGGCTTGGAAAAAAGCTTTTAGTAATTCTGCTTTGTGTTCCTTTATTTGACTCGTTATAGTCGTGCTAAATAGCAGGTACTGTATCATATAAAGGAAGGCAAATGAATCTCAAGCAAGTTCCCAAGATGGCAGCCGTACGTCGCTCGCTTCAAAAATGAAAACCTATCATTTTTTCCTTTTTGACAACCTAATAAATGTTTATTCAATATACCTAATTAGATCTGTCAAACATTGACTTATGGTTGATTTATAAAATTTCATCCCAAATCGAGGGAGTCCTCGTCTCGATTTTAACAAAAAGTACTTTTGCATGACAAATGAAAAATCACCGTTCTGCCATCTTGGATCAAGTTGTACATTTGAAAAAAGTAATCCATGAAAACAGGGGGGTACAACCCCGATAAAGAAACACACCAGTTGGTACATCAAATGTTGAATTACTTGAAATTGGATTCATTTTAAGAAATGACTCATTATTAAATAGATAAATTGTATTGATGCATCAGTAAGTTTTCCGATTAGAATATTTACACAGAGAAAGGACAATGAAAATTTTAGACTTTTTTAGGACAGTCACAGCTCCAAAACAGAGGGCTATTCCCTCAGGTCGACACACACAAACTCAAAACGTTACAGTAAAGTCTGTAACTGGTCAACCATATGTAATTTATTAGCTCAACTGGTCTAAAGGTATATGCCACACCTTGGCATCGGTTGTCCGTCTGTCATTAGTCCGTTATCAGTCCCTACATCAACAGTTTCTTCAAGGGACTTCTTCTTAACCAGAACTGATTGGAATTTAACTTAATTTGACTGGAAGCATCCGTAGGTTGTGGGGATTTAAAAGGGGGACAACTTGTCTACATCGCTATAGATGAAGGTTCAAAATGCTGGTACAAATTACCCTCCTGGGGCTTTGGGGTAAACCCAAAAGGGGGCAATTCAGATATACATTTTGTATTGCTATAAAACTACTTCTCTAACACTATGCACTGGATTACAGCCCATCATGGTGAGTGTCTTTCAACTTATGTAATTAACTTTTCTTTGAATCTCCTTTGGGACCAGAAAGCTACATGTTAGTTGAAGGAAAGTGCTGATTACAATATATGGTAAGACAAGTGGCAGATACCAACATGGAAAAGTTTTTGTCATACAACTTTAGTATATTGAGGTATTTTGCCACAATTACCTAAACATCAAGGTGAACAATATAGGTCCTCTAGACTTCTTATTTTTAGTTTAGCCCTACCCCTGCTCACCCCTACAGGGAGAAGAAACATCTTATTTGGTTTTACCCAGAATTCTGCATTTTATACTAACACTATTTATTTGACCAATGGAGAAGTTACTACATTTACTGCATGTGTTTTGAAAATTGATCTTAAATGGCTTTACAGAAAAATTATGTAGTAAAGGTTACTTAACTGGGATCTATTTAAAAGTATACAATAATTGATTGATGAAGGCAGATTAGGGAACAAATTATGATTCAAATTGGAAAACTAAAGGGAGACAAATCTAAAACAGCAGGAATACAATCTAACCAGGCTTTGAATGTTGATAGATCCTCTACAAATCTATATGATTACAGATGGATTGTCCACTACATGGACTGTCCACTCTCATCAATCCAGCCATTTCTCCGACCATATCAACCCTATTGAATACAACAATTACCAACTACATATTGCTGCCTTCTCCAGCCTCCCTAATGATAAATACCCTGTAGTGGACTTCCACATGACATCCCTTGGAAACCAACCTGTTTCCATGGCTGCAGCTTCTGTGATATTAATAAGAGTAAGTTTATGAATGCAGAGTCTACCAGCTGGGCCTTCTCTCAAAATCCAATCACACACAAAATGTACATTCTTGAGAATATGTCGTCACATAGATCTCACAATATGACACTCATTAATGACATTTTGGAGTCTTTTTCTATTTAAAGGAAATGTATCATTAAGCCTTACAGAAGATCAACTTCACATCAAGATGTCAAAATAATTATTAGAGAATTCAGTATGAAGAGCTACAAATAAAAAATAAATAAAAATTACCTTATAAACACATTTGTAATGCCTGGAGGACAGGCACATGTTACAATGTATTGAAGGTCTTGTTGGGTAGGCCTACATGGGAGATGGCGCTAGGCCATACAAGTACTCCCAACATGTGCCGTGTGAGGAATGGCCATATCCATGGTTTGAAAATACACAGAATGGCTCTAGAAGGAGAAAGGATTTTTAATACCATATCTGGCAGTGATACTGGATACCTTGATAAAATGATGACATGGTAGACATGGAAATCCTACCATGACTGAATTGACTTTTTACACTAATGTTGGTGTTCATTCGCTAGAACACATCAATCATCATATGTTCAAATCATTAAAAGATATGTTGCCATTTTGTATAGCCTAAATTTTGAAGCTAATAAGACGACAGAAACAGTTAACTTTCGAAAAAATTCAGAAGTACCATTTCCTTCACCCAGCAATCAAGCATCAACTTTTCCAATTAAACCAACTTTTATTATAAGAATTTCAAGGTCATAGAGATCAAAGGTTTGAGGTGTTAAAATCCTCAAAATGGTTAAGGGAGATTGTTTATCTATGTTTACATGGAGTTTAGGGAGCTTGTTATCTATATACATGTACACAAGAATTTGAGGGGACTGTTTATGTATGTACACAGAAAGTTGAGGGAGCTTGTTTATCTATGTAAACATTGAGTTTAGGGAGCATGTTTATATCATTGACTGTACACAGGAAGTTGAGGGAGCTTGTGTATCCATGGACACAGGAAGTTGAGGGAGCTTGTGTATCAATGGACACAGGAAGTTGAGAGAGCTTGTGTATCCATGGACACAGGAAGTTGAGGGAGCTTGTGTATCAATGGACACAGGAAGTTGAGGGAGCTTGTGTATCCATGGACACAGGAAGTTGAGAGAGCTTGTGTATCCATGGACACAGGCAATTGAGGGAGATAGTTTATCAATGCAAACAGGAAATTGAGGGAGCTTGTTTATCTATGTAAACAGGAAATTGAGGGAGATTGTTTATCTATGTACACAGGAATCGTTAAGGGAGCTAATTTATCTATGTACACACCAAGTTGAGGGAGCTTGTCTGATAATCTATGTTTATAGGAAGTCCAGGGTGCAGTGTTTAAAAAGTTACTCAATTTTACGCTTGTTTTGAAAAAACAGCACAAACAGGAAGTGTAGATAAATATAATTACCAAAAGTATCAACAATAATTTCTGCCAAATCCAGCAGCAATATTCTACTGGGTTTGGCAATCATGTGTCTCTATATACACCAATCAGAGACTGTAGGTTGCCTGGTAATTAGATTATTGGTGTGAGGAATTACAGTTTGGAGTGTGATTATTTGGAGATCATCTATCCCAAGGTCATAAATCAACCCAGAGGTCAATGACAGAACTTTCTCAAAGTCAAAATGTAGTCCAGAGATCAATCAAGTGTCCCTAGACATTTCATGTGAACAAACAAAAAACCACCATGTTTGAGAGTCAAAAGGTTAATACACTTCGTATTGTATGTACAAGCATTCAAATAAAATGCCTCTCTTTTCTGCTTTTGTCCTTAACAAATTGTTAACCTACAGATATTTCAGTAATTATTGCAACATGCTTTCATTCAAGATATATTACAATTATTTTCCAACTTTTTTTGCTGCCTCTCCCGATATATGGTTCCAATCAAATGTGAATTAATTCCTGTCATTCTTCAAGAAAAAAAGGATTTTAGCTTTCTTTTTTCATTTTTGTTTTTGTTTTTGTTTCTTGTTTTTTTGCAATAATACAGCTATACATAATATATAAATGTTTACCCAATAATGGTCCAGACAAAATTTCATCAAAATTCATTAAGTTGTTCAGGACAAGCAGCAATTTAAATAATTTACCCCGATTTCCCCTATTGGGATCTGCCCCTCCAGTCCCTATTAGGGAGCCATGCACATCTTCTGTAAATCAATTTCCCCTATTTTGCCCCGACCCTCCAGCCCCAAGAAAGCAACAACCTCTGTTTATACAATGTTAGATCTGCTTTGCCCACAAATGCTCCAGACCAAATTTCATCAAAATTCATTCAATCATTCAGGACTCGGTGAGATTTAAATGATTTACCTCGATTTTCCTGCCCCTCCAGCACCACATTTTGTTTATACCACAATAGATCTCCTTTAACCAATAATGCTTCAGACCAAAATTCAATGAATTCAAATAACATAACCTGAGTATGTTTTTTTTTAATTTGAAGTGATATATATCATTTAAATCAGCGATTTAACATTTCCAGACAATATTACAATTATTCTCATGTTGTATTTTAGTATATTTTTTTACATAGATAAAGGTAAACCAATTAAATAGAAAATCTCTTTTTTTTCTGCTGGTTTCCTCAAAAATACCAAGGATAAGTGATTGAAATTTCCATATATACATGTACATAAATTGTATTACAGATAATGTATATATCCTAGCAACACTGAACCATCCCTTTCAGAAGCTGAGACCACTCACTGTGTTGTACCAGGTAATTAAGCGATGTTTAAGGTTTTTTAACATCTTGTTGGATTTGTCTTTTACCTATTTGAGCAGTAACAATTTTTTAACACAATTTTATAATTTCAAATGGGAGTGAAATGAGATAATGCCTGTTCTCCCTGCCAGATTTTATTACCTACAGTGTATTGTGACACGTTGGTCGGTGGGTGTGATAGCTATACTAATGTTAACATTGGCATCTCATAATTTAAGGAATGTCTGGGCTAATGTCTGTAATTTCAAGGCACTACTAATTGGTTAGTGTAAAAGTAGGTGAAAGAAAGCATTTCAATTACATTGATGTTCTCCACAATATTTTGTATCCAAGCAAAGAGCATTGATTTAAAATGACTAGCATCTAAGAAATAGAACAATACATCTATAGATGTATTATCACAGAGTAAAATAAATATGATTTTTTGTTTGTATAAAAGTTGATAAAGCTGACTATACTTTGACAAACAATGTGTTAGGTAATGGCTGTGTTGGTGAATTGTTCCAGCCAATTTGAAGGAATCAGAGTTCTGTCAGATCCAAGTCTGAGCACCAGGGTCAGTGGATATCAGAGAATCTGACCAGTACAGTGACCAGTAAGTGACAAGGGCCAGACGAGGCTGTGACACTTTCCCAATAAGGACATATGACAGGTTTATATGTAGGTTGATCATTAAACCATTATCAGGAACCTTGTCAATGTCGGGTAATAGCTGGGGTTAGCTGGACTGGTGAGCCGTACAGCTTTGTGGCTTTTTTCACCATACCTACATATTTGTGATGAATATCATAGCAACATTCCTATACAAACAATACCAGATTTTGCAATTTTCTATGTTTCAGCTGTAATAAGAATTCTACATCAGTATATAAAAGATAATTGGCCCAGTTTGGTGTGGGGGGACATATATATGTTGTGACACTGCATTGTGAATGTGTTGTAACTGACTAGTGACTGACTTGTGAATATACATGTGATGTGACAAACTGTTGTGAATGTGATGTAACTGTCTTGTGACTGACTTGTGACTGTCTTGTGACTGACTTGTGACTGACTTGTGACTGACTTGTGACTGACTGTTGTGAATATACATGTGATGTGACACTGTTGTGAATGTGATGTGACTGACTTGTGACTGACTTGTGACTGACTGGTGTGAATATACATGTCATGTGACACTGTTGTGAATTTGATGTGACTGACTTGTGACTGACTTGTGACTGACTTGTGAATATACATATGGTGTGACAAACTGTTGTGAATGTGATGTGACTGACTTGTGACTGACTGGTGTGAATATACATATGATGTGACAAACTGTTGTGAATGTGATGTAACTGACTTGTGACTGACTGGTGTGAATATACATATGATGTTACAAGACTTGTGACTTGACTGGTGTGAATATACATGTCATGTGACAAACTGTTGTGAATGTGTTGTGACTTCAGACTTGTGACCGCTGTTGTGACCATGTATTTAAATTGTGTTGTGGTTAAATGAATGTATATACAGTGTATTGTGACTTTGTAGCTGTGTTAATGACTGCCTTGATGTAATATAACACTGGGTTGCGACTAACTCGAGACTCTATAATGTGACAGATGTGTGTGACTCTATGTTGTGATTGACGTGTGACTATGTTGTGACTGTCGTGTGACTCTATGTTGTGACTGACATGTGTCAGTTTTGTGACTGATGTGTGGCTCTATGTTGTGACTGACATGTGACTATGCTGTGACTGACATGTGACTCTATGTTGTGACTGATGTGTGACTATGTTGTGACTGTCATGTGACTCTATGTTGTGACTGACATGTGTCAGTTTTGTGACTGACGTGTGGCTCTAAGTTGTGACTGATGTGTGACTATGTTGTGACTGTCGTGTGACTATGTTGTGACTGACATGTGTCAGTTTTGTGACTTACGTGTGGCTCTAAGTTGTGACTGATGTGTGACTGTTGTGACTGACATGTGACTATGTTGTGACTGATGTGTGATTCTATGTTGTGACTGACATGTGTCAGTTTTGTGACTGATGTGTGGCTCTAATTTGTGACTGATGTGTGACTCTATGTTGTGACTGACATGTGACTATGTTGTGACTGATGTGTGACTCTATGTTGTGACTGACATGTGTCAGTTTTGTGACTGATGTGTGGCTCTAAGTTGTGACTGTCGTGTGACTCTATGTTGTGACTGACGTGTGTCAGTTTTGTGACTGATGTATGGCTCTAAGTTGTGACTGATGTGTGACTCTATGTTGTGACTGACATGTGACTATGTTGTGACTGATGTGTGATTCTATGTTGTGACTGACATGTGTCAGTTTTGTGACTGATGTGTGGCTCTAAGTTGTGACTGATGTGTGACTCTATGTTGTGACTGACATGTGACTATGTTGTGACTGATGTGTGACTATGTTGTGACTGTCGTGTGACTCTTTGTTGTGACTGACATGTGTCAGTTTTGTGACTGATGTATGGCTCTAAGTTGTGACTGATGTGTGACTCTATGTAGTGACTGACATGTGACTATGTTGTGATTGATGTGTGACTCTATGTTGTGACTGACATGTGTCAGTTTTGTGACTGACGTGGGGCTCTAAGTTGTGACTGATGTGTGACTCTATGTTGTGACTGACATGTGACTATGTTGTGATTGACATGTGACTCTATGTTGTGACTGACATATGTCAGTTTTGTGACTGATTTGTGGCACTAAGTTGTGACTGATGTGTGACTATGTTGTGACTGACATGTGACTATGTTGTGACTGATGTGTGATTCTATGTTGTGACTGACATATGTCAGTTTTGTGACTGATGTGTGGCTCTAAGTTGTGACTGATGTGTGACTATGTTGTGACTGACATGTGACTATGTTGTGACTGATGTGTGATTCTATGTTGTGACTGTCGTGTGACTCTATGTTGTGACTGACATGTGTCAGTTTTGTGACGAGTGATCTCTATTGTGACTGATGTGTGACTCTATGTTGTGACTGATGTGTGACTCTATGTTGTGACTGACATGTGTCAGTTTTGTGACTGATGTGGCTCTAAGTTGTGACTGATGTGTGACTCTATGTTGTGACTGACATGTGACTATGTTGTGATTGATGTGTGACTCTATGTTGTGACTGATGTGTGACTCTATGTTGTGACTGACATGTGACTATGTTGTGACTGACATGTGACTATGTTGTGACTGATGTGTGCTTCCATGTTGTGACTGACATGTGTCAGTTTTGTGACTGATGTGTGGCTCTAAGTTGTGACTGATGTGTGACTCTATGTTTGTGAATACTGTGACATGTGTGATTTCTTGTTGTGACTGTCGTGTGACTCTATGTTGATGTTGACTATGTGTGATGACTGTGACCTATGTTGTGACTGATGTTGCAGTTTGTGACTGGTTGCTGTTGTGACTGGGATGTGTCTGTTTGTGACTGACTTGTTGTGACTGTTGTGACTGTGTGTGACTGTTGTGACTGACTGTTGTACTTGTGTATGCGTTGACTTAGTTGGTGACTGTGTTGTGTGACATTGTTTGTGACTTGAATTGTTGTTACCATGTGTGTGACGTGACTGTTGTGACTGTTGTGGTGCATGTTTGTGTGACATGTGTTGTGACTGATGTGGTCATGTGACTGTGTGATTTTGTGACTGATGTGTGACAGTTTTGGTGACTGTGTTGTGACTGTGTTTGACTTGTTTTTGTGACTGTGTGGTGACGTGGTAGGTGTGACTGTTGTTGTGACTGCTGTGTTTGACGTTGTTGTTGACGTGTTGTGAGACTGTGTTGTGACTGTGTGGTGACTGACTGTTGTTACCATTTTGTGATACTGTGTGGTGACTGTGTTGTGACTGTGTGAGTGTGTTGTGACTGTTGTTGGTGGGACTGTGAGTGTGTTGTGAGTGTGTGGTTGACTGTGTTGGTGACTGTTGTGACTGTGTTTGTGACTGTGTTGTGACTGTGTGGTGACTGTGGGTGTGGACTGTGTGTGACTGTGTGGTGACTGGTTGGTGACTGTTGTGTGACTGTGTTGTCGTGTGGGACTGTGTGGTACTGTTGTGATGTGTGGTGACGTGTGGTGACTGTTGTGACTGTGTTGGACTGTGTGTGACTGTGTGTGTGAGTGGTGGTGACTGGGTGTTTGTGACTGTGTGGTGACTGTGTTGTGACTGTGTGGGACTGTGTGTGTGACTGTGTTGTGACTGTGTACGGTGGACGTGTGACTGTGTGTGACTGTGGGTTACTGTTGTGATGTGTGTGACGTTGGCTGTGTGACTGTTGTGACTGTGTTGTTACTGTGTGTGACTGTTGGATTTGCTGTGTGGTTTACTGTGTGGTGTTGTGACTGTGTGGTGACTGTGTGGTGACTGTGTGTGACTCTATGTTGTGACTGTTGTGACTGTGTTGTGACTGTGTGGTGACTGTGTTGTGACTGTGTTGTGACTGTTGGTGACTGTGTGGTGACTGTGTGGTGACTGTGTTGTGACTGTGTGGTGACTGTGTGGTGACTGTGTGGTGACTGTGTGGTGACTGTGTGGTGACTGTGTTGTGACTGTTGTGACTGTGGGGTGACTGTGTGGTGACTGTGTGGTGACTGTGTGGTGACTGTGTGGTGACTGTGTGGTGACTGTGTGGTGACTGTGTTGTGACTGTGTTGTGACTGTGTGGTGACTGTGTGGTGACTGTGTGGTGACTGTGTGGTGACTGTGTGGTGACTGTGTGGTGACTGTGTGGTGACTGTGTTGTGACTGTGTGGTGACTGTGTGGTGACTGTTGTGACTGTGTTGTGACTGTGTGGTGACTGTGTGGTGACTGTGTGGTGACTGTTGTGACTGTGTGGTGACTGTGTGGTGACTGTGTGGTGACTGTGTGGTGACTGTGTGGTGACTGTGTGGTGACTGTGTGGTGACTGTGGGGTGACTGTGTGGTGACTGTGTGGTGACTGTGTTGTGACTGTGTGGTGACTGTGTTGTGACTGTTGGTGACTGTGTTGTGACTGTGTGGTGACTGTGTTTGGCTGTGTGGTGACTGTGTTGTGACTGTGTGACTGTGTGGTGACTGTGTTGTGACTGTGTGGTGACTGTGTCGTGACTGTGTTGTGACTGTGTGGTGACTGTGTTGTGACTGTGTTGTGACTGTGTTGTGACTGTGTGGTTACTGTGTTGTGACTGTGTGGTGACTGTGTGGTGACTGTGTGGTGACTGTGTTGTGACTGTTGTGACTGTGTGGTGACTGTGTGGTGACTGCGTGGTGACTGTGTGGTGACTGTGTGGTGACTGTGTGGTGACTGTTGTGACCCTGTGGTGACTGTTGTGACTGTGTGGTGACTGTGTGGTGACTGTGTGGTGACTGTGTTGTGACTGTGTGGTGACTGTGTTGTGACTGTTGTGACTGTGTTGTGACTGTGTGGTGACTGTGTTGTGACTGTGTTGTGACTGTGTTGTGACTGTGTGGTGACTGTGTTGTGACTGTGTTGTGACTGTGTGGTGACTGTGTTGTGACTGTGTTGTGACTGTGTGGTGACTGTGTTGTGACTGTGTTGTGACTGTGTTGTGACTGTGTTGTGACTGTGTGGTGACTGTGTGGTGACTGTGTTGTGACTGTGTTGTGACTGTGTGGTGACTGTGTTGTGACTGTTGTGACTGTGTGGTTACTGTTGTGACTGTGTGGTTACTGTGTTGTGACTGTGTGGTGACTGTTGTGACTGTGTTGTGACTGTGTTGTGACTGTGTGGTGACTGTGTGGTGACTGTGTTGTGACTGTGTGGTGACTGTGTGGTGACTGTGTGGTGACTGTGTGGTGACTGTGTTGTGACTGTGTTGTGATTGTGTGGTGACTGTGTGGTGACTGTGTGGTGACAGTTGTGAGTTTGTTGTGACTGTGTGGTAACTGTGTGGTGACGACTGTGTGGTGACTGTGTTGTGACTGTGTGGTGACTGTGTGGTGACTGTGTTGTGACTGTGTGGTGACTGTGTTGTCACGACTGTGTTGTGATTGTGTTGTCACGATTGTGTGGTGACTGTGTGGTGACTGTGTTGTGACTGTGTTGTGACTGTGTGGTGACTGTGTGGTGACTGTTGTGACTGTGTTGTCACGACTGTGTTGTGATTGTGTGGCGACTGTGTTGCGACTGTGTGGTGCCTGTGTGGTGACTGTGTGGTGACTGTGTTGTGACTGTGTGGTGACTGTGTGGTGACTGTGTGGTGACTGTGTGGTGACTGTTTGGTGACTGTGTGGTGACTGTGTTGTGACTGTTTGGTTACTGTGTTGTGACTGTGTGGTGACTGTTGTGAGTGTGTTGTGACTGTGTGGTGACTGTGTGGTGACTGTGTGGTGACTGTTGTGACTGTGTGGTGACTGTGTGGTGACTGTGTGGTGACTGTGTTGTGACTGTGTTGTGATTGTGTGGTGACTGTGTGGCGACTGTGTTGTGACTGTGTGGTGACTGTGTTGTGACTGTGTTGTGACTGTGTGGTGACTGTGTGGTGACTGTGTGGTGACTGTGTGGTGACTGTTGTGACTGTGTGGTGACTGTGTGGTGACTGTGTGGTGACTGTGTGGTGACTGTGTTGTGACTGTGTGGTGACTGTTGTGACTGTGTGGTGACTGTGTGGTGACTGTGTGGTGACTGTGTGGTGACTGTTGTGACTGTGTTGTGACTGTGTTGTGACTGTGTGGTGACTGTGTGGTGACTGTGTTGTGACTGTGTGGTGACTGTGTGGTGACTGTGTGGGGACTGTGTGGTGACTGTGTGGTGACTGTGTGGTGACTGTGTGGGGACTGTGTGGTGACTGTGTGGTTACTGTGTGGTGACTGTGTGGTGACTGTGTGGTGACTGTGTTGTGATTGTGTGGTGACTGTGTGGTGACTGTGTGGTGACTGTGTGGCGACTGTGTTGTGACTGTTGTGACTGTGTGGTGACTGTGTGGTGACTGTGTTGTGACTGTTGTGACTGTGTGGTGACTGTGTGGTGACTGTGTGGCGACTGTGTTGTGACTGTTGTGACTGTGTGGTGACTGTGTGGTGACTGTGTGGTTACTGTGTGGTTACTGTGTGGTGACTGTGTGGTGACTGTGTGGTGACTGTGTGGTGACTGTGTGGTGACTGTTGTGACTGTGTGGTGACTGTGTGGTAACTGTTGTGACTGTTGTGACTGTGTGGCGACTGTGTGGCGACTGTGTGGTTACTGTGTGGTGACTGTGTGGTGACTGTGTGGTGACTGTGTGGTGACTGTGTTGTGACTGTGTGGTGACTGTGTGGCGACTGTGTGGTTACTGTGTGGTGACTGTGTGGTGACTGTGTGGTGACTGTTGTGACTGTGTGGTGACTGTTGTGACTGTGTGGTGACTGTTGTGATTGTGTGGTGACTGTGTGGTTACTGTGTGGTTACTGTGTGGTGACTGTGTTGTGACTGTGTGGTGACTGTTGTGACTGTGTGGTGACTGTGTGGTGACTGTGTGGTGACTGTGTGGTGACTGTGTGGTTACTGTGTGGTGACTGTGTGGCGACTGTGTGGTGACTGTGTGGTGACTGTGTGGTTACTGTGTGGTTACTGTGTGGTGACTGTGTGGTGACTGTGTGGTGACTGTGTGGTGACTGTGTGGTTACTGTGTGGTGACTGTGTGGTGACTGTGTTGTGAACAATATGTACAGCTGTATCATAAATTAGAATTGTCAGTAAGAAAGGAAGTAAAAAATAAACATGTTTATCCATTTATATTGTAATTACATTCCAGTAACCTGAAGTTTGGCGAGATGTAGACTGCAGACAGAACTTGTAAGGTTACTATGGGGACAAAGGCTTTTTGTTAAAGAACATTTAAATCTGTTATTATTTATATTTCTAACCAAAACATGATTTCCAGAAATCTCAAGAAAATCAAAGAATCGGTTTAGAATTGAAATGGCGACGTGCTGCCTGGAAAGGCGTGACAAATGATTGGTCGTAGCTGAAGCTATAGAATTCTATAGAAAATGCCATTACTGTTTAAATCCTCAAAACACATCATTTTGGTACTTGAGACATATTGTCATTGCAAAAATTCTCTGAAGATGAATTTCTATAGTGAATCTGGTTTATTGATTTTTATTATGTCACAGAATTTCTTTTACTTATATTTTAACAGTAAGTGATTCAGGATGTTTTTTTTATGTATTATACTCACATATGTACTCAAATTATATCCTTATCCTAACCAGCTGGGGCCCACAGGGCCTGTACCACTCACCTGGATACATGATATAATACTAAAATCTTTTGACATTTACCTATAATCAGTAGTGTAGAAGTTAATGTCTTATTTACTACCTGGTGATGTTCGGTTGTAGGGATTAAATATCCTATACCTAGCATCATGTACACCTATAGGATCAAATAATAAGGAGGTGCTATATGTCAAGGACATAAAGATTCTGTTGCATGAGTTGGCCATTTTTATATGGAATTTGTAAAAGATCCAACCAATATCAATACAAAAATTCAGGAACTAAAATCATAGATGGCTGCTTGGCAACCATAGCTTCTTTTGAACAATTCAAAAGTTAAAAGTTTGATTCAGTACTTTTTCAGCATTATACCATTGCAATATAATTATTTGGGATTATCAAAATCCAAGATGGCCACCTACTACCTATTTTGTTATTTTAACTATAGTTTCAAAATTGCACATGCACAATAGTCACCATGAAAAGCCTACATATGTTTGAGAAATGTCCTGTGTACATTATGAGAAACAGAAATATGCCATTTACTTATGTCAAAATCCAAAACGACTGTGAGTATCAGCCATTTTCTTTTTCCCTGATCAGTTGATAATTGTAAACATGCACAACTAGGAACAAAGGGACAGAGGGTGATATGTACAATCAAGTTAATCTCATAAACAGTAATAACAATAATTGTTTACATGTGTACAGATGGATGACCAAGTCAGCTAGACCATAGAAGTGTGATTCTTACAGGTGAGTGATTCCTCCGATGGTGGGTTTATAAACTTCCCTGGTTGAAATGACTATGATAATTTGTATTTTGCAGTATTTGTTGGATTATTTTTACATTTCTGAACCTCGCACATTGACAGTTATCATAAGTTTTCATTAAGTGCATCTATCTGGTTTTGGAATTGTAGCCAAAAACTGAGTGTTCTTCTGAATAGGCATGATAGTGTTAAGGTACAATTAAAATGGATTGGATTCCAAGTACCATTCACAAACTGTTAAAGTTCTCCTTCATCCTCATCACACAACTCTTGCAACATTTTTATCATTTTTTTTTTTAACAGATTTTGATTTAAACCTTCCCACAAATTAAAACAAATTTTCAAATGCAAAGCCATCGACAGCTAAGTGATAAAATCAAATCAATGCTCCCTTCTCCTACGCTCACAATAACAGAAGGCTTCCACACATTATTGATATCACTACAGTAGCTTTCAATGTGCATGTCTGCCCCAGCTAGATGTCCACAGAACTTTTGTCAAACCTGTTAGTTCGGAAATCCGATTGACTGATATGGTGATGGAAACAAAGGTTAACTCTTGGCGAGTTAGTGAGAGAGAGATCTCCTTTTTACTTCACACTCTTCACATTTTCCTGTCTTGAGGGAAATCAAGGGCGTGTAAGTCTAAATCATTTCTGTATCAATACTTTGGTGTAGTCGGTCAGTTTTGTTCTGCAGTGAGGTTTTCAGCCATCATCAGCTTACCATCCCAAAGTTTGATCAATAGTGATTTAGGTAAAGGGACATAGCGATGTACCTTGTCATTTACCAGTAGTGTGATGACACCATCAATACCGCTCACACAGTACAATCTAAGGTCTTAAATTTTACTTCTGAGATAGAAGCTATAGTTAAGATCCCGAAAGATTACACTCATTTTGATCATTATTTTAAATAGACAGTGCACATTTATATTTTAACTATGAGAAAAATGTACAGATGATTATTACTTTGTCTAACTGAAATCCTTTTTAATGAATAAAATTAGGTCTAGGAGGCCACAACTGCTCACAATTACAGTTGGCTATTTATGAATACATGTAATGACAAAATTACTGTTTTGCGTTTTTGATCTATGTAAGTGATACTTCATAAAATGGTGTATTTCTAATAGTAGTGATATTGTTCACTGATGTAATTGGTGAATCATAATGTAGGCTTTGCCTTGATACATATTGTCAGCAATGAAAGATACCAGTATTGTGTTACTGAAAATGATCCCTATTTCAGTATTTGTGTTTTTGATAAATCACTCATAACCATGCACCAAGAAACCATTATAGCAACGAGAATGGGTGTCGTTGATCCTGTGTAGTAAAACTTACAACGCTACTGCTACTTCAGTTCAAAGCTATATACAAGATACAAGAATCATTGGAATACTTAAGAAAATTAATTTTAAAGGTTTTTTTTAACATATTTCACCCAGTGACCTTAAATTTGATAGCCCTCCATTCCAGGTACCTACTTGTCAAATATCACTATTGCTAAAATCTCTTATTACTTGAGAAACAAGATTCCAAAAGAGACTTTGAACTGTTTGACCCTTGTGTCCTTGAACTTTCTTAAAGAACCTGCTAGAAAAATATAGTCCTCTGTTAGTCTTATATATAAGAAACCCAGAGAGCCTGTGTCGCTTACCTGGTTGGATTTGACCAAATGTCAAGGGTTAATGCTAAATTCATTAATTGCTCCATTTGTTGATGTCAAACAATGCTATATATGGTTACAGGTAGGGGATCTCAACAGTTTTCAAAATATATAACAAGAAACCAAGTCCCTAGGGGTGAAGAAAGACACCTGCAGGGCCTATTTTTACATCATAATTGTATTTTTACCCTTGGTGCCCAGCAATGCTATGTATAATTATGGGGTGGGCATCTCAAGGGTTTAAAAATACAACCAAAAAACTAAGTCCCTAGGGGTGGGGATGGAACGTATGATTATGGGGTGGGGATCAAAACGGTTTCAAAAATACAAGTAGCGATTTAAAGGACTATGCCTAATTTTCCCCTAATGGGCTTCGCCCCTGTGACCCCAGGGGGTCAGGTGAGCTAATAATGAAAAGAATATTCTCAAGGAATTTTACCTACATTGTACCTGGTATTTGACTCCTGTTACTTTGAAAATAGGTCTAGGTCAATTATGTGAGGAAACTTTATAACACTGTCCTAGACAACCCACTGGCAAATAAACAATGTATTATATTACAAGGCTTCTGGATCTTATGAAGCTTGTGAAGATCCTCAAGTATTGTGACTTACCTTGCGTTTGTTGCGTAGAGTTATTTTCACACCATCAGTTGAAATGTTCAAGTACACTTTCTTCTTCTTTATCGCTTTGGCCTTGAATTCATACTGAAACAGAACACATATAACAAGTACAATTTTGGTATCCATACAACCCTTGGTATCAGTACAACCCTTGGTATATCAGTAGAACCCTTGGTATATCAGTACAACCCTTGGTATCAGTACAACCCTTGGTATCAGTACAACCCTTGGTATATCAGTACAACCCTTGGTATCAGTACAACCCTTGGTATCAGTACAACCCTTGGTATCAGTACAACCCTTGGTATCAGTACAACCCTTGGTATATCAGTACAACCCTTGGTATCAGTACAACCCTTGGTATCAGTACAACCCTTGGTATCAGTACAACCCTTGGTATCAGTACAACCCTTGGTATCAGTACAACCCTTGGTATATCAGTACAACCCTTGGTATCAGTACAACTCTTGGTATATCAGTACAACCCTTGGTATATCAGTACAACCCTTGGTATCAGTACAACCATTGATATATCAGTACAACCCTTGGTATCAGTACAACCCTTGGTATCAGTACAACCCTTGGTATCCGTACAACCCTTGGTATATCAGTACAACCCTTGGTATCAGAACAACCCTTGGTATCAGTACAACCCTTGGTATCCGTACAACCCTTGGTATATCAGTACAACCCTTGGTATCAGTACAACCCTTGGTATCTGTACAACCCTTGGTATATCAGTACAACCCTTGGTATCAGAACAATCCTTGGTATCAGTACAACCCTTGGTATCCGTACAACCCTTGGTATCAGTACAACCCTTGGTATCAGAACAATCCTTGGTATCAGAACAACCCTTGGTATCAGTACAACCCTTGGTATATCAGTACAACCCTTGGTATCAGTACAACCCTTGGTATATCAGTACAACCCTTGGTATCCGTACAACCCTTGGTATCAGTACAACCCTTGGTATCCGTACAACCCTTGGTATATCAGTACAACCCTTGGTATCAGAACAACCCTTGGTATCAGTACAACCCTTGGTATCAGTACAACTCTTGGTATCAGTACAACCCTTGGTATATCAGTACAACCCTTGGTATCAGTACAACCCTTGGTATCAGTACAACCCTTGGTATATCAGTACAACCCTTGGTATCAGTACAACCCTTGGTATCAGTACAACCCTTGGAATATCAGTACAACTCTTGGTATCAGTACAACCCTTGGTATCCGTACAACCCTTGGTATATCAGTACAACCCTTGGTATATCAGTACAACCCTTGGTATATCAGAACAACCCTTGGTATCAGTACAACCCTTGGTATCAGTACAACCCTTGGTATCAGTACAACCCTTGGTATCCGTACTACCCTTGGTATATCAGTACAACCCTTGGTATATCAGTACAACCCTTGGTATATCAGTACAACCCTTGGTATATCAGTACAACCATTGATATCAGTACAACCCTTGGTATCAGTACAACCCTTGGTATCCGTACAACCCTTAGCCTTTGAAGTACTCATTAAAATGTGTTTTCATTTGTAGAGAAAAAAACATTTTTCTTTCAGAAAACTCTGGATATTGACATTGTTGTAATGGTAAAACATGGTGGAAAGAACAGATAGCAATTGATGTCATTTAAAACAAATTTAATCATTTATATGTTTTGAAGTGTGGAGTTTGTGGTAACTAATCTGTTTTGTTCCAATAGCAACTGTAGGTTACATGCTTACTAATTGAAATATGGTCCAACCAAAATACAATGAACAGCAAGCAAGCTTAAGGTGTACCAAAGGTGACATCAACATGTCCGTGTAAGTCTGATAGAACACATTCTCAGTATTGTCTAAGGAAGGGTGTGGCTAGTGCTTTGTCTCAGTTAAAGTCACGAAAACTTTGATGCTCCAGACTAATTAAAGAGATTGATACAGCATATAGGCTTACCAGTCCTCAATAGTGCCATGACACTTACAAAACATTAAATCCCTGACATCTAAACTGTTGCAAGACCACTTGAATTTATTTTCATCAAAAGTTTAATAAGCGCAAAATCCAATGTTGATTTTGATACAACTTTTTTGTTCTTATTTTTAATTGTTTCTATAAAAGAACACTTTATTTTTGTTGTGATTAATTTTTTTTTTTTTTTTCTTTTCACTTTCTTTATTTTTCCAAGTTCACATATATAAACACATTGCTACAAGAAACAAAACATGGCTATTTGATTAATTCTTACTTCTGCTTACATACATACTTTTACTGTCTAGTACAAAATATATTTTCAATCTTACTTAATATTATTAATTATTAACTAGATCCAGTGCTGTGCTGATAGAAATCCATCTTTCTCTTATTCGGTTCGCCTTTGTTAGGGAATAAAATATCACACTTTGTTTTTCAATTTGTTTATAGTACATAAAAATTGACCGGATCCCTTCAATAGATGGGATAATATTTTTACATCTGCAGGAATAAATATACTTTTTCACAAGTAAAATACAAAAATTAATAACATCAAATTGAGAGTCATTATTACAACCTAACAGGACTGAAGTACAATTCATATCAAACAATATATTTAAATTAGTTATAAATCTATTTTTTATGAATTCCCATAGAACACGAACATAAGGGCATTCCCAGAAAAGGTGTTCAATTGTTTCTCTATTAGCCATACAAAAAGTACATAGTTCCCTTTCAACAATTTTCATTTTCATTAATCTAGAATTTGTATAAATAATTCTATGAAGCAACCTAAATTGAAAAGTCCTTATGTTTGTATCATCTGACAACAAAAAAACTGACTTAAATATCAGTTTCCAATCTTCCAAATTAAATACAGTTCCTAACTTTCTATTCCATTTTTCTACGACTTTGTTTGGAAATTCCTGCTGTTCACCGATAAGAAGATTATAACAAGAGGCCCATGGGGCCTGTATCGCTCACCTGGTTGGATTAGACCAAATGTCGAAATAATGTTCATATTCAATTTGTTTTATTTGTAAAACTCTAACAATGCTAAATATGGTTATAGTGTGGGGATCCCAACTGCTTTAAAGATTAATGAAGTCCAGATTCTTTAAGGTCTGAAAGACCTCAAGAATTGTTTATAGAACATGCATTCATCACTTTATGACTAGTAGCGATTTAAAGGAATTACCTCTATTTCACCTATTGGGCCCCGCCCCTTTGGCCCTTCGGGGGTCAGAGTCACCATTTATGCAAAATCTGTTCCCCTGTTTCTGACCAAATTGGTTTCAAATCCATTCATAACTTGATGACTAGTAGCGATTCAAAGGAATTACCTCTATTTCCCCCACTGGGCCCCGCCTTTTTGGCCCCTTTAGGGTCAGAGTCATCGTTTATGCAAAATCTGTTCCCCTTCCCCCCCAAGGATGTTTCGGACCAAATTGGGTTCAAATCCATTCATAACTTTATGACTAGTAGTAGCAATTTAAAGGAATTACTTCTATTTCCCTTATTGGGCCCCACCCATTTGGCCCCTCCGGGGGTCAGAGCCACCATTTATGCAAAATCTGTTCCCCTTCCCCCAAGGATGTTTCTGACCAAATTGGGTTCAAATCCATTCATAACTTTATGACTAGTAGCGATTTAGAGGAATTACTTCTATTTCCCATATTTGGCCCCGCCCTTTTGGCCCCTTTAGGGTCAGAGTCACCGTTTATGCAAAATCTGTTCCCCTACCCCCAAGGATGTTTCTGATCAAATTGGGTTCAAATCCATTCATAACTTTTTGACTAGTAGCAATTTAAAGGAATTACCTCTATTTCCCCTATTGGGCCCCACCCCTTTAGCCCCTCTGGGGTCAGAGCCACCATTTATGCAAAATCTGTTCCCCTTCTCCCAAGGATGTTTCTGACCAAATTGGGTTCAAATCCATTCATAACTTTATGACTAGTAGACATTTAGAGGAATTACCTCTATTTCCAACTGGAATAGTTTTCTGGATTCAATAATTTCTTTATCCATGTTATTTTTTGAGCTTGACAATAAGATTTTACATGTGGCATTCCTAGTCCCCCATTTTCATAAGTATTTATCATTGTATTTCTTTTGATTTTATCTTTTTTTCCGGACCATAAAAAATTGAAAAAAACTTTTTGTAGATTTTGGAGAAATGTTTCTAATGGATCTGGGAGTGTAGAAAATAAATGCGTAAATATTGGTAGTACTAGAGTTTTTATAACTGTAATTTTTCCCAAATAACTCAAGTTTCTAAAAGACCAGGGGCCGGTTGTTCGAACGTTCATTAAATTAAACCATCATTAAAGTATCATTAAGTCTTAATGATTCATTAAATGTCTAATGATAGATTAGTTAATGAATCATTAAAAATGTGTTGTTGGAAAGGTCATTTAAGGTATCATTAACAAATAAAGGTTTAATGAAGACTTAATGACGGATCCATAATTAAACCATCATTATCTGTGGGGATTCCCTCTTCCCATAATGCAACATGCGTAAACATCCCGGAGACAAGTAAAGATCAAAGATGGCAAAGATGGCAAGAAAAAAAATGACTAAAACATCTTGCGACCATATGTTTGTGAATTTACCTGTAAATCAATGATAATATGTTCGTGTAATGTTTTAATGATACAAACTTTGATGGACATAGGAAAATCAGGTTATTCAACCTTTAGTTATTTTACAAACATAACGAACAGGTTATATAACATTTATATTAAGCACTCTTGTTGGCCCGGATGGAATCATGGAGATGTGTGGGAGGAGACCGGAGTATACGGGGGAAAGTACCTGGTCGGGAAGGGCAGGTATCCCTATTTACCTTTTCACGTCCGATCGGGGAATCGAACCCGGTCGGCCTAGTAGAACAAGAGGCCCATGGGGCCTGCATCGCTCACCTGGTTGGATTAGGCCAAATGTCAAAATAATGTTCATATTCAATTTGTTTTATTTGTTAATCTCTAACAATGCTATATATGGTTATAGTGTGGGAATCCAAACTGCTTTAAAGATTAATGAAGTCCTGACTCTCTAAGGTCTGAAAGACCTCAAGAATTGCTTTTAGAACATGCATTCCTCACTTTATGACTAGTAGTGATTCAAAGGAATTACCTCTATTTCACCTATTGGGCCCCGCCCCTTTGGCCCCTCGGGGGTCAGAGTCACCATTTATGCAAAATCTGTTCTTCTTCCCCCAAGGATGTTTCTAATTAAATTGGGTTCAAATCCATTCATAACTTTATGATAAGTAGCGATTTAAAATAATTACCCCTATTTCCCCTATTGGGCCCCGCCCCTTTCGGGTCAGAGTCACCATTTATGCAATATCTCTTCCCCTTCCCCCAAGGATGTTTCTGACCAAATTGGGTTCAAATCCATTCATAACTTAATAACTAGTAGCGATTTAAAGGAATTACCTCTATTTCCCCTATTGGGCCCCGCCCTTTTGGCCCCTTTGGGGTCAGAGTCACCATTTATGCAAAATCTGTTCTTCTTCCCCCAAGGATGTTTCTGACCAAATTGGGTTCAAATCCATTCATAACTTTATGACTAGTAGCGATTCAAAGGAATTACCTCTATTTCACCTATTGGGCCCCGCCCTTTTGGCCCCTCGGGGGTCAGAGTCACCATTTATGCACAATCTGTTCCCCTTCCACCAAGGATGTTTCTGACCAAATTGGGTTCAAATCCATTCATAATTTTATGACAAGTAGCGATTTAAAGGAATTACCTCTATTTCCCCTATTGGGCCCCGCCCCTTTGGCCCCTCTGGGGTCAGAGCTACCATTTATGCAAAATCTGTTCCCCTTCCCCAAAGGATGCTTCTGACCAACTTGGGTTCAAATCCATTCAAATCTTTATGACTAGTAGCGATTTAAAGGAATTACCTCTATTTCCCCTATTGGGCCCCGCCCCTTTGGCCCCTTTGCGGTCAGAGTCACCATTTATGCAAAATCTGTTCTTCTTCCCCGAAGGATGTTTCTGACCAAATTGGGTTCAAATCCATTCATAACTTTATGACTAGTAGTGATTCAAAGGAATTACCTCTATTTCCCCTATTGGGCCCCGCATCTTTGGCCCCTCGGGGGTCAGAGTCACCATTTATGCAAAATCTGTTTCCCTTCCCCCAAGGATGTTTCTGACCAAATTGGGTTCAAATCCATTCATAACTTTATGACAAGTAGCGATTTAAAGGAATTACCTCTATTTCCCCTATTGGGCCCCGTCCCTTTGGCCCCTCGGGGGTCAGAGTCACCATTTATGCAAAATCTGTTCCCCTTCTCCCAAGGATGTTTCTGACCAAATTGGGTTCAAATCCCTTCATAACTTAACAACTAGTAGCGATTTAAAGGAATTACCTCTATTTCCCCTAATGGGCCCCGCCCTTTTGGCCCCTCTGGGGTCAGAGTCACCATTTATGCAAAATCTGTTCCCCTTCTGCCAAGGATGTTTCTGACCAAATTGGGTTCAAATCCATTCATAACTTTATGACTAGTAGCGATTTAAAGGAATTACCTCTATTTCCCCTATTGGGCCCCGTCCCTTTGGCCCCTCTGGGGTCAGAGTCACCATTTATGCAAAATCTGTTCCCCTTCCCCCAAGGATGTTTCTGACCAAATTGGGTTCAAATCCATTCAAATCTGTATGACTAGTAGTGATTTAAAGGAATTACCTCTATTTCCCCTTTTGGGCCCCGCCCCTTTGGCCCCTTTGGGGTCAGAGTCACCATTTACGCAAAATCTGTTCTTCTTCCCCCAAGGATGTTTCTAATTAAATTTGGTTCAAATCCATTCATAACTTTATTATTAGTAGCGATTTAAAATAATTACCCCTATTTCCCCTATTGGGCCCCGCCCCTTTGGGGTCAGAGTCACCATTTATGCAATATCTCTTCCCCTTCCCCCAAGGATGTTTCTGACGAACTTGGGTTCAAATCCATTCAAATCTTTATGACTAGTAGCGATTTAAAGGAATTACCTCTATTTCCCCTATTGGGCCCCGCCCCTTTGGCCCCTTTGGGGTCAGAGTCACCATTTATGCAAAATCTGTTCTTCTTCCCCCAAGGATGTTTCTGACCAAATTGGGTTCAAATCCATTCATAACTTTATGACTAGTAGCAATTCAAAGGAATTACCTCTATTTCACCTATTGGGCCCCGCCCTTTTGGCCCCTCGGGGGTCAGATTCACCATTTATGCACAATCTGTTCCCCTTCCACCAAGGATGTTTCTGACCAAATTGGGTTCAAATCCATTCATAATTTTATGACAAGTAGCGATTTAAAGGAATTACCTCTATTTCCCCTATTGGGCCCCGCCCCTTTGGCCCCTCTGGGGTCAGAGCTACCATTTATGCAAAATCTGTTCCCCTTCCCCAAAGGATGCTTCTGACCAACTTGGGTTCAAATCCATTCAAATCTTTATGACTAGTAGTGATTTAAAGGAATTACCTCTATTTCCCCTATTGGGCCCCGCCCCTTTGGCCCCTTTGCGGTCAGAGTCACCATTTATGCAAAATCTGTTCTTCTTCCCCCAAGGATGTTTCTGACCAAATTGGGTTCAAATCCATTCATAACTTTATGACTAGTAGTGATTCAAAGGAATTACCTCTATTTCCCCTATTGGGCCCCGCCCCTTTGGCCCCTCGGGGTCAGAGTCACCATTTATGCAAAATCTGTTCCCCTTCCCCCAAGGATGTTTCTGACCAAATTGGGTTCAAATCCATTCATAACTTTATGACAAGTAGCGATTTAAAGGAATTACCTCTATTTCCCCTATTGGGCCCCGCCCCTTTGGCCCTTCGGGGGTCAGAGTCACCATTTATGCAAAATCTGTTCCCCTTCTCCCAAGGATGTTTCTGACCAAATTGGGTTCAAATCCCTTCATAACTTAACAACTAGTAGCGATTTAAAGGAATTACCTCTATTTCCCCTAATGGGCCCCGCCCTTTTGGCCCCTCTGGGGTCAGAGTCACCATTTATGCAAAATCTGTTCCCCTTCTGCCAAGGATGTTTCTGACCAAATTGGGTTCAAATCCATTCATAACTTTATGCCTAGTAGCGCTTTAAAGGAATTACCTCTATTTCCCCTATTGGGCCCCGTCCCTTTGGCCCCTCCGGGGTCAGAGCTACCATTTATGCAAAATCTGTTCCCCTTCCCCCAAGGATGTTTCTGACCAAATTGGGTTCAAATCCATTCATAACTTTATGACTAGTAGCGATTTAAAGGAATTACCTCTATTTCCCCTATTGGGCCCCGCCCCTTTGGCCCTTCGGGGGTCAGAGTCACCATTTATGCAAAATCTGTTCCCCTTCCCCCAAGGATGTTTCTGACCAAATTGGGTTCAAATCCATTCATAACTTTATGACAAGTAGCGATTTAAAGGAATTACCTCTATTTCCCCTATTGGGCCCCGTCCCTTTGGCCCCTCGGGGGTCAGAGTCACCATTTATGCAAAATCTGTTCCCCTTCTCCCAAGGATGTTTCTGACCAAATTGGGTTCAAATCCCTTCATAACTTAACAACTAGTATCGATTTAAAGGAATTACCTCTATTTCCCCTAATGGGCCCCGCCCTTTTGGCCCCTCTGGGGTCAGAGTCACCATTTATGCAAAATCTGTTCCCCTTCCCCCAAGGATGTTTCTGACCAAATTGGGTTCAAATCCATTCATAACTTTATGACTAGTAGCGATTTAAAGGAATTACCTCTATTTCCCCTATTGGGCCCCGCCCCTTTGGCCCTTCGGGGGTCAGAGTCACCATTTATGCAAAATCTGTTCCCCTTCTCCCAAGGATGTTTCTGACCAAATTGGGTTCAAATCCCTTCATAACTTAACAACTAGTAGCGATTTAAAAGAATTACCTCTATTTCCCCTAATGGGCCCCGCCCTTTTGGCCCCTCTGGGGTCAGAGTCACCATTTATGCAAAATCTGTTCCCCTTCTGCCAAGGATGTTTCTGACCAAATTGGGTTCAAATCCATTCATAACTTTATGCCTAGTAGCGCTTTAAAGGAATTACCTCTATTTCCCCTATTGGGCCCCGTCCCTTTGGCCCCTCCGGGGTCAGAGCTACCATTTATGCAAAATCTGTTCCCCTTCCCCCAAGGATGTTTCTGACCAAATTGGGTTCAAATCCATTCATAACTTTATGACTAGTAGCGATTTAAAGGAATTACCTCTATTTCCCCTATTGGGCCCCGCCCCTTTGGCCCTTCGGGGGTCAGAGTCACCATTTATGCAAAATCTGTTCCCCTTCTGCCAAGGATGTTTCTGGCCGAATTTGGTCAAAATCCAATAAGAACTTTTTGACTAGTAGCGATTTGAAGCAAATGTTGACGGACGACGGACGGACGACGGACGACGGACGGACGACGGACGCTGCGCCATGACATAAGCTCACCGGACCTTCGGTCCAGGTGAGCTAAAAACGAGTGCGATATCCACTATGCCACCCGACCACCCTAGAATACGATTATTCTGTTTAGATATAATTTAATATCTTAATGATTACCATTTTTTTAAAATAATTTTGTAAGCTTGCCTCATTGATATGAAAATATTTTTAAAAACATGATTTCGTTCAGTATTACGAGAGATTATGTTTGGTCTGTATACCTTCATTGTCACACATTGCCTGAACGTAACTGATGGAATGGTATCCCTTCCGATTGACAAAAGTCGGCTCGTTCTGAGTCGGAGCCTGAATACGAGTCTGTGTTCCAGAAAAAATACACGGATACTAGCTTGTGGTTGTACTTTTCAATTGCTATAATCTTCATTATCCTGCTAAATGTGAAAACTGCATGGGAAGATATTCGAAAGAGCACAGGTCCGAACGTGTTACATTCGCTATTATGTTGCTACACTTTGTAAATGTACCTTTCTGTTTTGGATTTATTTAAACCTATTTGTATTGCCATAAATCAAATCAAAAAGGATTGGGCAAAAGTTATAATAACATTATTAAAGCCCTTTCCCAAATAATTACAAAGGTTCAACATTTGGCAAAAAGAGAGTGTGAAAGCCATCAATTAAATATTTTCGTAACATTGTTCTCCGAAGATTCAAAATGTAAGGAAGTACAGGAATTTTTTTTATACATTTTTGAGAATTCACATAATTATTATAATTTTTAGAAATGTATATGAATTGTGACATGACGTAATGTGCAAAGTACCGTCATGTGCTTGATAGTGACGTTTTCCGCGGCACAACGTTACAAATCAACACGGCTGTTTTTTTTGTTTTTGTTTTCATTTTGTAGTACGTCATGATCTTGGTCAATGTCTGGAGAAACGTATTGAATGTTTTATCCGCAGAGAGAATGACATTTCACATATTCATACAGGTTTTCTTGTTTACAACATTACAACAGTGTTATAATATGACTTAAAATTAATTATACGTTTTATCGGGAGGCGTCTATACCATGCACGTGTAATTTTAAACATAATTCCATGCGTCACATAAATGTATTTTTAAGCATACATGTACGTGTATATGTATTTGTTTTCTTCAAATTATCAAACATTCCATGTATGCATATAACAATTTATTTGTTTTAAGTTTTGCACTTTGAAATATGCGGGGCATAATTGTCCTATCATAACTCAAACCGAATAACACTGGCAACAGTATTCCGTTATACCTATTATTCATATTCGTCTCTTAAACCTACATCGATCTGCACCAATGTCACATCATAACTATTTTTCATTAATACAAGTAGTGAAAGAAAACACACATATATTCCCTTACTGACTACATAAGTAAAACACAGTTACCACTATTGTGCTGTTACCTATATTTTTCTCCTATTCATAGCTCTCTCCAGTTTATCTCTTACTAAATCTACTGTTAAAAACGATCTTTTCTGGACAAAACCGGTATCTCGCTCGGACTTGGTTTTCGGTATAATCATCCGACATGGAAAACTCTTGATGGGATAGCCGACTCTGCTGTCTTCTATGTACATCAAACATAATATTCATCGCCATTTTCAGTAATGATGGTTTAATGATGCCCCCAACCATCTTTAAATATCGGTGATTTAAGTAAGCTTTAATGAGTCGCTAATGATTGTTTAGCGTTAATGAACGTTTGTACAACGTCATAATTTTGCCAATGACGTCATGACATTTAATGAAGGTTTAATGAAGGTTTAATCCATCATTATCTTTTAATGAACGTTCGAACAACCGGCCCCAGTCATTTAAGAGTTTTTTAACAGATATAAGTTTTTCTTCAAAATTATGCTTAAGTGATGTCTTCCTTAGTCAGATCAAAAGAAATGCCAAGTAGTTTAAATTTCCCACTATGGTTCCAATGAAGACCTCTCTCTTGTAAATATTCCTCACCACAACCCCGTTTAACCCCAATCCATAATAAGTGGGTTTTGTCCAGGTTTGTTCGTAAACCAGAACAGTCTATAAAAAGATCAAGTGTGCTTAGTGCGTTTTCTAATGAAGTTTCATCATCATCAAGGCATAGTGTTGAATCGTCTGCATATTGACTCAACATATATTCAGAGTTTTCTATATTAATGCCCTTTATATTTGGATTAAACTTAAGAGATGAACTAAGAAGTTCTATAGATAATATAAAAATATATGGTGATAAAGGGTCTCCCTGCCTAACTCCTCTTTCAATATTAAAGAATTTTGACATATGTCCATTATTAGAAATACAACTCGAACAGTTATTATAAAAACATTTCATCCATTTTCTTAAATTGGGCCCAAAACCTTGAAATTCTAATGCTTTTTGAATAAATGGCCATTCTAGGGAATCAAAAGCTTTCTCAAAGTCCAATAAAATGAGTAATCCTGGGATGTTATTTTCACATGTTTTTTCAATTATATCTAAAATAAATCTAGTACATTCCCCTATGTATCTACCTTTTACAAACCCTTTTTGTGAATCACTAATAAGTTTATTTAAGTATGGTTTTATTCTATTTGCAATACATGAGGAAACAATTTTATAATCTACATTGAAAAGTGATATAGGGCGCCAGTTTTTTAAAAACAGTTTTGATTTACCTTCTTTTGGAATACAATTTATAATGCCCTGTCGCTGCGAAATAGACATATACCCCTTTTCAAAAGATTCATTAAAAGAGTTAATAAGGGGGTTGTAAATATCGTTCCAAAAAAATTTATAGAATTCCACTATAAATCCATCTAAACCAGGAGATTTTGAATTTTTCATATTTTTGAGTGCCTTTAAACATTCTAATCTATTAATAATGCGATTGTGATTAATTTGATAATAATATTAGTTGACGATGAATGATAAGAAAGGGAAGCTCACCATATTTTTCCTTTCATGCATGTTTTGTGATAGCTAGGTTAATTATATGTATGGTCAGTAGTAAAAGTTTCAAGACCAACCTTCATTTCCTCATATATATATTTTTACACTGCACTCCTAGAATAACCCTCACACCTCCTAACAGGACAGCAAGCTCTGTTTACTCAGCGAAAATGACACAACAAGGTATTGGCGGAATATGGCTCATCTTTTAGATGGCCGAATATTTATTTAAACATATTTTAAAAAGAATTACCAAACTTTTTAGATAACATTTTTTATGAGTAAAGGTGCGGCCTATAAATGACTTAGCGCCGACATCATAAAAGTGAATCGTTATGATGACTCACATATACAAAGTTAAACATTTAAAGTACTATTCAATACAATACATAGTAAATATTATATACAAAACATGAAATAAGGGCGAGGTGGGAGGGTTAAATCGCTTTTTGTTGGTGAGTAAATTCTTCAGGAAAATGTTGTTGGTGGGTAACTTCTTGAAGAAAAATCAAAAATGGCGAGAGGCTTGAAAATTTTGATCTGTCCCCTGTGGGGTTCGCATGCTGAAACAGGGGTCAGTTGTCACGTGGTACAGAACTGACCAATGAGCATGTGTTCCAAAAATAAATGCCGATGAATAGAATGACCAATGAAATCGTGTTACAATTGTAAATACCGGGAAATTCAAAATATATTAAACTGCATCAAGTTTATACGTTTGTGAAAAAAGTCGTCTATTGCTAGACTTTTATTTATAAATCATCCCCGTATTAACATGTATATATCCTCCCTGTACTACACACACTCCGTCATTATGTTATACTGATACAACCTTTAAGACGATATAAGAAGAAGTGTCAAATTGATATCTAAAACCAACCAGACAGATGTTTAACAGTAATGATCCTATTCATTAAAGAAAAATAAAGAGATTTACCAAAACACAGAGTAAAGTACAGATAGATTTGAAGTGAGAGCGAACAGACAGGAACCGTGATCACCTACACCATAGATCCAGAGGAGCTATTACCGTAATGTTTGGTATGAGGTATGTTTATAGCTGGTCCTGAATCTTACACAATAAGGCATGATGTGGTGGTGGGTATCCCCAACACTAACAGACATATACTTTATATCGTATCTGACAAGGTAATGACTGTCTTACCACGCCAAACTCTCCTCGTCTGGAGCGAGGGGAACTCTTGTCGAGGGGAACCATGTCGGTGTTGTGGTAGGGATTAGCATACAGACATGGATTCACCAGGATTCCTTATCAGATATACACATATGTCAGATGTTTTGAACAGAATTAACCTTCAGAAATGTTGAAAGAAAATCTGTATCACATATATACCAAAAAAAAAAACAAATTCCAGGAGCAAATGTTGTGTACCATCTTGTTATGTTTCGTTCATGTTACAGAAAAACCTGTTTTCCCAGACCACCCTGAATAGGCCAAGATATATAAATAAATCTTAAATTAAAACTTAGAAAATGCCATGAATGCAACCCACCACCCTCATCTGTACCCTAAAATGCAAAAGACTGTGTGTTATGAAACTATGGTGTCTAACAGAACTAGAGGCCACATGGATAACACCTGGATATTTCAGTGATTTTGGCAAAACATACCATTTTGATTAAATTACATTACATATATGCCAGGCATTGAATTCAACACGTTTTGTTTTACCCAAGGATGCTTCAGGTCCAAATATATATTGACTAAATCTTGTCATTCTTACAGTAGAAGAAAGATGTCAGTAAATTTGCTTTATACCCACTATTGGGCCCCACCCCTCAGACTCCTGGGAGGGTCAGCCCCATCATTTGTTTAATTTTGAATCCCAGTACTACCTTGGGAAGCTTCCAGTCAACTTGCAAATAAATTTCCAGATATTTGAAGGAACTGTTGACATAAGGAGAGATGACAGACATCACAGTATCGAACACAGGGAAGTTCCTCTTAGTCCTTGGACAAGGTCAGCTAATCAAATCAGTTGAGGGGTTTATGTCATTGATTTGGAACTGGATGAGGCATGATGGGCTAACACTATACATGTATGCCCCCCTCCATCCCCCCTAACCCCCCACCAACCCCCACCCTTATACCCCAATAAAATGAAAGAAAGCAATCAATCTTAATACAAAACTTTAAAGTGAAATGCGAATGTCATATATTTATTGTAAACAACTTTGCAGCAAGTGAGACAATTAACAGGAGGTGGTCTTGTTACACTGGAATAGCAGATGTCTCATGTTATTAAGGGTCCCTGATGATAGTTTCTAAGCTAACTGCAACATAATCATTTTTCTCAAAACACAGGTGGTCACTTTAACAGGAGACACTAGAAAGTCACCTTGATGATCCAATTGTCACCAACAGCACCATCTGCACACCCGTATGATCTTTATTGGCTCATGTAATTTGAGAAAAATGTTTATCCCTAACAGAAACATTGATTGGTAACTGCTTGCCAGCTTTTGAAAACCTTCTGTTTCCTTTGTCCGGTAAAGGCCTTGATACTATCTTTTCAGAGTGACAGAGACTACACATGCTTATAATAATCGGCAGAGTGACAGAGACAGTATATGTTTTTCAGCTGAGTGACAAAGACAGTATATGTTTTTCAGCTGAGTGACAAAGACAGTATATGTTTTTCAGCTGAGTGACAAAGACAGTATATGTTTTTCAGAAGAGTGACAGAGACAGTATATGCTTTTCAGCCGAGTGACAGAGACTGTATGTTTTTTAGCAGAGTGACAGAGAGAGTATATTTTCTGAAGAGTGACAGAGACAGTATATGTTTTTCAGCAGAGTGACAGATCAAGACAGTATATGTTTTTCAGCTGAGTGACAGAGACTGTATATGTTTTTCAGCTGAGTGACAGAGAGAGTATATGTTTTTCAGCTGAGTGACAGAGAGAGTATATGTTTTTCAGCTGAGTGACAGAGACAGTATATGTTTTTCAGCTGAGTGACAGAGACTGTATATGTTTTTCAGCTGAGTGACAGAGAGAGTATATGTTTTTCAGCTGAGTGACAGAGACAGTATATGTTTTTTCAGAAGAGTGACAGAGACAGTATATGTTTTTCAGCAGAGTGACAGAGACAGTATATGTTTTTCAGCAGAGTGACAGAGACAATATATGTTTTTCAGCAGAGTGACAGAGACAGTATATGTTTTTCAGCTGAGTGACAGAGAGAGTATATGTTTTTCAGCAGAGTGACAGAGACTGTATACTCATCACCTGCATGACAGAGAATGTACAACTTTTCAGCTGAGTACAATGTACCAGGGCCTGTCTTTAAAGTGTAACACTATAATGTACTTTCAAGCTAGCCATTGAAGCGTACTCTGCTTTTCCCCCTTGTTTATGCTTTTAGCATATTGTGTAAGACTACAATCTCACAAAACTAAATCTTATAAAACAATAAAATGGATACTTATATATCACAAAGATATAATTCAATAATTATATATAACTTACCCTGATTCTACGCATGGCAGCCACAATCTCAACACGACTGCTTGGTCGAGGTACATCCAGGGTCCCAATATACTGTAAAACACACACATACTTATATTAGATATGTAATACTACTCATATTAGTCTGGTATTGTTTTAAAACAAGAAGCATGAAAATCATAAGATATTTCTAAGAGTTACTTCCCTTAGAAACCATTTTTACACTGCATTATGTAGGAATGATAAACGTACCTAAATAACAATTCACAAGTCATCATCCACTAGTTATCGAGGAAGAGTTTGATGGCTGTGACAGTAATTAAGCCACTAGTATCTCATATTGGGGTATCTGATCATCTCACTCAGAACAGGATCTCTACAGAGGATCTACATGTAAAAAGGCATATTTGTGTGTACATACACATGTATGTACATGTACACAGGCAATACTTTACATCAAAACCACATGTTTTGCCTGTCAATGTATCCCCCAATATACAGTGTTAACTCTTTGCTTCTTTTCCCACTAATATCCTCACACAAGCTCACAAACATTTCACTTTGTATTTCCCCGAGAACTACCTGACCTGTAGTGAAACAGCATCAATTTTTGTTTTTTACATTTTGTCTGTGTCAAGATGGTCAGACCAACATTTATACAAAATTAAGCCCTAAATCACCCATGGTAACTTTCCACCAAATTTGGGGGAAAAAATCCTGTCATTCCTACAGAAGTCAGAAGGATTTCAAAAGATTTTACTTAATTATCCCCTACTGAGCCCCATACCTCAGGCCCCAAGGAGTCATGCAGGCTCACCATTTATTCAAAAATACTTTCATGAGTGCATAGAAGCAATCTAGACCAAATGATATTATACTGTTACAACATTTTGATCAACATCACAGAAATGCTTTGCACTGTGCTACAGTTGAATCTACAAAAACACAGTGAAAATTCTGATTGAGAACAACCGTGTGAGATTGTGACTTCATTTTGGCATTGTGTTGATCTTGAGATGTCACAGCAAGGCTTTATCAGATGGGTTTGTGAATCAATCACAGAAATCAATTTGATTAAAAGAGGAGTATTGGTGAAAGTAAAGCACATATCTATGAAAGAAAGACAGAGTTAAACAAAAGTAAATGTAAATATAACAGTTAAATGCTTGTCAGGTTGTATCTATTGTCACTGTTAATGCATTCTGGCCCAGGTGAGAAAGCTATAGATAGAATGACAAGAGCAACTACAATGAAACCTAGCATGTACATGTAAGATGACACTCATGACCCATATAACCTGTAGAAGGTCTTAATAGAGAGGTGTCAGTGTAGACAGTGTTACATGACAGCAAGAATGACTAAATAAGGTTTCCACCCTATACCAGGAACTAGAGCCCCTTAAATCCGGAAATATTTGTAGGAATACACAGACATAACTTATGCCTTATGATGCTTGTAAAACGAAACAATGTTTATTTATCATTAATGATGGCAGGATTTAAACTCATCTTCAAAAGCTTAAGCTTCTTAGCATGTTTCCAACAACATCTTCAAGGTTGTCCTTGACATTAAATCAACCTTTGGACAGTCCCTTCTGTGTCTACAAGCTCTTTTCAGACGTTAGCCATTACTTGTACCTAATTCACCAAGGGAAAAGAGGAGCTCACAACATGACAAGAAATAACAATTTATTTCACTTATAAAAACCCATCCCAGCAAACATATATGTCGACGACAAAGCATCTCTACAATGGGTGTGAGTAACTGAAAATGGCCTTGTTTGAGGTGTTGGTAACAAGTAAAAATGAGTTAATTTTTCCTCAATTATCCAATCAGCAGCATCATTAATCATAATGCAGACTGACTATAAAATGTTTCATGTCTACACAGAGACTAGAGTTGTCTGCAAAGTGAATTAAATGTGATAAATTTCAAGTGACTTTTATTTTTAAGCATATTGTAGTTGAAACAGCTATTCAGCTAAAATTTGTGCCTTATATTAAACTGAAAGCTGCCACCAGCAATGTTTATATTAATGGACGACCATGGCACATATCTGTGACTGACAGATATGTACATTTCATTTGCTAATACTTGGTAATTTCATCAATTCCTCGATCATACGATCATATGTAAGTTTCCTATTTTTAGTACTACTGTAGTTAAAGTAATGTCTACAGCTTTTAGATTCAAGGACATATTGAAACCCTGTTTTAAATTACAATTTTCATGTTCTCTTTCTTAACAGCTTTATACCTTGAGAAGATTGTATCTCCATACAAGCTAGTAGGACCTCTAATGTTACCGCCCAACAACTCTTTATAACCCTGGTAATGGCACAGTTGTAACTCCATCAGACAATATCAGGTGAAGACCTGGGATCAGTGTGATTTGATAGTGTGTGATGGGCCTCCCAATATCTTGTTCAGTGAGGTGGCCACCAGATACTACAAGAGACCCACACCTTCACAGTTAGCAGGATTACAGAAACTATACCACTTAACATTAGCAGGATAAATCTTATACTATACCACTTAGTGTTGGCAGAATAAATCTTATATTATACCACTTAACATAAGCAGGATAAATCTTATACTATACCACTTAGTGTTGGCAGAATAAATCTTATATTATACCACTTAACATCAGCAGGATAAATCTTATACTATACCACTTAGTGTTGGCAGAATAAATCTTATATTATACCACTTAACATCAGCAGGATAAATCTTATACTATACCACTTAGTGTTGGCAGAATAAATCTTATATTATACCACTTAACATTAGGAGGATAAATCTAATATTGTACCACTTAACATTAGGAGGATAAATCTAATATTGTACCACTTAACATTAGGAGGATAAATCTAATATTGTACCACTTAACATTAAGAGGATAAATCTAATATTGTACCACTTAACATTAGAAGGATAAATCTAATATTGTACCACTTAACATTAGAAGGATAAATCTAATATTGTACCACTTAACATTAGGAGGATATATCTAATATTGTACCACTTAACATTAGGAGGATATATCTAATATTGTACCACTTAACATTAGGAGGATATATCTAATATTGTACCACTTAACATTAGGAGGATATATCTTATACTTTACCACTAAACATTAGCATAATAAATCTAATAATATACCACGTAACTTTAGGAAAATTAATTTGATACTATACCACTAAACATAAAGAGGATAAACCTAACTTTACCACTTAATGTTAGCAGGATATCTTTTCTCATACAACCTAAAATCAGCAGGATTGATATTTTATAATACACCATACAACTAGCAAGATAAAATAATATTTAATATTATACCAAATGACATTTCAAAGCTTGATAAATATATAATCATTACACCATGTAACACTTACTGATGCATAGTCAATTCTAATACTACTGTGAACATGTTTCTTAACCAACTATAATATCAAAAATATCTAAGTTTTGTAGTTCATTCGGATTTACCATTGGTGGAACAGTACAAATATTTCCTCAAATGTACGATACAAGTATTTAGATAAAGATGGGTCAGATAGTTGTCAGATCCACTGATACTTCACATCCTGATCTCATTAGAAATTTTATTTCTGAAGATTGGGGAGACTCCCAGCAATCATACAAAGTATTGGCAACTTCAGACATTTAAATGTTGAGCAACACAGGAAATAAACTCCATAAGTCCTTTTGGTCATGGTGTTATAAACTCTGCATTATGTTTGATTAATTCTCTGTGGTTTAACTACCTTACCATGTACCTTTACTGATGGCTAACCTTGATAATAAATACACATTCTATACTCAAGGGACTTTGAACCATAGAACCGTACACTGGCACTATCTTACTTTTTCTACAAGAAAACTTTGGCTTGCATTGAGATTTTTTGAAACACAATTTGATAGTGTTTCCAGATATAATCTGGAAACTCTGTGACTCATCGTTCTAATATATGATTTTCACTTTTAAGATAAGGTAGATCATACCGGTGTAATTTGTAGTCTTAAGAAACAGAGACTTCTGGAGAAATTGTCGGTAATATTGTGTTGATGCAAAAATGTGTTAAATAATAAAGTAAAGTAAACAGGAGCTCACAAGGATATACGCCCACCTTCTTATTAATAAAGGGAATTGGTTCACAACATCTAACATTTCAACAGCTAGTAGCTAGCAAAATATGATAACAAAAGAGGATAAAGCCATTTTGCACTTAGCGAAAATGGAGCCAGGCCAAATTTCTGTAAATTGATACGTTGTAGTGTTTATAATTAAATCAAATAAAATAAATTTCTGTTTAGACCCTTAAAATTCCAAATAATATTAAATTGTTTAAAATTTTGTTATTTTATTTTAAAAATAAACCACAGAAAAAAAATAAAATGAATTGGTTTTTAATCAATAAACCATAGCGAGGAGGCAGTGATTATTTTACTCAATTAACAGACAAGTTGTCCAGAGAAAAACAAAACTAGTTCTAGATCTGTCATCCTGAATAGTACTTGCATGCCTGGCCAGATAGAACTTAGCAGTATTTTGTAACATGAAATGTTATGACATTGAAAATTAATTTGATCCCACACATTCTCAGTGAGTGGTACACCGTCAGCAGTCGAGATCAACACATTTCTTTGTCATTTCAAACAGCAATTTCTTAAAATCTAAAGTACATTCCAATCCAATTTAAAAGTTGAAAATGAAACAACAGCCTAAGTAAGCATACATATATGTATATGTTATGAACTATACTGGAAGTTTGCATGCCTAACAGATATCTATACTCACATTAAATTTTTAATAACATTTTCAGTCTAGAAATAACCATTAAAATATGTTCAATGTTGCATGGGCCTTATCTTTAAATGAAATGTGTTTTCTTCATTTCATACACTGGCAATACACATATCACTGCATGGATATAAAATGGTACAATCAAATAAAAATGACAGAAAGCATAATATAAATATAAGTGCCTTCATGCTGAATTTTTTAAGCCAAACCTGTTTCTGTTATAAAACAACACTGAGCAAGGCTTGGAACAGTTGGTCTTGAAAATCACCAACATCAACAGTGAACAAGGCTGGGAACAGTCTTCCTTGAAAATCACCAAAATCAACAGCGAGCAAGGCTGGGAACAATTCAGGCCTTGAAAATCACCAACATCAACAGTGAACAAGGCTTGGAACCGTCTTCCTTGAAAATCACCAAAATCAACAGCGAGCAAGGCTGGGAACAATTGGCCTTGAAAATCACCAAAATCAACAGCGAGCAAGGCTGGGAACAATTGGCCTTGGAAATCACCAAAATCAACAGCGAGCGAGGCTGGGAACAATTGGCCTTGGAAATCACCAAAATCAACAGCGAGCAAAGCTGGGAACAATTGGCCTTGGAAATCACCAAAATCAACAGCGAGCAAGGCTGGGAACAATTGGCCTTGGAAATCACTAACATCAACAGTGAACAAGGCTTGAAACAGTACAACGCATTTGAGATCACCAAAATGCAAATAAAGGAAACGATTGGCCTTTGAGATATAACGAACATCGAAAACAAGCATGCATGTGCATTCAAGGCTGAGAACATTTAAATTGCCTTGGTGGTCACCATCATTGAAAACAACAAGGCTAGGTGCATTATGGACACAGAGATCACTGATATCATCAATATCAGGGACCATAAAACAGTACATACAATGAAAAAGTGATCACAGTGCCTGCACCGGAATTCTTAATACAGATTTATGAGCATGTCGAAATCTGTATAAAAATTAATCTGACATATTTAAAATTGAGAGAATGTGAAAACATATCATTAAATTAAAAAAAATGCTGAGATTTGTACAAATACTTGATTGAAAGAAAAATTGTAAAATTACCTGGTCTTCAGACATACATTTACAGTTTAGACAGAAATACAGAGCAAATTATGTAGCACCTTTTATAGTTAATTACCTTGAGAAAGTTATATCACCAAAATGGCCAAAGCTTGGTCAACTGTGTATCATTAAAAGCCAATAAAAGTTAGACAAATGTCACACATACACAATTAAGGATCACTATGGACTACAAATACTGTACTGGTAATTCAAAGTTGAAAGGTCAAATGTCAGTTAACGAAGAATGAATAGCTAGTAATTGTCAGTCAGGGTCAATATTTGACTGTGATGGAAGTTGTCTTGGGGTTTTCATGAATAATTATCTAAATCTAAATTAAAATGGTTTTAAATCTTTACAAGGGGACTCGGCCAGATGACTACCAATAAATGGCCAGGTCCATATGTACAGCATAGCTCACTTGGTTGAAGTGTCCATCTAAAAATTGGAGGTCAAGTCAGTGTACAGTACTTGGCATTTAAGGAATTACCAGGTACCTGACAATCGCAAATGGCAAAGTCTTTGGAAAAAGGATGAAGGTCTTATAGTTTGTTAGAGCACCTGTCTAGAATGTAGAGGTCTCTGATTTGAATCCTAGCTGTCCAGCCCTGTTGCATTTTCCATCTCCTATTACAATATAGTCACTTCTTTTTTTAATAAACTGACAAAAACATCAAGCTTTTTCCAGTTTTAACTTCAGCCAAAAAAACATTTCAGACTGTCAAAATGTCATGGCTGCCTGTTGGATTTGCCAATGTGGAAGTGGTAAATTACTAGTCTCATACCCAGTGAATAAAAGAGGCATGATCAATCCATGATGAAGATGGACAGCAGAACAGATGGGACAGACATATCATTACCAAAACAGCTCCAGGACAAAGATGATAGCATTCAAAGTAAATCTGAACACAGCCAGACCTGTATCAACATGGCTGACAGATCAGTGTCACTAAAGTGCTTTCAGATCGTGATCTATTTATGAATTAAAGACCAGTTCTCTATGACGTTGAGTTTGAATTTCAGGGACTCTGGCATGCTGGTTATTCTTAATCAGGGATCTGACATATTTTTATTGTTCTTTTTTAAGTTTAAGGTGGCATTGAATGAGATTCTTTAATTAAGCTGTGCTGAGCTCTACATTTTTTTTTTATCTTCTAACATACAGAGTTAGAAGTGTTAATCAATCAATGCTACCACACAAAGACATCTGTACATCCACACATGTATGTCTTCTCATTTACAAATCCCTTTCAATCAAATAAACTTGGTGACTTCAATAGTGTTTTGTAATTATCAGCAAAAAGTGTGCATCCAAATGGTTTGCAATCAAGGAAGCTTAATTAAGATATATATATATACATATGCTTTTCCATCAAACATATTTATTGTCTGATCTATTGAATTAGCAAATGAAAGGTAATGGAAGTGCAAGCTGATACCAAATGACAAACAAGAGGTCTTATGGGCCTGCATCACTCACCTGGTATTCACTTGTTTCATGATTATCTGCCTTTCAATTAATCAAAAGAACTTGTTTCTGTAATTTTACAAATTGGACCCATGTGACCTTGAAATGGAATGTACGTCAAGTTTTCACTTCTAGTAATTATGTTTGGAATCATCCCAGAAACCTACCAGCTAAATATTGTGATTCTTGATGAACATGCAGAAATTGAATGTTTTATCAAATTTGACTGCTGTGATCTTAGAAAAGGGTCAAGGGCACTTCCCTTTGCAAACTTTGTCTGACCTCATTCCAGGAACATAACACATATACATCTTGATTCTAGGCACTTAAGTAAAAAAGAAGAAATCATCAGATGGGTTTTAAAAAGCTGAACCTTGTGACTTTGAATATCGGTCAAGGTAATTTCTTTTTGCAATTTAACTTTAATGCTGTCATGTCATCCAAGTAAAGGTACCTACCCCAGCTATAAACATTTTGTATCTTGATTTTCAGGCCATTTCGTTCATCATAATTTCTTTGAATGTCCTAAATGTTATCCCTGTGGCATTGACAATCATGGGTCAAGTTTATTTCTGTTTGATAACTTTGTTGGGCTCCATCCCAGAAACTTACCAAACATATATCTTGATTTCAAGCCTTATAGTTATAGTCAGAAGTTGTTTGAATATGTCTTAACAAATTTGACTCTGTGAATATGGGACAAGGCCATTTCTTTTCACAAATTTTGTTGTCTGACCATCCCTGGAATATACCAAACATATCTTTTGTTTCTTAAGGCATTTCAGTAAATCAGATGAAGTCAGTTGAATGATTTAAAAAATTTGACCTTTAAATTATAGTAGATATAGGTTGACAATTAAGTACCGACTGAACCTTACAATATTTTGTGGTAAATGTTTTGACCCCCTACTCCCCTCCATTAATGGTGATATTGTGTGACTTAGAACTCAGCATCCAGAGGATATTAGATGGAATACAATAAACTCTAAAATACATCAGAACCTATTATATATGGCATTTCTCTAAATCGAACATGAACCATTCTGATGCGGAGAAATGCATCTGACCTTTTTTCTATTCGTACTGATCACTGAACATTGTTGTCATGAATATCTGTATGTGGTTACAATGAGCCCTGGAGTCTGACTAGAAGTGCCAACCACAATAAAACTATCTATAATTCATTTATGTTATATCGTTTTCCTGATAAATTACATTTTTTACTCTCTACAAAAATATCGCATGGTTGAGTTTGGCGACATAAGCTGCAAGCATTTTCCGGAAGGAGGAGGAATCCTGATATATTCATTTAACTCTTCCTGTTATTCCGGCTAATTAAATAAACACTGAAGCAACACATATCGATACATACAGGGTTACATTAGCCGTAGAAAGCAGAGGCCACACAAGCAACATAACAGTACATGACCGTAGCTATTGGCTGATTGTAACAATCACAAACCACAGGTACATCGTGAAATGATAGGAACTTAAAAGGCTCACTGATATAACCAACCAAACAACAGATTAAATGCCAGTAACACAGAATCTCTTTCACAAAAACACAAACCTGACATGTTGCACAACAAAAAAAACCAATACAAAATAGCAGAAAGCCATCAGAGGTAAATCATTCTGAGGATCGTCTGTTTCATCCTCTCCACAATTTTAAAGACAATGGGTGATGACAATCATTTAAGATCAATAAGGAACGAGGATTCCTTGTCATCACTTAGCTTCTAGTGTAAAACTTTGGGGCATGTGGTGCTATTTCAGAAAGCTGAGAGTTTTATTAGGCCATCAACATGTCCGTTTAGCTAACGTCGAATGTAACATGGGGTTTATCCGGAGATCTGTCATTAATGTTATTTGGGTTATACTGTTAGATTAATGAGCAGATCTCCGGATGTAGTCCCCATTATAGCTCCATTTTTCTATATTACTCATGTCTGCCTTCCATTTGACAAAGTTTTCCAATCAACTTTACAGCGAATTTGTAATTTCAAACGAGTCCTTGGGTAGTTAATACACTACACAAACTTCCGTAAATTAGAGTTTCAGCATTCCTCTAAGCTACACTTATTTCTAACACCAGAAAAAATGTTTCCTCAAGCTCAACATGGGTCTCTATATTATTTGTTACATAATGTTAGGGGAAATCAAATTCTAGAAAACAGTACATATCATGGTCAACATTGGTCAGGTTGTAAAGATCTATTTTTTGTAAATATTGTAAATGTTGGTCATAGCTATAGTAAACACCAGTTTTTGTAAAATTCTGGTAATGTAAACACCAGTTTTTGTACATGTCTTTATTGTAAACACCAGTTTTTGTACATGTCTTTATTGTAAACACCAGTTTTTGTAGTCATGTCTTTATTGTATTACCTAGCTGTTCATGTGAATGTCTGCCATTGTAAACACCTGTTAGCGTAAACATCCAAACATCTAGCTGTTATTGTAAATTTCTGTCATTGTAAACACCTATTATATTTTAAATATCTGAATGTTATTGTAAACATTTGCTATAATAAACACCTGTTATTGTAAACATCTGTAATTGCAAATTTCTGTTATTGTAAACACCTGTTATATTTTAAATTCCTGAATGTTATTGTAAACATTTGTAATTATAAACACCTGTTAGTGTAAATATCTGTTATTGTTACACCTATTATTGTAAACATCTATACATCTGTAATTGTAAACATCTATTATATAATAAACACCTGTTAGAGTAAATATCTGTTATTGTAAACATAAGTTCCTAAAACATTTTCATATGAGATACCAATAATGGGATATCGCCTGTCAATTAAGACCACATGTGGAACTCTTTTAAAAAGGAAATACAGGACATAGCCTCTACATTATTTGCTGTACATAAAAAGTAACCGGTTAAATTGATTATATCACTCTACTTTAAACTTAAAACTAAAAACTAAAACACCCCTACTGAACTAAAACAATCAGCTGAGAGGTTGGTGCGAAAGCCATTTACCAAGCAAGGTGAAAGGTTTGCAGATTTTGTCACTGAACACATCTTCTGCCTTTGAAGATGATCTGTTGCTGTTTTGGAAGAACATAAATGATCAGAAATGTATATCATCAACAACAAGTCATTTGTAAATTAGTCAAATCCTATGCCATGAAATTTATATTCTTGTAAAATCTTTAAAATGAAATTTACACATTGTAGGTCACCATAGTCGGTATATTTTAAATCACTCAGTTTGTATTTGGTTTCATTGCCATCTAAATGACAGCAAAAGCTATAAAGCCCATGTTTTACAACATTTTTGAGTTATTGAGGTCTGTATGGATCAATATAATAAAATGGTTAAAGGATGGGGTTGATGGATAGATAGCAAGCTTCTGGTCCCTGAACAACGTCCATTTCCCTTGAACTTGCCTCAGAAAATAGACCTGGTCTCAAGAAACCAGAAACTTGATACATATCCCTCATACAACATTAATTCTAAGTAATAAGGTATTATCAATCCTATTTCTCTAGCACAATACATAAGGTAGCATACATGTACATCCTTAAGTCTTACCATCCAAGTCTGCCACCGTAGGGCAGCGCCATACATGCCCTGCTTTAGTCACAATATAAGAGAGTGTAGAACATAAAGCCTTCTTTTTAAGCTTGTCACAATAAGGTAGCATACATCCTTAAGTTCTGTCACAATAAGGTAGCATACATCCTTAAGTTCTGTCACAGTAAGGTAGCATACATCCTTACGTTCTGTCACAGTAAGGTAGCATACATCCTTAAGTTCTGTCACAATAAGGTAGCATACATCCTTACGTTCTGTCACAATAAGGTAGCATACATCCTTACGTTCTGTCACAGTAAGGTAGCATACATCCTTAAGTTCTGTCACAATAAGGTAGCATACATCCTTAAGTTCTGTCACAGTAAGGTAGCATACATCCTTACGTTCTGTCACAGTAAGGTAGCATACATCCTTAAGTTCTGTCACAATAAGGTAGCATACATCCTTACGTTCTGTCACAATAAGGTAGCATACATCCTTACGTTCTGTCACAGTAAGGTAGCATACATCCTTAAGTTCTGTCACAGTAAGGTAGCATACATCCTTACGTTCTGTCACAGTAAGGTAGCATACATCCTTACGTTCTGTCACAATAAGGTAGCATACATCCTTACGTTCTGTCACAGTAAGGTAGCATACATTCTTACGTTCTGTCAGAGTAAGGTAGCATACATCGTTAACTTCTGTCACAGTAAGGTAGCATACATCCTTACGTTCTGTCACAATAAGGTAGCATACATCCTTAAGTTCTGTCACAGTAAGGTAGCATACATCCTTAAGTTCTGTCACAATAAGGTAGCATACATCCTTAAGTTCTGTCACATTAAGGTAGCATACATCCTTACGTTCTGTCACAGTAAGGTAGCATACATCCTTAAGTTCTGTCACAGTAAGGTAGCATACATCCTTAAGTTCTGTCACAGTAAGGTAGCATACATCCTTAAGTTCTGTCACAACAAGGTAGCATACATCCTTACGTTCTGTCAAAATAAGGTAGCATACATCCTTAAGTTCTGTCACAGTAAGGTAGCATACATCCTTAAGTTCTGTCACAATAAGGTAGCATACATCCTTAAGTTCTGTCACAATAAGGTAGCATACATCCTTACGTTCTGTCACAATAAGGTAGCATACATCCTTAAGTTCTGTCAAAATAAGGTAGCATACATCCTTACGTTCTGTCACAGTAAGGTAGCATACATCGTTAACTTCTGTCACAGTAAGGTAGCATACATCCTTAACTTCTGTCACAATAAGGTAGCATACATCCTTAAGTTCTGTCACAATAAGGTAGCATACATCCTTAAGTTCTGTCATAGTAAGGAAGCATACATCCTTAAGTTCTGTCACAGTAAGGTAGCATACATCCTTAAGTTCTGTCACAGTAAGGTAGCATACATCATTAAGTTCTGTCATAGTAAGGTAGCATCATACATCCTTACGTTCTGTCAGAGTAAGGTAGCATACATCCTTACATTCTGTCATAGTAAAGTAGCATACATCCTTACGTTCTGTCACAGTAAGGTAGCATACATCCTTACATTCTGTCATAGTAAAGTAGCATACATCCTTACCTTCTGTCACAATAAGGTAGCATACATCCTTACGTTCTGTCACAATAAGGTAGCATACATCCTTAAGTTCTGTCACAGTAAGGTAGCATACATCCTTACGTTCTGTCACAGTAAGGTAGCATACATCCTTAAGTTCTGTCACAGTAAGGTAGCATACATCCTTACGTTCTGTCACAATAAGGTAGCATACATCTTTAACTTCTGTCACAGTAAGGTAGCATACATCGTTAACTTCTGTCAGAGTAAGGTAGCATACATCCTTACGTTCTGTCAGAGTAAGGTAGCATACATCCTTACATTCTGTCATAGTAAAGTAGCATACATCCTTACGTTCTGTCACAGTAAGGAAGCATACATCCTTACATTCTGTCATAGTAAAGTAGCATACATCCTTACGTTCTGTCACAGTAAGGTAGCATACATCCTTAAGTTCTGTCACAATAAGGTAGCCTACATCCTTACGTTCTGTCACAATAAGGTAGCATACATCCTTAAGTTCTGTCACAGTAAGGTAGCATACATCCTTACGTTCTGTCACAATAAGGTAGCATACATCCTTACGTTCTGTCACAGTAAGGTAGCATACATCCTTAAGTTCTGTCAGAGTAAGGTAGCATACATCTTTAACTTCTGTCACAGTAAGGTAGCATACATCCTTACGTTCTGTCACAATAAGGTAGCATACAACCTTAAGTTCTGTCACAATAAGGTAGCATACATCCTTAAGTTCTGTCACATTAAGGTAGCATACATCCTTACGTTCTGTCACAGTAAGGTAGCATACATCCTTAAGTTCTGTCACAGTAAGGTAGCATACATCATTAAGTTCTGTCATAGTAAGGTAGCATCATACATCCTTACGTTCTGTCAGAGTAAGGTAGCATACATCCTTACATTCTGTCATAGTAAAGTAGCATACATCCTTACGTTCTGTCACAGTAAGGTAGCATACATCCTTACATTCTGTCATAGTAAAGTAGCATACATCCTTACCTTCTGTCACAATAAGGTAGCATACATCCTTACGTTCTGTCACAATAAGGTAGCATACATCCTTAAGTTCTGTCACAGTAAGGTAGCATACATCCTTACGTTCTGTCACAGTAAGGTAGCATACATCGTTAACTTCTGTCACAGTAAGGTAGCATACATCCTTAAGTTCTGTCACAATAAGGTAGCATACATCCTTACGTTCTGTCACAATAAGGTAGCATACATCCTTACGTTCTGTCACAGTAAGGTAGCATACATCCTTAAGTTCTGTCACAATAAGGTAGCATACATCCTTAAGTTCTGTCACAGTAAGGTAGCATACATCCTTACGTTCTGTCACAGTAAGGTAGCATACATCCTTAAGTTCTGTCACAACAGTAAGGTAGCATACATCCTTACGTTCTGTCACAGTAAGGTAGCATACATCCTTACGTTCTGTCACAGTAAGGTAGCATACATCCTTACGTTCTGTCAGCATAGGTAGCATACATCCTTACGTTCTGTCACAGTAAGGTAGCATACATTCTTACGTTCTGTCAGAGTAAGGTAGCATACATCGTTACATTCTGTCACAGTAAGGTAGCATACATCCTTACGTTCTGTCACAATAAGGTAGCATACATCCTTAAGTTCTGTCACAGTAAGGTAGCATACATCCTTAAGTTCTGTCACAATAAGGTAGCATACATCCTTAAGTTCTGTCACATTAAGGTAGCATACATCCTTACGTTCTGTCACAGTAAGGTAGCATACATCCTTAAGTTCTGTCACAGTAAGGTAGCATACATCCTTAAGTTCTGTCACAGTAAGGTAGCATACATCCTTAAGTTCTGTCACAACAAGGTAGCATACATCCTTACGTTCTGTCAAAGTAAGGTAGCATACATCCTTAAGTTCTGTCACAGTAAGGTAGCATACATCCTTAAGTTCTGTCACAATAAGGTAGCATACATCCTTAAGTTCTGTCACAATAAGGTAGCATACATCCTTACGTTCTGTCACAATAAGGTAGCATACATCCTTAAGTTCTGTCAAAATAAGGTAGCATACATCCTTACGTTCTGTCACAGTAAGGTAGCATACATCGTTAACTTCTGTCACAGTAAGGTAGCATACATCCTTAACTTCTGTCACAATAAGGTAGCATACATCCTTAAGTTCTGTCACAATAAGGTAGCATACATCATTAAGTTCTGTCATAGTAAGGTAGCATACATCCTTAAGTTCTGTCACAGTAAGGTAGCATACATCCTTAAGTTCTGTCACAGTAAGGTAGCATACATCATTAAGTTCTGTCATAGTAAGGTAGCATCATACATCCTTACGTTCTGTCAGAGTAAGGTAGCATACATCCTTACATTCTGTCATAGTAAAGTAGCATACATCCTTACGTTCTGTCACAGTAAGGTAGCATACATCCTTACATTCTGTCATAGTAAAGTAGCATACATCCTTACCTTCTGTCACAATAAGGTAGCATACATCCTTACGTTCTGTCACAATAAGGTAGCATACATCCTTAAGTTCTGTCACAGTAAGGTAGCATACATCCTTACGTTCTGTCACAGTAAGGTAGCATACATCCTTAAGTTCTGTCACAGTAAGGTAGCATACATCCTTACGTTCTGTCACAATAAGGTAGCATACATCTTTAACTTCTGTCACAGTAAGGTAGCATACATCGTTAACTTCTGTCAGAGTAAGGTAGCATACATCCTTACGTTCTGTCAGAGTAAGGTAGCATACATCCTTACATTCTGTCATAGTAAAGTAGCATACATCCTTACGTTCTGTCACAGTAAGGAAGCATACATCCTTACATTCTGTCATAGTAAAGTAGCATACATCCTTACGTTCTGTCACAGTAAGGTAGCATACATCCTTAAGTTCTGTCACAATAAGGTAGCCTACATCCTTACGTTCTGTCACAATAAGGTAGCATACATCCTTAAGTTCTGTCACAGTAAGGTAGCATACATCCTTACGTTCTGTCACAATAAGGTAGCATACATCCTTACGTTCTGTCACAGTAAGGTAGCATACATTCTTACGTTCTGTCAGAGTAAGGTAGCATACATCTTTAACTTCTGTCACAGTAAGGTAGCATACATCCTTACATTCTGTCACAATAAGGTAGCACACATCCATAAGTTCTGTCACAGTAAGGTAGCATACATCCTTAAGTTCTGTCACAATAAGGTAGCATACATCCTTAAGTTCTGTCACATTAAGGTAGCATACATCCTTACGTTCTGTCACAGTAAGGTAGCATACATCCTTAAGTTCTGTCACAGTAAGGTAGCATACATCCTTAAGTTCTGTCACAGTAAGGTAGCATACATCCTTAAGTTCTGTCACAACAAGGTAGCATACATCCTTACGTTCTGTCAAAATAAGGTAGCATACATCCTTAAGTTCTGTCACAGTAAGGTAGCATATATATATACATCCTTAAGTTCTGTCACAATAAGGTAGCATACATCCTTAAGTTCTGTCACAATAAGGTAGCATACATCCTTACGTTCTGTCACAATAAGGTAGCATACATCCTTACGTTCTGTCAAAATAAGGTAGCATACATCCTTACGTTCTGTCACAGTAAGGTAGCATACATCGTTAACTTCTGTCACAATAAGGTAGCATACATCCTTACGTTCTGTCACAATAAGGTAGCATACATCCTTAAGTTCTGTCATAGTAAGGTAGCATACATCCTTAAGTTCTGTCACAGTAAGGTAGCATACATCCTTAAGTTCTGTCACAGTAAGGTAGCATACATCATTAAGTTCTGTCATAGTAAGGTAGCATCATACATCCTTACGTTCTGTCAGAGTAAGGTAGCATACATCCTTACATTCTGTCATAGTAAAGTAGCATACATCCTTACGTTCTGTCACAGTAAGGTAGCATACATCCTTACGTTCTGTCATAGTAAAGTAGCATACATCCTTACGTTCTGTCACAGTAAGGTAGCATACATCCTTACGTTCTGTCACAATAAGGTAGCATACATCCTTACGTTCTGTCACAATAAGGTAGCATACATCCTTAAGTTCTGTCACAGTAAGGTAGCATACATCCTTAAGTTCTGTCACAATAAGGTAGCATACATCCTTAAGTTCTGTCACAGTAAGGTAGCATACATCCTTACGTTCTGTCACAATAAGGTAGCATACATCGTTAACTTCTGTCACAGTAAGGTAGCATACATCGTTAACTTCTGTCACAGTAAGGTAGCATACATCGTTAACTTCTGTCAGAGTAAGGTAGCATACATCCTTACGTTCTGTCACAGTAAGGTAGCATACATCCTTACGTTCTGTCACAGTAAGGTAGCATACATCCTTAACTTCTGTCACAGTACACAAGCATTACCAATACTGGGTAAAGCACACAACCTTCAGTCACAGTTCTGTCGGGACAACCTTCAGTCACAGTTCTGTCAGGTCCATAAACATATACTTATATAAGCATGTCTAACTTTGAGAGACTTTGGGCTTAGCAACAATATCAGCTTAGCGTTGACAAAATATGACAGAAATGTTGTCTCATTTCTTGAGATCTGATTGATCATTTTTGACACGCCTGTATCATCACTCAAGGTTATTAATTAATGGATAAAGATATAGATATAATTACAGGAAATCACACAGCTTCATTCCCTCGACGACCAAACTCACTCATTAAAAGGATATGTTGCTCTCTATATGGACAATTAACCTTCAAACAATCAGATGATATGTCTTTAATCATTAAGCTTCATAGCAAAACCAAGTCGAGCCACAGTGGAACAAATCAATGATGGGAAGATTTCAGGATCAGTAAAATAGCCTTGGTTTCCAGTGTAAACAGCATTATAATGTACTAACTAAAGGAGAGGAGATATCTGGATCATATGCAATGTCAGTATTGACAGGGATCTGGATTAGACAGGGGACAGTTTTGACAGGTTTCACTGTGGATGTGCTGTGTTACATGTATAACCCTAGCTAGTAGCAACGAGTTCTATCAATCAGCATAGAAATGGCTGCTGAATGCTTTAATTGAAAAAAAAAATTAATTAACTAATTAAACAATAAGTCAGAAATGCTTTAAAATGTTTAAAATCAGTTTCTGAATGTTATTTTAATCCTTTGATTTAGTAATTAAATACGCCCAAACAAACATTACGAGAGAATTAAATTGCAGGTTCATTGTAGTCATAACAATAGTGTTAGTAAATGTATTATCAATGAAAGGAAACATTACAATGACATGTTAATTAAATCAATTTAAATATAGACACACACAATATAACATTGGATGTCTATAGGCAGACACATATTTACTGTAGGATTGGGTATGTCTCAGTTTGAACAGGTGTATCATATACACACATGGATATACACATTTAAAAGTATAACAAACCTGTCATAGAATTTGTAGATGGTATTGATTTTGAGCCAAAATTATTCCAACTTTGTAATGCGACACACTTCACTGATAAATATTTCATAAAGAAAAATTCAATATTAACTTTAGATATAGGTCTAGAGATAGAGTTTCTGTCATCCTGTCAAAGTCAGCAGCTAATACACCAGGTATATAGTTATACATCCATCACTAGTAAAATAGATAATATAAGTCTGACTGAAAGTTTCTGTATATGTTATATATCTATACACACAACAATCAATTACTATTTCTTTCACTTTCACTGTAATTACTACATGTCCTTGTACTTCATAAATATTTTTTTATAATAAAACCAGACCATTAAATTTACTAGAAGAACATGCCTTACCACCTGTATGTAACGTAAGTAACAGATCTAGACTGAATATTACTTTTTAAACCTGCTTATAAAGACCACCTGCATATTACTTTTTAAACCTGTTTATAAAGGCCACCTGATATTACTCTTTAAACCTGTTTATAAAGACCACCTGGTATTACTTTTTAAACTGTTAATAAAGACCACCTGATATTCCTTTTTAAACCTGTTTATAAAGACCACCTGCATATTACTTTTTAAACCTGTTTATAAAGACCACCTTATATTACTTTTTAAACCTGTTTATAAAGACCACCTGCATATTACTTTTTAAACCTGTTTATAAAGACCACCTGATATTACTTTTTAAACCTGTTTATAAAGACCACCTGCATATTACTTTTTAAACCTGTTTATAAAGACCACTTGGTATTACTTTTTAAACCTGTTGATAAAGACCACCTGATATTACTTTTTAAACCTTTTTCTAATGATCACCTCTATATAACAAAAACTTGTATATAAAGATCATGTATAAATTCCATAAATCTGTCTAAAATCCACTTGCATATTCACTAAACCTGTCTATAAAGATTACCTTTATACAGTACCTGTAACAGCATGTCTTGGTCACCCATAGAAAAACTTTTTATAAAGCCAACCTCTTTATAAAGGTCATCTATACAAAACTTTTTATAACTCTAACCTCTCTATAAAGGTGCACCTATACAAATCTTTTTATAGGCCAACCTCTTTATAAAGGTCACATGTAAAAAGCTTTTCATAAAGCTAACCTTTTTATAAAGGTCACCTAAACAAAACTTTTTATAAAGCGAACCTCTTTATAAAGGTCACCTTTATTTAAAGGCCACATGTTTACATTCCCATGTACATCAATATAATTCATTTTATAAAAAAAAAAAACTCTATATATAAAGACAACCTTCCTATACAGGCCATTTTTCTACTTCCTTTGAGGTTGCAAAGACAAGTTTTTAGAAAACGAAGTTCAAGATGACTAAAAGAAAGGACACTGTCATGTTGTCTGACATTGCTTTTTAACTGTTCAACAAATTTCTTCCAAGAAGAAACAATAAGCAGGATGGTAGATATAGGGTATAATGACATTATCTTGAAGACTTGAACCTTACCTTAAGTTAGAATTTTAGTTATAAACATCTGCAGGAATTATTTCTAAAAGTTTTATAATGTTTCAATATGACATTCTGCTCGGAAGTAACAATAAGATTTTCAACATGGTCGGCATTCCATCATATCTTGTTCGACATCACTTAGGAAAATCTGATATCATAAGATTTTCAAGATGGAGCAGCTCTTATATGGCAGCCATAATGAATGTGGCAAAGGTGGAAACTTCAGGTAATTAAAACCATTCATCTGTTGACTATAATATATCAATAAGGCCATACAGTGGTGTAATTTCTGTTTTTAACTTAAATACCTGTCAAACACTTTCTGTTGGTGGACAAAACAGATCTACTGCTGCTGATGAGTCTAACCAAATTATTGTATGTGAACTGAGTAATGACATGTGTGAGAAATCTATAATTATCAATCAGGCTGTAGTAAAACAGATCAATTATTTAGTATTTTTATGACTTCTATTTTCAGGTGAAAAATCAAATCATAAACATGTACAGCAATATTCCTTATTCTTATCAACAAAACCAGGTATCTCAATTCAATCACACAAAAATTATTCATGAAAATTACATACCTGATACCAATAAATCTTCAGGATAACACAAGATAAACTGTATACATGTATGTATCAGGAAGAAAAATCATTGACTTTGTCTTAATTAAAAGGTTTCAGACAGGACACAGAGAATGGGGAGGTACTATTGACGGATATCATGTTACAGTACTACCTTGTAGAGACAGAACTACAAACAGGTGCTTGTACGTTGTACATCTACCTGGTATACTGATTTTGGCAAAATATAATCATTGTTTGCAATAACCATGAAATAATCAAATAAATAAACCTGATTAGAGTCTATTATGATGCTGTCTCTGTCCCAAACTCACATACAGCAAATATTAAGGATGGTTAACATTAAATATATTGTTCAAAAAATCATGATGATAAAACTTGCTTCACAAACATATTCATGTAAGAACATTAAGGTAAATCTTTAAAGTGTTTTTATTTCTTTTAATAAATGTAATATCTTAACAATATTTATCTTTGTAGTACTTGCAGATATTATCTCTAAGCTTCATCACGTTATGACTGCCATGTCATACAGTGGATATAGATCTATATATGTATATATATGTCATATCTTTGTGTACAAACTCAGTTAATCACATCACCACAGATACAGATCAGAAAATAATTCTTTATCATAAAACAAGATTTTAAAGAATTAGTTCATATTTGTTTTATATGGAACTTTTAACAATATTCAGATGTTTACTGAACATAGAATGGAAATTCCTTTTTATTTCCTCTATTTCCTGTGAATCTATAGAGGTAAAGATCAACCCCTAATTTCTATCTATAGACACCAGAGTCACCCCTATAGACACCAGAGTCACCCCTATAGACACCAGATTCACCCATATAGACACCAGATTCACCCCTATAGACACCAGAGTCACCCCTATAGACACCAGAGTCACCCCTATAGACACCAGAGTCACCCCTATAGACACCAGAGTCACCCCTATAGACACCGGAGTCACCCCTATAGACACCAGATTCACCCCTATTTCAATGTGGATCTGTGTCACCCGCTATGTTTATAACTTAATTATTTGGACTGAAGATATATATAGAATTGTCATAAAAGACAATAAATAATTGATTTGTTTTATTACAGCTTGATTGATAATTACAGATTTCTCACACATGTGTCATTACTGTTATCACAGACAATAATTCCATTAGAATCATGAGCAGAATTATGAGTACCTAAGTGGTGCCATAGACGCCAAGATCACACCCTTTTCCAGAGGCTATGGTCACTCCTTATTTCTCTCTGGATCTATAAAGGCCAAAGTCACACCCTAGTTTTTATATATATATCTATATAGAGACCAGAATCACACCCTTTTTCCTGTGGATCTAGAGGCCAGAGTCACCAACTATTTCCTGTTGATCTAGAGGCCAGAGTCACCAACTATTTCCTGTTGATCTAGAGGCCAGAGTCACCAACTATTTCCTGTTGATCTAGAGGCCAGAGTCACCAACTATTTCCTGTTGATCTAGAGGCCAGTGTCACCATGCAACTATTTCCTGTTGATCTGGAGGCCAGGGTCACCCCAATTTTCCTATGTATCTAGAAGCCAGGGTCACCCCTATTTCCTGTTGATCTAGAGGCCAGAGTCAACTCCTATTTCCTGTTGATCTGGAGGCCAGGGTCACCCCAATTTTCCTATTGATCTAGAGGCCAGGGTCACCCCCATTTCCTGTTGATCTAGAGGCAAGAGTCACCCCACTAGTTTGGAGTCTCCCAATATTTTCTGTTGATCTGACCTAGTCTGGAGGAGAAGTGAGAAGTTATTACAGGTGGTTAAGTCTTGCCCCCCCCCCCCCCCCCCCCCCCCCCCCCCCCCCCCCCCCTACACTGCTCAATCAGTAATGAGCAACCTCACACTTAGCATGTGTATATATGTGTATGTGTGTAATGCATTTGCATGTCAACAATTCACTGATATTCAAATCTCTTTGTACAGTATCTGGTGCTTGGTATGTATGTTACATGTATAGGTAAAGGATATACACTCTGCCTATACCTAGCCCATCAAATACTGAGCACAAGTTCAAGGTAACACAGTATGATCACATAAACTTTTGTTAAATGCATAGAAAAAAAACTTTTCTAAACTTACCTTTGCTTGAAAGTGTATTCCATGTTGAAAAGCATCCTCGTTATGAAGAGGGATCCGAGTGTCATAACCATCCTCCGAAACAAGGTCATAATGTCGCTTGGATAGCATTTTTATCCCTTGTACAACTTTCCCATGCTATCAATCACAAGCTATGTTTGGTGGCAGGGATGATGGTGAATGGAGTCGGCCATTACTCCTATACACTAGTGCCTCTGACAAGTATCACATAAGCTGTGTGTATAGTGGTGATCACTGCTTCAGCTGCTACTAGGGTACAGTGGCTGGCCACACACTCTGATACCAGATCACACCCCTATGTGTGGGAGACAGGACACTCCACTAGTTACTCTCTCAGTACTTAAAACTCGGGTTGGTACTCCTTGTCAGGTTGGTACTCCTAGTCAGGTTGGTACTCCTTGTCAGGTTTGTACTCAAAACTCTTACGGCTGTTACCCACAACTCCTTCTTTAATGACACTGTACTCATAAGTTCAATACTCGAAACTTGTAAGGTTGGTACTCACTCTCCTAAAGATGGTATCTAATAACACTTCATATACTCATATGGCTGGTACTCCTAAATTTTGTATTTAATGATACTGTACTGATAAGGTTGTACTTATAATGGTTTAGGAGAATCAGGTATTACCAACATTGCTTTCTGATTAGATTAAGCTCTTCTTTTCCTTTTTTAACAGATATAAGGTATACTCCATAAATATGGTACTCCAGTGTAAAGTGTATTCCATACTCCATCACTTCAGTACTCCCTTACAGAGAGGATTGTGGTACTCCTATTCTTGTTCCCGGTGGATAAAATGGTACTCCACTTTATCCGCGATGCTCTGTTCCCTGTAGAAAGGATAGATACTGTATTAATGAACTTGATACTCCAAACACAGGTAGTTTACAATATACAACAGCTAGAATTCACTAATTAAGCTTACTCAAATTAGCACAAGACAGAGAAGTTATTATTGATTAATATTTTAGATTTTTCTATATAAGTTCTTACTTGTCATTAATACAACTAGCAGACTGATCTTGTGATGAAAGTAAAATAATCTCAATGATATCATAGCAGATTCTTATATAGTCATATGACGAACAAGGAATCCCTTTTTATAAATAACTGTTGATTCCTAACTGGTGCCAGTAGCCAATGTGCGAGATCGTGATGTTTTCTCCCTATATATGGTAGCCTTTAATGATTGTACAGGCAGAACCTTACAGTGGTGTCAGACCTGCCACTCACTGGTGTGTCCCTCACATCTCACTGGTGTTATAACCTCACATCTCACTGGTGTGGGCCTCACGTCTCACTGATCTCGGCCTCTCCACTCACTGATGTTAACCTCACCACTCACTGGTGTTAACCTCACCTCTCACTGGTGTTAGCCTCACCTCCCACTGGTGTTAACCTCACCACTCACTGGTATTAACCTCACCTCTCACTGGTGTTAACCTCACCTCTCACTGGTGGTAACCTCACCTCTCACTGGTGTTAACCTCTCCACTCACTGATATTAACCTCACCACTCACTGATGTTAACCTCTCCACTCACTGATATTAACCTCACCACTCACTGATGTTAACCTCTCCACTCACTGGTGTTAACCTCACCTTTCACTGGTGTTAACCTCACCTCTCACTGGTGTTAACCTCACCACTCACTGGTGTTAACCTCACCACTCACTGGTGTTAACCTCACCTCTCACTGGTGTTAACCTCACCACTCACTGGTGTTAACCTCACCTCTCACTGGTGTTAACCTCACCACTCACTGGTGTTAACCTCACCACTCACTGGTCTTAACCTAACTCACCACTCACTGGTGTTAACCTCACCACTCACTGGTGTTAACCTAACTCACCTCTCAATGGTGTTAACCTCACCTCTCACTGGTGTTAACCTCACCTCTCACTGATGTTAACCTCACCACTCACTGATGTTAACCTCACCACTCACTGGTGTTAACCTCACCTCTTAATGGTGTTAACCACACCACTCACCGGTGTTAACCTCACCACTCACTGGTGTTAACCTCACCTCTCACTGGTGTTATCCTCACCACTCACTGGTGTTAACCTCACCTCTCACTGGTGTTAACCTCACCACTCACTGGTCGTATATAACCTCACCACTCACTGATGGTAACCTCACCACTCACTGGTGCTAACTTCACCACTCACTGGTGTTAACCTCACCACTCACTGGTGTTAACCTCACCACTCACTGGTGTTAACCTCACCACTCACCGGTGTTAACCTCATCACTCACTGATGTTAACCTCACCACTCACTGATGTTAACCTCACCTCTCACTGGTGGTAACCTCACCACTCACTGATGTTACCCTCTTCAATCACTGGTGTTAACCTCACCACTCACTGGTATTAACCTCACCACTCACTGATGGTAATCTCACCACTCAATGGTCATAACCTTACCACTCACTGGCGTTAACCCCCCACTCACTGGTGTTAACATCACCACTCACTGGTGTTAAGCTAACTCACCACTCACTGGTATTATCTCACCACTCACTGTTGTTAACCTAACGACTCACTGGTGGAAACCTCACCAATCACTGCTGTTAACCTTACCACTCACTGGTGTGCCCTCACATCTCACTGGTGTGGGCCTCACATCTCACTGGTGTTAACCTCACCACTCACTGGTGTTAACCTCACCACTCACTGATGTTAACCTCACCACTCACTGGTGGTAACCTCACCACTCACTGATGTTACCCTCTTCAATCACTGGTGTTAACCTCACCACTCACTGGTATTAACCTCACCACTCACTGATGGTAATCTCACCACTCAATGGTCATAACCTTACCACTCACTGGCGTTAACCCCCCACTCACTGGTGTTAACATCACCACTCACTGGTGTTAAGCTAACTCACCACTCACTGGTATTATCTCACCACTCACTGTTGTTAACCTAACGACTCACTGGTGGAAACCTCACCAATCACTGCTGTTAACCTTACCACTCACTGGTGTGCCCTCACATCTCACTGGTGTGGGCCTCACATCTCACTGGTGTTAACCTCACCACTCACTGGTGTTAACCTCACCACTCACTGATGTTAACCTCACCACTCACTGGTGTTAACCTCACCACTAACTGGTGTTAACCTTACCACTAACTGGTGTTAACCTCACCACTCACTGGTGGTAACCTCACCACTCACTGGTGTTAACCTCACCACATACTGGTGGTATTGACCACACCACTCACTGGTGTTAACCTTACCACTAACTGGTGTTAACCTCACCACTCACTGGTGGTAACCTCACCACACACTGGTGGTAACCTCACCACTCACTTGTGTTAACCTCACCACACACTCGTGTTAACCTCACCACACACTGGTGTTAACCTCACCACACACTGGTGTTAACCTCACCACTCACTGGTGTTAACCTCACCACTCACTGGTGTTAACCTCACCACACACTCGTGTTAACCTCACCACTCACTGGTGTTAACCTCACCACTCACTGGTGTAGCCTATCCATTCAACTCCAACTCAAAAGTCCTAATTCTACGTTTTAAAAACTCATCTAAAATCCTTTTGGTTTGGTTGTCATTATATTGTGACAGATCAGTGGTTCTGGCCATCAAGTATCTCAGTGAATGCTGGTTTTGATTTCCTTCTGCCTTCCCTGTGTACTGTGTACAGACATGTGGACCATTACGATCCAACTTAACCAGGTGTAGCTGATCAATACTCATGAAAGATGATTTTTTTTTAGATACCAAAAATAAAAAAACTGTCTCTATAAGGTGTAGCTGCTCTGTCATTCTTTCCAGCTTTCTATAATTATACCCACACTTCCACTGCAGCAGACATGTCAGGATACTGTCAACAAATACGCCAATATCCCTAAAAGGTAATGTTATTATTCCATTTGACACATTGTATCTGGAATCTACGTCAGACTATTCTCCCATTGGATAACAAATGGCATCATCAAACAACTTGGAATAAAGGGAGTTTTGTCAATGTATAACTACACTGGCATTCAGGATCCTTCAAATGAGTCAGCGATCTATAAACAAAAGACCAGTTCCAACAGGTTAACATATATATGTAGCATACATAATTTAGGTTTTCAGTGCAGAAGTCTTTTAAAATTAGACAATAGTTTTACATGTACTTTAAATAAGACTACATGTGCGAATGATGCTTACATCAACTGAAAATGTATAGTCAGATGTTTGTCATGGATAATTGTAAAACAAACGAAAACATTTCTGTAGTATCAATGTTTAGTGTTGTTAGATATCTCTATTGTATCAATGTTTAGCATTGTTAGATATCTCTAACGTATCAATGTAAAGCGTTGTTAGATATCTTTGTAATATTAATGTTAAGTGTTGTTAGATATCTCTATATTATCAATGTTTAGTGTTGTTAGATATCTCTATAGTATCCATGTTTAGTGTTGTTAGATATCTCTATAGTATCAATGTTTAGTGTTGTTAGATATCTATATATTATCAATGTTTAGTGTTGTTAGATATCTCTATAGTATCACTGTTTAGTGTTGTTAGATATCTCTATAGTATCAATGTTTAGTGTTGTTAGATATCTCTATAGTATCAATGTTTAGTGTTGTTAGATATCTCTATAGTATCAATGTTTAGGGTTGTTAGATATCTCTATAGTATCAATGTTTAGTGTTGTTAGATATCTCTATAGTATCAATGTTCAGTGTTGTTTGATATCTCTGTAGTATCAATGTTCAGTGTTGTTAGATATCTCTATAGTATCAATGTTTAGTGTTGTTAGATATCTCTGTAGTATCAATGTTTAGTGTTGTTAGATATCTCTATTGTATCAATGTTTAGCATTGTTAGATATCTCTAACGTATCAATGTAAAGCGTTGTTAGATATCTTTGTAATATTAATGTTAAGTGTTGTTAGATATCTCTATAGTATCAATGTTCAGTGTTGTTTGATATCTCTGTAGTATCAATGTTCAGTGTTGTTAGATAGCTCTATAGTATCAATGTTTAGTGTTGTTAGATATCTCTATAGTATCAATGTTTAGTGTTGTTAGATAGCTCTATATTATCAATGTTTAGTGTTGTTAGATATCTCTATAGTATCAATATTCAGTGTTGTTAGATATCTCTGATGTATCAATGTTCAGTGTTGTTAGATATCTCTATAGTATCAATGTTTAGTGTTGTTAGATATCTCTATAGTATCAATGTTTAGTGTTGTTAGATATCTCTATAGTATCAATGTTTAGTGTTGTTAGATATCTCTATAGTATCCATGTTTAGTGTTGTTAGATATCTCTATAGTATCAATGTTCAGTGTTGTTAGTTATCTCTGATGTATCAATGTTCAGTGTTGTTAGATATCTCTATAGTATCAATGTTTAGTATTGTTAGATATCTCTATAGTATCAATGTTTAGTGTTGTTAGATATCTCTATAGTATCAATGTTTAGTGTTGTTAGATATCTCTATAGTATCAATGTTTAGTGTTGTTTGATATCTCTATAGTATCAATGTTTAGTGTTGTTAGATATCTATAGTATCAATGTTTAGGGTTGTTAGATATCTATAGTATCAATGTTTAGTGTTGTTAGATATCTATAGTATCAATGTTTAGTGTTGTTAGATATCTCTATTGTATCAATGTTTAGGGTTGTTAGATATCTATAGTATCAATGTTTAGTGTTGTTAGATATCTCTATAGTATCAATGTTTAGTGTTGTTAGATATCTCTATAGTATCAATGTTTAGTGTTGTTAGATATCTCTATAGTATCAATGTTTAGTGTTGTTAGATATCTCTATAGTATCAATGTTCAGTGTTGTTAGATAGCTCTATATTATCAATGTTTAGTGTTGTTAGATATCTCTATAGTATCCATGTTTAGTGTTGTTAGATATCTCTATAGTATCAATGTTCAGTGTTGTTAGATATCTCTGATGTATCAATGTTCAGTGTTGTTAGATATCTCTATAGTATCAATGTTTAGTGTTGTTAGATATCTCTGATGTATCAATGTTTAGTGTTGTAAGATATCTCTGTAGTATCAATGTTTAGTGTTGTTAGATATCTCTGTAGTATCAATGTTTAGTATTGTTAGATATCTCTATAGTATCAATGTTTAGTGTTGTTAGATATCTCTATAGTATCATTGTTTAGTGTTGCTAGATATCTCTATAGTATCAATGTTTAGTATTGTTAGATATCTCTATAGTATCAATGTTTAGTGTTGTTAGATATCTCTATAGTATCAATGTTTAGTGTTGTTAGATATCTCTATAGTATCAATGTTTAGTGTTGTTAGATATCTCTATTGTATCAATGTTTAGGGTTGTTAGATATCTATAGTATCAATGTTTAGTGTTGTTAGATATCTCTATAGTATCCATGTTTAGTGTTGTTAGATATCTCTATAGTATCAATGTTTAGTGTTGTTAGATATCTATAGTATCAATGTTTAGGGTTGTTAGATATCTATAGTATCAATGTTTAGTGTTGTTAGATATCTATAGTATCAATGTTTAGTGTTGTTAGATATCTCTATTGTATCAATGTTTAGGGTTGTTAGATATCTATAGTATCAATGTTTAGTGTTGTTAGATATCTCTATAGTATCAATGTTTAGTGTTGTTAGATATCTCTATAGTATCAATGTTTAGTGTTGTTAGATATCTCTATAGTATCAATGTTTAGTGTTGTTAGATATCTATATAGTATCAATGTTTAGTGTTGTTAGATATCTCTATAGTATCAATGTTTAGTGTTGTTAGATATCTCTGTAGTATCAATGTTTAGTGTTGTTAGATATCTCTATAGTATCAATGTTTAGGGTTGTTAGATATCTCTATAGTATCAATGTTTAGTGTTGTTAGATATCTCTATAGTATCAATGTTTAGGGTTGTTAGATATCTATAGTATCAATGTTTAGTGTTGTTAGATATCTATAGTATCAATGTTTAGTGTTGTTAGATATCTCTATTGTATCAATGTTTAGGGTTGTTAGATATCTATAGTATCAATGTTTAGTGTTGTTAGATATCTCTATAGTATCAATGTTTAGTGTTGTTAGATATCTCTATAGTATCAATGTTTAGTGTTGTTAGATATCTCTATAGTATCAATGTTTAGTGTTGTTAGATATCTATATAGTATCAATGTTTAGTGTTGTTAGATATCTCTATAGTATCAATGTTTAGTGTTGTTAGATATCTCTATAGTATCAATGTTCAGTGTTGTTACATATCTCTCACCAAGTACCTGTGTGTCTCTCAATGAGAACACTCTGGTACTCTATATGCTGCTGGGCAGCTTGTTGCTTGGGTTTGGTGAGATACTAATATTTGTTATAGACATGCAGAGGACACCTCATCTTGCTTTGGGGAATTAGCTTTGTTTAGATGCCTCTGATGCCTGATTGTCCATTTCTTTAGTCGGTATTGAAGTCTCTGATAAAAACAAGCACTGACGATCTTTCTGGTTCCATGATTATTAAGTTTTATTTCTGTGTCCAAAAGTTCCGAATTAGTAAATTATAATAATCCAAATTGTCCTAACATTCACACACTCTCATGTCCATAATTCCAATCCTTGTTCCTAGCTCTTGCTCCTGTTCTCTAACTCTCTCTATATCCTAACACACTGTTTTATATAATTGACATAAACAGTAATTGAAGAACAGAATCTCATTGGCTAGTTACCTAATTGAAATATACTTGGGTGGATCTAATAATAAAATGGGCGGAGCTACCACCTGGCTATCCTAAAGATAACATATGGTATGAGTACAATAACCTGTAAGGCCAGCTTGGACTCACTGCTATTTACCTTCTACACCTGTCATTAATTAACCCTATTGAGCAATTATATAAGTCACCTGTAGATTACCTGTGACAGGTTTACAGAGTCAATTAAAGACTTAATTCAATTGAGACATACCTTACTTACTATGACACTTCTTAAACATCAAAGGAAACCTAAGCCAAATATTTCCTGTTTTGTAGGGTTCTATACAAGTTATTTCCAAAATTCTAAAATCAACATTTTTACTTGTGAAATATCTCTATAGTATCAATGTTTAGTGTTGTTAGATATCTCTATAGTATCAATGTTCAGTGTTGTTAGATATCTCTATTGTATCAATGTTCAGTGTTGTTAGATATCTCTACAGTATCAATGTTTAGTGTTGTTAGATATCTCTATAGTATCAATGTTCAGTGTTGTTAGATATCTCTGTTATATCAATGTTTAGTGTTGTTAGATATCTCGATAGTATCAATGTTTAGTGTTGTGAAATATCTCTATAGTATCAATGTTCAGTGTTGTTAGATATCTCTATAGTATCAATATTCAGTGTTGTTAGATATCTCTATAGTATCAATGTTCAGTGTTGTTAGATATCTCTATAGTATCAATGTTCAGTGTTGTTAGATATCTCTGTTATATCAATGTTTAGTGTTGTTAGATATCTCGATAGTATCAATGTTTAGTGTTGTGAAATATCTCTATAGTATCAATGTTCAGTGTTGTTAGATATCTCTATAGTATCAATATTCAGTGTTGTTAGATATCTCTATAGTATCAATGTTTAGTGTTGTTAGATATCTCTATAGTATCCATGTTTAGTGTTGTTAGATATCTCTATAGTATCAATGTTTAGTGTTGTTAGATATCTCTGTTATATCAATGTTTAGTGTTGTTAGATATCTCTATAGTATCCATGTTTAGTGTTGTTAGATATCTCTATAGTATCAATGTTTAGTGTTGTTAGATATCTCTGTTATATCAATGTTTAGTGTTGTTAGATATCTCAATATCATCAATGTTTAGTGTTGTTAGATATCTCTATAGTATCAATGTTTAGTGTTGTTAGATATCTCTATAGTATCAATATTCAGTGTTGTTAGATATCTCTATAGTATCAATGTTTAGTGTTGTTAGATATCTATATAGTATCAATGTTCAGTGTTGTAAGACATCTCTGTTATATCAATGTTCAGTGTTGTTAGATATCTCGATAGTATCAATGTTTAGTGTTGTTAGATATCTCTATAGTATCAATGTTAAGTGTTGATAGATATCTCTATAATCACTGTTTAGTGTTGATAGATATCTCTATAATCACTGTTCAGTGTTGTTAGATATCTCTATAGTATCAATGTTCAGTGTTGTTAGATATCTCTATAGTATCAATGTTTAGTGTTGTTAGATATCTCTATAGTATCAATGTTAAGTGTTGATAGATATCTCTGTTATATCAATGTTTAGTGTTGTAACACCTGTTAGATATCTCTATCATATCAATGTTCAGTGTTGTAACACCTGTAAGATATCTCTATAGTATCAATGTTCAGTGTTGTAACACCTGTTAGATATCTCTATTGTATCAATGTTCAGTGTTGTAACACCTGTTAGATATCTCTATTGTATCAATGTTCAGTGTTGTAACACCTGTTAGATATCTCTATCATATCAATGTTCAGTGTTGTAACACCTGTTAGATATCTCTATGGTATCAATGTTCAGTGTTGTAACACCTGTTAGATATCTCTATCATATCAATGTTCAGTGTTGTAACACCTGTTAGATATCTCTATCATATCAATGTTCAGTGTTGTAACACCTGTTAGATATCTCTATGGTATCAATGTTCAGTGTTGTAACACCTGTTAGATATCTCTATCATATCAATGTTCAGTGTTGTAACACCTGTTAGATATCTCTATCATATCAATGTTCAGTGTTGTAACACCTGTTAGATATCTTTATTGTATCAATGTTCAGTGTTGTAACACCTGTTAGATATCTCTATCATATCAATGTTCAGTGTTGTAACACCTGTTAGATATCTCTATTGTATCAATGTTCAGTGTTGTAACACCTGTTAGATATCTTTATTGTATCAATGTTCAGTGTTGTAACACCTGTTAGATATCTCTATCATATCAATGTTCAGTGTTGTAACACCTGTTAGATATCTCTATCATATCAATGTTCAGTGTTGTAACACCTGTTAGATATCTCTATCATATCAATGTTCAGTGTTGTAACACCTGTTAGATATCTCTATCATATCAATGTTCAGTGTTGTAACACCTGTTAGATATCTCTATCATATCAATGTTCAGTGTTGTAACACCTGTTAGATATCTCTATGGTATCAATGTTCAGTGTTGTAACACCTGTTAGATATCTCTATTGTATCAATGTTCAGTGTTGTAACACCTGTTAGATATCTCTATAGTATCAATGTTCAGTGTTGTAACACCTGTTAGATATCTCTATTGTATCAATGTTCAGTGTTGTAACACCTGTTAGATATCTCTATTGTATCAATGTTCAGTGTTGTAACACCTGCTAGATATCTATATGATATCAATGTTCAGTGTTGTAACACCTGTTAGATGTACAAGTTTACCTGGAGTCCAAACGGAGTGCACTCGGAGTGCACTTTGTGTAACCTTTAGTCTACACTCAACTGTACATCTCTTATCACAGTAGATGTTTTTTAAATGACCTTTATGTGTAAGGCTATATGACAGCCTCCGAACCCCCTCTATACTCTATTAAATGACCTTTTATGTGTAAGGCTGTATGACAGCCTCCGAACCCCCTCTATACTCTATAAAGGAGACAACCTTACACAATCCCATTGACCTGTATTGCAATGCAGGCTCGTCCAGTTGTATACGTGATGTATTCTTTTTGAAGACTTTTTATGGCACAATGGATTCTACAACTTTACTTTTGAATGATAAACTATATCATGTTGACTTTTTAGGAAATATTTCAAGCCATAATGGTCGTTTCATATAGAAACTACATATTGGTTGAACAATTGATTTCACAGACAATATAAATCAAATACCCATTATCTGGACGTAGAGATATTGGTGTGGATGTTTTAGATAGAGGGTGGCAGATTTATCATCTGATGTACACACTGGACACCACTCAAATGTACATCACTGGATTTATTTATGTCTGAATGTAAACAGTTCAGTACAGTTAAATAACGTCACCTTTAGTTGAACACAAATAAGTATGACACTAATGGGGAAAATCTGTTACTTAATTTCAGCCCTGTTACAAAGGTATGCTGAACATATCAATTTCATCATCATAATCATAATTTACACACTTTTTTGCATTAATTTGCAAGTTGTAAATACAGTGATTGTTAGGTATTAAATCAATGAGATTTTAACATTAGGGATACATTTTAGTGCTAATTATATAGTCAGGCTGTGTGTACTTTGTAAATTGTCGACCATGAGAGTTACAAAAAGCCAGAGCTTGGCCAGGTGATTTATATGACAGTTTCATATTAAGATCTTTTATACAATTGTATGCTGATGCATGTATAAATTATGTTTTTATAAATAAAGAATTTCTACCATAAAAACTATTGCTGAAATTTCAGCTGCAATGATTGTTTAACAAGTATATAAAACAGTTGGGTGTAAACAGGCTTTTCACCTGATAACACCCTACATTTGTATACAAGAGGAAAACTGCCCCTGTAAACATTTTTCTTTTGAGATCTTCTCCCTCAGGTTTTTTTTTTTTTTCTTGTCAGATTACCACAAAACTTTGTAGGAATGTGGAATTTTGATTCAACAGTTGTTGAAAAAGTCATTTGCCTCTGTTAAATTTCAGTGAGTATATTCTTGGCGATCTCCTTCAGGTTTTGACCAATTTCTTCTAAACTTAATTTGTCAGGCTATGCATCTTAGATCTTCACTTGAAGTTACATGGCCAGGCGCTACAGCTCAGTTGGGTTAGCTGAGCATCGGCCAGATAACCTCAGGTGAATTAAATCCGAGGTGTGTTGTTTGACGATCCCTATACCCATATCTTTTTAACTGTGTTTCTCGGGAAGCTGAGAAATAGGCCGATCTGTGTTGTCATGGTTGTGGAAACTGCATGGGCAGGACACTTTACTCTTATTGCTCTGGATGGCATGCGATGGACCTCCTGTATGTTGTTCAGTGAGGTAGTCACCAACTACGACATGGAAACCCTGCCTCAAAATGACAGGGTGATAAACGCAGCAAATAAATAAACAATCGAAAGTTTGTAGGCTTCATCATCATGATATACAGATGTGTTTTTTCCTGAGCCTCATTTTGAATCAACAAATTTTCAAAGGACAATTGTCCTTTTTATATTTCAATCCCATCAAGAATTTGTTTTAAACTGATGTGTCTGTGAGGCTTGGTAGGATTTGGTTAATTATGCTGTATGACACAAGCATTTTTGTTGAACAATTCTTCTTGTTACATTTTCATGATTTATGCGGGAAAGGGAAATAACTCATCCAATATATGTACTACAGAAATATGAAGATAAGATGCAAGTACTGAATTACAGTGTCATGACTGACATGGTTCATGAAGGAGAAATAAATTTATCAAGTATATCGACAAATAATTTATAAAATATCAGAGTAAGCAAACAATCTTGAAGGAAATAGACTGATAAAGAGTTTATATGACCCAGTTGTTGCTTTGCAGAGTAAAGTTTTTTTCTCCATCACACACACACTTTTGCCCATTTTCAGTGCACTAGCCCCCTGGGTTTATATTCGGTGAAATATGGTATGCCAGATGGAAAGACAACATCATACCATCATTCAAATTTTGACAGGCATGTAAAAACAATGTATTGTATATATGGATGGATATAAGTAGTTCATGATGAACCATCACGTTTTACACTGTATAACTGGTTCATTACTTATAGTTCCATATGGCCAATTAGTGTGAAGTCTTAATCAATACAATGCAATCGTCTAATAGCACTATATCTATATATATATATATTTGTGATCAATATCTTCACATCAGTTATATCATAACATTGGTGTGGAAATGTACCTTAGTATAAAACCTCAAATTATATATATGCAGTTAAAGCTTCAAAATTTATATTACATGTCTCTCAATTACTTATGTACCTGATGTACCTATGTACCTGATGTACATAAACCTGGTGTACCTATACCTGGTGTACCTATCTACCTGATGTACCTATACCTGATGAACCTATCTACCTGGTGTACCTGTATATCTACCTGGTGTACCTATCTACCTGGTGTACCTATCTAACTGGTGTACCTATATACCTGATGTACCTATCTACCTGCTGTAACTATCTACCTAGTGTACCTATCTACCTGATGTACCTATCTACCTGTTGTACCTATCTACCTAGTGTACCCATCTACTACCTGGTGTACCTATCTACCTGGTGTACCTATCTACCTGGTGTACCTATCTACCTGGTGTACCTATACCTGGTGTACCTATCTACCTGGTGTACCTATCTACCTGGTGTACCTATCTACCTGGTGTACCTATCTACCTGGTGTACCTATCTACCTGGTGTACCTATCTACCTGGTGTACATGTACCTATCTACCTGGTGTACCTATCTACCTGGTGTACCTATACCTGGTGTACCTATCTACCTGGTGTACCTATACCTGGTGCACCTATCTACCTGGTGTACCTATCTACCTGGTGTACCTATCTACCTGATGTACCTATCTACCTGGTGTACCTATCTACCTGGTGTACCTATCTACCTGGTGTACCTATCTACCTGATGAACCTATCTACCTGGTGTACCTATCTACCTGGTGTACCTATAACTGGTGTACCTATATACCTGATGTACCTATCTACCTGCTGTAACTATCTACCTAGTGTACCTATCTACCTGGTGTACCTATCTACCTGGTGTACCTATCTACCTGGTGTACCTATACCTGGTGTACCTATCTACCTGATGTACCTATCTACCTGATGTACCTATCTACCTGGTGTACCCATCTACTACCTGGTGTACCTATATACCTGGTGTACCTATCTACCTGGTGTACCTATCTACCTGCTGTACCTATCTACCTGATGTACCTATCTACCTGATGTACCTATACCTGCTGTACCTATCTACCTGGTGTACCTATCTACCTGGTGTACCTACCTACCTGGTGTAACCTATCTACCTAGTGTACCTATACCTGTTGTACCTATCTAACTGGTGTACCTATATACCTGATGTACCTATTTACTACCTGGTGTACCTATCTACCTGGTGTACCTATATACCTGGTGTACATGTACCTATCTACCTGGTGTACCTATCTACCTGGTGTACCTATCTACCTGGTGTAACCTATCTACCTAGTGTACCTATACCTGGTGTACCTATCTACCTGGTTTACCTATCTACCTGGTGTACCTTTCTACCTGGTGTACCTATCTACCTGGTGTACCTATCTACCTGGTGTACCTATCTAACTGGTGTACCTATATACCTGGTGTACCTATCTACCTGGTGTACCTATACCTGGTGTACCTATCTACCTGGTATATCTATCTACCTGGTGTACCTATCTACCTGGTGTACCTATCTACCTGGTGTACCTATCTGCCTGGTGTACCTACATGTATCTACCTGGTGTACCTATCTACAATGTACCTGATGCACATTTCTACCTGATGTACCTAACATGCACAATTCTTACCTCTGTCTCTCTTTGTCTGTATGGTAAGTTTTAAGTAAACTCCAAAATTTACTAAAATTTCGCTATTTTCCTCAAAACCAACCAAACGAACCTCCACATTAAGAAACTGATAGTATGTTATCACTCTTGTGTACCTTATAGACATATCTGTAAGCAAAATCACTAATTCTCAGAATTCACTTAAATATGACAACATTCTTCCTGAAGAGTGAAGAGGCAAAATACATGTGATATAATATTACAGGACTTGTTCAGTTTGACTATAAGGTCATTAGTCAATGAAATGGAGAGACAAATGTTATAATAATGTTATGCATTTATTTCTAAAAATCTGTAGACACCAAGAAAATCTAAATTCACAGAAAAAAACTACAGGGTTTTTGAGATGTCCATATTACAATACAACTATATTACAAGTTTGGTTGGAATTAACACTGTGTACTTTTTGAGAAACTGAGCAAAACACAAAACCTTGGAGTCCAGATTTCCAGTATCGCTAATTTCCAGAGTCACTGGACCATAAAATGTATATAGTGTGTGTTGCTGTGTCCACTCTTTGATCCGACTTTACATGTATACCAAGTTTGGTTAAAATTAGATTTTTAGAGCAATATATCTAAATGTGAAACTTTAAAGTGAAATGTTGAATTTGTCGCCAGAAAAGTATACACCATGATTAAGTCTTTTGCAACTTTTAATCACAGACAGGACAAAAATTGCATATCAATGGTATGTAAATTATACTTACTTAGTGCCTACTTAATTGGTAATTATATAATTTTCTCTAGTAAAAGCACTAATTAATTGATTTTTTTCCATTTTACCAGTACTAATTAATTGATGACTATATCTATTTTACGAGTACAAGTTCTCATTCATTCATAATGATATTACTTTTACTAGTACATTTTTTGTACATAAATTGATAAATATTTGACATAATAATACTTTTATATCGTGTATACAGAACCATTACATTGAATACGTTAACAGGACACATTCTTGTATAATGTACTGCATTCATTTTATATATGACTGCCATGATCAGTATACTAAACCTATGAAAGATTATGACCTTGTCTGATCATTGATCAATCATTTTCTGCAGTCTTAAAGCTTTCAGTTTTTATAAATTTAATCAGGAAATAATCAATGATGAGTAAGAAAAGAACCTTTGACAGGGCTTTTTGGCTTGAAAGGGAATTAAATCGTAATTTGAATTACATAATATTCATTAGGAAAGTTATCAATATCTGTATGTGAGATGTTCAGGTTTTGACTAGGATCCCTGACCTGCTATCAATAGTTCTGTCAGAGACTGTCAGCAGGGTATCAGACACCATAGAGGGAACAATTAACAATAACAATAGTTTCCTTATAACAATAGTTTCCTTATTGAATAATCATAATTTTACACAATATGAAAAATAACAAAAAGATATTGTCACTTAATTAAAACACAATACAATGAGTATGGAATAAAACTTGAAGATTGTCCAATATTCAGAGTCTTAGTTCAAATGTTTGGACAGAAATTTACACACTTGAAAAAAACCAAACCATGTAATTGAATTAAGATAAGACTTTCCTAGGTTATCTTTAGAACTGAATTACACTTGATTTACCTTACCAAACAGAGATGTCCCTGGTGTAACAATGTTGTAGCCAGTTCTGTGTCAGAATGTGGATCCATAACTGCAATCCAATATATTGTGTGTGTTACAAAATGTATGGAAGACGGCACACTGCAAGAAACCCTAGCTGGCCAGAAGGCTGCCCAGACTTGGACAGCTCACAAAGAAAGCCTGGACTTTCTTCATTGTGATAATCCAGAGATTTGGAGGTAGTTACAAGGGAACCAACCCTATCCTTTCTCCAAGGAATATCCACAACGGGACCGACCTGTACCAGTCGGACACTGGTGGGACAGGATTGGCACCAAATGTATGACTAGCCTGGTAAAAGGCTACCATTGCTGGGAACATCAGTAACAGACCAACACAGCATATCAAGGGCTAATTGCCTTCAGCCAGGGACAAAATGTATACAGACACAAATCTATAACATACATAGTACCCCCTCCCCTAACACAGTGTACCCCCTCCCCTAACACAGTGTACCCCCTCCCCTAACACAGTGTACCCCCTCCCCTAACACAGTGTATCCCCTCCCCTAACACAGTGTACCCCCTCCCCTAACACAGTGTACCCCCTCCCCTAACACAGTGTACCCCCTCCCCTAACACAGTTTACCCCCTCCCTAACATCCCCAAACAGACAGTATCCCCTCCAAAACGGCCCCCAATGGACAGTACTCCCTCCCCAAAAACCCCAATGGCAGTACCCCTACCAAACAGCCCCAATGGACAGTACCCCTTTCCCAAAGGAATGAACCTCCTCCCATGCTTGCTGACCCTCCTCACCAACTAACATTGATCATTGTGCCTCTATAAATAACAGGTTGTTTATATCTTACAACTAAACACACTTGTACAAATTCTACAAGTGAAACTAAACTCGTGTTTTACATAGAGAATTAGCTTCATCTATTCTCAGTTTACTGTTTAAACAGGCACATTCCAACCCGATTCCCATATGTATTTTTTATGTCTTTGAAAAACCATAATACATATAACGACTATGGGTTGGATAATTGTGCTAATTCCCTGTGCTGTTAGAATATCTAGTTTTATGATAAAGTACATGTGTGTATATACCCTCAAATTGATACATCAACATAAACAAAATATTCTGCATGCATGGTTCCAAAATAAGTGGGACTGGCTTGAATTATAAACTTTTTAAATTTCAGCAAAATCAATTCTATAGAAATTAAAGTTTTAATTATTCAAGATGGCTGGCTTATGGTCATGATACATGTACGTGAATTCAATTTGGTTCATATTTAGGCTAGGAAAATGAACTGGTCATTTAACCTAAAGTGAATCTTTTCTTTTTGATATGATTTTATAGTACCAAAATAAAGGGTAATGGGTGACACTGAATAGATGAGGAAAGAATTACATATTTCAAATTTTGGTAAAGCTTTAATTTGAATTTGTGAGCCAAGAGTATCATATTTATTCTTGCATGTTCATATTTAAACAGACCATATCATTTACTTATACCGAGTGAGCTATTTTCCAGGATTTACCAGATGGAGTGCAGGAAATGCTTCAGAGGATGTCTGAATGTGTTGGGTACTTATGGTGTGGTTGTTATTGTTGTCTTTGCATACCTGGTTGATTATACTTTTATCTAATGTGATTACCTTACAACCCAACCATTTACCTTCACTCCTGACCACCCTTCACCACCCCAAATCCCCCCACCCCAGGTGTTAGCTTCACTCCTGACTACCCACCCTCTACCCCCATTCCTACCCCCTGGCCCCTAACCAACCCCTGCTCCAGTTACCTTCACTCCTGGCTATACCCACGTTCTACCCCCACCCCTTATCCCCATCCCTACCCCTAACCCCTTTCTCCAGTTACCTTCACTCCTGGCTATACCCACCTTCTACCCTCACCCCTTACCCCCATCCCTACCCCTAACCCCTGTCTCCAGTTACCTTCACTCCTGGCTATACCCACGTTCTACCCCCACCCCAGGTGTTAGCTTCACTCCTGCCTACCCACCCTCTACCCCCATTCCTACCCCCTGGCCCCTAACCAACCCCTGCTCCAGTTACCTTCACTCCTGGCAACCCACCCCTTACCCACATCCCTACCCTAACCCCCGCCTCAAGTTACCTTCACTTCTGGCAACCCACCTCCTACCCCTTTCCCAACCCCCACCTCCAGTTACCTTCACTCCTGGCTACTCACCCACTACCCCTACCCCCATCCCTACCCCCACCCTCAACTCCAGTTACCTTCACTCCTGGCCAATCATCCCCTAGCCCCACCCCTTACTCCCAACCCACCTCCAGCTACCTTCACTCCTGGCCGCTCACCCCCTACTCTCACCCCCACCTCCAGCTACCTTCACTCTTGGCTGCTCACCCCCTACTCTCAACCCCACCTCCAGCTACCTTCACTCCTGGCCGCTCACCCCCTACTCTCACCCCCACCTCCAGTTACCTTCACTTATGGCAACCCACCCCTTACCCCTATCCCTACCCTAACTCCTACCTCCAGTTACCTTCACTTACACCCCTAACCACCCAGTTATATTTCCTTCACTATCTTACCTTCCCTATCAGACAGGTACATGTTTTTTCTTATAAATAAATGCATCACATTACCAGCAATATGTATGTTTTTATTATCCAGCATGTGACTGTGATCTAATAATGTGTGATGCGATTTTTCTAGGCAAACATTTAAGAAAGATAAAATATGTAGCCTTGGTTGAATTTAGCTGCGGATTTACAGCAGTATGATAATATATCAGCATTTGCTGGAGCCGCTGTGAAGGAATGAAAAGATTAAATAAATAAATTGTATGGGTGCTGTGAAGGAAATACAAATTTTGTCAGTACCAGTATTTCCAAATGAACAGCAGACTATGCTCTCAGTAGGCATATTCTTTCAATGTCTAACTGCTGTATTCTATTTCTGGCTGAGTTTTTACAGACCTGTGTGTTACTAGGGGGTGGGCCATGTGGCAGCACAGTCGTAAGGTAACTCATAGGTCAAAGGTAGGATCAGGTCAGAGTTCAAGTTCTGTCAAAGAGGACAGGAAAATCAGTGTGACAACAGATTATCATTTTTTTCTCTCCCTTAACAGAAAGAAATTTCTCAGTTCTGAGAACAAATTTGATTCATCTCCATTTGTAGATAATTCAATGCTTTTGAGTGCTGATGGAAACAATTACTCCATTTGATGGGAACTGTAATATATCATTGGGTGGTCAGGTGATACAGTGGTAACACTAATGTATCATTGGGTGGTCAGGTGATACAGTGGTAACACACTAATGTATCATTGGGTGGTCAGGTGATACAGTGGTAACACACTAATGTATCATTGGGTGGTCAGGTGATACAGTGGTAACACACAAATGTATCATTGGGTGGTCAGGTGATACAGTGGTAACACACTAATGTATCATTGGGTGGTCAGGTGATACAGTGGTAACACACTAATGTATCATTGGGTGGTCAGGTGATACAGTGGTAACACACTAATGTATCATTGGGTGGTCAGGTGATACAGTGGTAACACACTAATGTATCATTGGGTGGTCAGGTGATACAGTGGTAACACAATAATGTATCATTGGGTGGTCAGGTGATACAGTGGTAACACACTAATGTATCATTGGGTGGTCAGGTGATACAGTGGTAACACACTAATGTATCATTGGGTGGTCAGGTGATACAGTGGTAACATAGTAATGTATCATTGGGTGGTCAGGTGATACAGTGGTAACACACTAATGTATCATTGGGTGGTCAGGTGATACAGTGGTAACACACTAATGTATCATTGGGTGGTCAGGTGATACAGTGGTAACACACTAATGTATCATTGGGTGGTCAGGTGATACAGTGGTAACACACTAATGTATCATTGGGTGGTCAGGTGATACAGTGGTAACACTAATGTATCATTGGGTGGTCAGGTGATACAGTGGTAACACACTAATGTATCATTGGGTGGTCAGGTGATACAGTGGTAACACACTAATGTATCATTGGGTGGTCAGGTGATACAGTGGTAACACACTAATGTATCATTGGGTGGTCAGGTGATACAGTGGTAACACACTAATGTATCATTGGGTGGTCAGGTGATACAGTGGTAACACACTAATGTATCATTGGGTGGTCAGGTGATACAGTGGTAACACACTAATGTATCATTGGGTGGTCAGGTGATACAGTGGTAACACACTAATGTATCATTGGGTGGTCAGGTGATACAGTGGTAACACACTAATGTATCATTGGGTGGTCAGGTGATACAGTGGTAACACACTAATGTATCATTGGGTGGTCAGGTGATACAGTGGTAACACACTAATGTATCATTGGGTGGTCAGGTGATACAGTGGTAACACACTAATGTATCATTGGGTGGTCAGGTGATACAGTGGTAACACACTAATGTATCATTGGGTGGTCAGGTGATACAGTGGTAACACACTAATGTATCATTGGGTGGTCAGGTGATACAGTGGTAACACACTAATGTATCATTGGGTGGTCAGGTGATACAGTGGTAACACACTAATGTATCATTGGGTGGTCAGGTGATACAGTGGTAACACACTAATGTATCATTGGGTGGTCAGGTGATACAGTGGTAACACTATAATGTATCATTGGGTGGTCAGGTGATACAGTGGTAACACACTAATGTATCATTGGGTGGTCAGGTGATACAGTGGTAACACTAATGTATCATTGGGTGGTCAGGTGATACAGTGGTAACACCCTAATGTATCATTGGGTGGTCAGGTGATACAGTGGTAACACACTAATGTATCATTGGGTGGTCAGGTGATACAGTGGTAACACACTAATGTATCATTGGGTGGTCAGGTGATACAGTGGTAACACACTAATGTATCATTGGGTGGTCAGGTGATACAATGGTAACACTAATGTATCATTGAGTGGTCAGGTGATACAGTGGTAACACACTAATGTATCATTGGGTGGTCAGGTGATACAGTGGTAACACTAATGTATCATTGGGTGGTCAGGTGATACAGCGGTAACACTAATGTATCATTGGGTGGTCAGGTGATACAGTGGTAACACACTAATGTATCATTGGGTGGTCAGGTGATACAGTGATAACACACTAATGTATCATTGAGTGGTCAGGTGATACAGTGGTAACACTAATGTATCATTGGGTGGTCAGGTGATACAGCGGTAACACTAATGTATCATTGGGTGGTCAGGTGATACAGTGGTAACACTAATGTATCATTAGGTGGTCAGGTGATACAGTGGTAACACACTAATGTATCATTGGGTGGTCAGGTGATACAGTGGTAACACACTAATGTATCATTAGGTGGTCAGGTGATACAGTGGTAACACACTAATGTATCATTGGGTGGTCAGGTGATACAGTGGTAACAAACTAATGTATCATTGGGTGGTCAGGTGATACAGTGGTAACACACTAATGTATCATTGGGTGGTGACATGTGATACAGTGGTAAAACACTAATGTATCATTGGGTGGTCAGGTGATACAGTGGTAACACTAATGTATCATTGGGTGGTCAGGTGATACAGTGGTAACACTAATGTATCATTGGGTGGTCAGGTGATACAGTGGTAACACACTAATGTATCAATGGGTGGTCAGGTGATACAGTGGTAACACACTAATGTATCATTGGGTGGTCAGGTGATACAGTGGTAACAAACTAATGTATCATTGGGTGGTCAGGTGATACAGTGGTAACAAACTAATGTATCATTGGATGGTCAGGTGATACAGTGGTAACATAGTAATGTATCATTGGGTGAGGTGATAGAGTGGTAACACTAATGTATCATTGGGTGGTCAGGTGATACAGTGGTAACACTAATGTATCATTGGATGAGGTGATACAGTGGTAACACACTAATGTATCATTGGGTGGTCAGGTGATACAGTGGTAACACACTAATGTATCATTAGGTGGTCAGGTGATACAGTGGTAACACACTAATGTATCATTGGGTGGTCAGGTGTTACAGTGGTAACACTAATGTATCATTGGGTGGTCAGGTGATACAGTGGTAACACACTAATGTATCATTGGGTGGTCAGGTGATACAGCGGTAACACACTAATGTATCATTGGGTGGTCAGGTGATACAGTGGTAACACACTAATGTATCATTGGGTGGTCAGGTGATACAGTGGTAACACACTAATGTATCATTGGGTGGTCAGGTGATATAGTGGTAACACACTAATGTATCATTGGGTGGTCAGGTGATACAGTGGTAACACACTAATGTATCATTGGGTGGTCAGGTGATACAGTGGTAACACTATAATGTATCATTGGGTGGTCAGGTGATACAGTGGTAACACACTAATGTATCATTGGGTGGTCAGGTGATACAGTGGTAACACTAACGTATCATTGGGTGGTCAGGTGATACAGTGGTAACACACTAATGTATCATTGGGTGGTCAGGTGATACAGTGGTAACACACTGATATATCATTGGGTGGTCAGGTGATACAGTGGTAACACACTAATGTATCATTAGGTGGTCAGGTGATACAGTGGTAACACTAATGTATCATTGGGTGGTCAGGTGATACAGTGGTAACACACTAATGTATCATTGGGTGGTCAGGTGATACAGTGGTAACACACTAATGTATCTTTGGGTGGTCAGGTGATACAGTGGTAACACACTAATGTATCATTGGGTGGTCAGGTGATACAGTGGTAACACTAATGCATCATTGGGTGGTCAGGTGATACAGTGGTAACACACTAATGTATCGTTGGGTGGTCAGGTGATACAGTGGTAACACTAATGTATCATTGGGTGGTCAGGTGATACAGTGGTAACACACTAATGTATCATTAGGTGGTCAGGTGATACAGTGGTAACACTAATGTATCATTTGGTGGTCAGGTGATACAGTGGTAACACACTAATGTATCATTGGGTGGTCAGGTGATACAGTGGTAACACACTAATGTATCATTGGGTGGTCAGGTGATACAGTGGTAACACACTAATGTATCATTGGGTGGTCAGGTGATACAGTGGTAACACACTAATGTATCATTGGGTGGTCAGGTGATACAGTGGTAACACTAATGTATCATTGGGTGGTCAGGTGATACAGTGATAACACACTAATGTATCATTGGGTTGTCAGGTGATACAGTGGTAACACACTAATGTATCATTGGGTGGTCAGGTGATACAGTGGTAACATACTAATGTATCATTGGGTGGTCAGGTGATACAGTGGTAACACACTAATGTATCATTGGGTGGTCAGGTGATACAGTGGTAACACTAATGCATCATTGGGTGGTCAGGTGATACAGTGGTAACACCCTAATGTATCATTGGGAGGTCAGGTGATACAGTGGTAACACACTAATGTATCATTAGGTGGTCAGGTGATACAGTGGTAACACACTAATGTATCATTGGGTGGTCAGGTGATACAGTGGTAACACACTAATGTATCATTGGGTGGTCAGGTGATACAATGGTAACACTAATGTATCATTGAGTGGTCAGGTGATACAGTGGTAACACACTAATGTATCATTGGGTGGTCAGGTGATACAGTGGTAACACTAATGTATCATTGGGTGGTCAGGTGATACAGCGGTAACACTAATGTATCATTGGGTGGTCAGGTGATACAGTGGTAACACACTAATGTATCATTAGGTGGTCAGGTGATACAGTGGTAACACACTAATGTATCATTGGGTGGTCAGGTGATACAGTGGTAACACACTAATGTATCATTGGGTGGTCAGGTGATACAGTGGTAACACACTAATGTATCATTGGGTGGTCAGGTGATACAGTGATAACACACTAATGTATCATTGAGTGGTCAGGTGATACAGTGGTAACACTAATGTATCATTGGGTGGTCAGGTGATACAGCGGTAACACTAATGTATCATTGGGTGGTCAGGTGATACAGTGGTAACACTAATGTATCATTAGGTGGTCAGGTGATACAGTGGTAACACACTAATGTATCATTGGGTGGTCAGGTGATACAGTGGTAACACACTAATGTATCATTAGGGTGGTCAGGTGATACAGTGGTAACACACTAATGTATCATTGGGTGGTCAGGTGATACAGTGGTAACAAACTAATGTATCATTGGGTGGTCAGGTGATACAGTGGTAACACACTAATGTATCATTGGGTGGTGACATGTGATACAGTGGTAACACACTAATGTATCATTGGGTGGTCAGGTGATACAGTGGTAACACTAATGTATCATTGGGTGGTCAGGTGATACAGTGGTAACACTAATGTATCATTGGGTGGTCAGGTGATACAGTGGTAACACACTAATGTATCAATGGGTGGTCAGGTGATACAGTGGTAACACACTAATGTATCATTGGGTGGTCAGGTGATACAGTGGTAACAAACTAATGTATCATTGGGTGGTCAGGTGATACAGTGGTAACAAACTAATGTATCATTGGGTGGTCAGGTGATACAGTGGTAACATAGTAATGTATCATTGGGTGAGGTGATACAGTGGTAACACTAATGTATCATTGGGTGGTCAGGTGATACAGTGGTAACACTAATGTATCATTGGATGAGGTGATACAGTGGTAACACACTAATGTATCATTGGGTGGTCAGGTGATACAGTGGTAACACACTAATGTATCATTAGGTGGTCAGGTGATACAGTGGTAACACACTAATGTATCATTGGGTGGTCAGGTGTTACAGTGGTAACACTAATGTATCATTGGGTGGTCAGGTGATACAGTGGTAACACACTAATGTATCATTGGGTGGTCAGGTGATACAGTGGTAACACACTAATGTATCATTGGGTGGTCAGGTGATACAGTGGTAACACACTAATGTATCATTGGGTGGTCAGGTGATACAGTGGTAACACACTAATGTATCATTGGGTGGTCAGGTGATACTAGTGGTAACACACTAATGTATCATTGGGTGGTCAGGTGATACAGTGGTAACACACTAATGTATCATTGGGTGGTCAGGTGATACAGTGGTAACACTAATGTATCATTGGGTGGTCAGGTGATACAGTGGTAACACACTAATGTATCATTGGGTGGTCAGGTGATACAGTGGTAACACTAATGTATCATTGGGTGGTCAGGTGATACAGTGGTAACACACTAATGTATCATTGGGTGGTCAGGTGATACAGTGGTAACACACTAATGTATCATTGGGTGGTCAGGTGATACAGTGGTAACACACTAATGTATCATTAGGTGGTCAGGTGATACAGTGGTAACACTAATGTATCATTGGGTGGTCAGGTGATACAGTGGTAACACACTAATGTATCATTGGGTGGTCAGGTGATACAGTGGTAACACACTAATGTATCTTTGGGTGGTCAGGTGATACAGTGGTAACACACTAATGTATCATTGGGTGGTCAGGTGATACAGTGGTAACACTAATGCATCATTGGGTGGTCAGGTGATACAGTGGTAACACACTAATGTATCATTGAGTGGTCAGGTGATACAGTGGTAACACTAATGTATCATTAGGTGGTCAGGTGATACAGTGGTAACACATTTGCCTTTCACCTATAGACAACATGGGTTTGATTTCCAAATTGAACGTGGAAAGGTATAGGGTCACCTGCCTGACTATGTGGCTTTGTGCTCCACGTACTCTGATTCCCTCCCACATTTAGACCCAGCTCTCACTCAATTCCATCTGGGCAAACAAGAGTGGTTGTATAAGCTGGTATAACTTGTTTTGCAATTGTTGTAAAACACATAAAGTTCATTTTTGTCTAATTCATGTACACACAATAAAACATACAATCAATAATTCCACAGAATCGGATGTGCTTTAGCAATACAGAACAGGATCCTTTGGTAAATGAGCACCTCAAGAAGTTTGAGCTTGATCTGCCCAAGAGAACTAGAAATATTGCAAGGAAACTGATTTTCTATTGATAGTAACAGTGACCTTGACCTTCAACTTAAGACCAGTCAAAAAGCAATCCCATGCAAGCACTTGTGGTAAGGAAAAACTACTGCAAATTGAGTTTGATAGAAGTAACAATGCAAAGGAACTGGAGCTATCACATGGACACAAATTTTCTATTTTTAGTAACAGTGACCTTTGACTCAATAAACCACACAATTATACACAACAAGATGCCTGATGGGCCTGTCTGCATTGCTCATATGCATGGTATTCTAGCGAATGATTTTCTTCTCTCTATTAATAAAAAGGACTTTATACTTTTACTTAAAAGAACTCCTGTGACCTTATCAGGGGTCAAAATCAGGAACCTAACAGTCAAATATTTCAATTCTATGTCTTTTAGTTAATCAGATAAAGAGGTTTGAGTCTTTTAACAAATTTGACTCCTGTGACTTTGAGTATGTGCCAAGGTCATTTCTGATTGCAACATTTGTGAAGAATCATCTAAGGCATCCAAAAGCCAAATGTACAAAAATGTATTTGTTTTAAACATTTCTTTTAATTACAAGTCAAGTCATTAGAATTTTTAGACAGATTTGACTCCTGTGAAATGTTTGTTCACAAAATTTGTTGAGCTTTAAGGCTTTTGATATTTTTTAGAAGAAATTGTTCAAAGGAAACTGTTGATGCCACACGAATGATGGACACCACACCACGCCATAAACACTTGGCCCTGCAGTTTATAATCACCTACCTGACTGTCCTTGATCTAATGTTATATGATACTTACAGGGCTTCATTAATAATACCCATGGAATTAATTGCCTACTAGAACCAGTGATTCATCTTGTATCATTTCAAACATGAGTATAAAGCTGTATCAGATGAACATTATACAACAAACAATAGCAAATTAATCTACTGTGATCTCCATGTATAGTATATACAAATGATACACAGCTATTGTTATTACCAGGTTAATGACTGATACTTACATTATGTATGTGGTCTGGTGTCAGGTTTTATCTACTATACACATGTATAATACAGTCTTATTTTGTATTGTTCAACAAGATGCATGCTTGCAGTGTATTTGTGTGCTTTGAGAGGCTGCAGTTTTGTGTTAATTTGTCTTCTTGATAACACGAAACTTGTGTCAACTTTGTACATGTAGTGCTACCTCACTGAAGTATACTGCTGAAGACATCCAGCAGGACACACCACCTGGTCACATTATACTGACAACAGGTGAACTACATGTAGATGTCCCACTAAAGAAATGCTGAGCGTTAAGCAAGAGTAAACTTAAACTGGCCACCAGACCCTATGTTTTATTTTCTCCAAGCTAAATTTTAATACATGTACTAGATTATCTGCCCTAGTTTGAAACTTAGAATCAGACATATCCTAGCAACCAAAATCATAAAGATCAATTTCATTTATAATTTTAATATTCCAGAGACAGGGGGCCAGTCTAGAGTAAACTAGTAACTACCATTTTTAATTCTGGTATATCTAATGGCCACTGGGGCGAATGATCAATTAAAGGCTAAGAAGAAGAAAGTTGCTCTGACGGTTCAATCCTGTTTCTCCCAAAACTGAAAATCTAGGTAAAATTTTTTTGGGAGAAACAGGATTTGTTTACACAGGGGTCTAATTATTAAGTAAACACAGAAGGTCATTATCTCTCTCATTCATTAATTGCAAAATCCAGGTAAATAAGGTAAATACAGGTAGATAGGTGATATAACTACAAAAACTTTAAAAAGTTAAAAATAATGCATTTATATTACACACATATATATACTTTTTACTGATGATATGATTTACTTGTACAGTGGATAACTAATAAGCACTATATATTATCTTCAAAATACAATATAATAAGCACCACATTTACATTGATACATACATTACAAATGAGCACTATTTATATCATAAACAAACCAATAGTTTACTCTTTCTGTATACTATTTGTACTGTATTACAAAAGATGAAGCAATGAGGATGCATTATTAACATAACTATGTGTATTTAGGAGTGAATCTGAAATTTAATAATAAATTCAACAGTATTCAAATACAGCCATCAAATCAGGGTCGTAAAGCAATGTTTGCACTTTTTACAAAATGTAATCACATGAAATTAAATATTGAAACTATGCTTCATCTTTTCGATTCATATGTTGGAAGTATTTTAAGCTATAGTTGCGAGATATGGGGATCATCAAAGGCAATTGGCGTTGAAAAGGTCCACACACATTTTTGCAAAAGAATACTTAATGTAAAAAAATCAACCTCAAATGCGATGGTGTATTGTGAACTAGGTCGTTTTCCACTACAATATTACTGGAAACTAAGGATAATTAAGTACTGGTTTAAGTTAACAACTACACAAAATTGTATTTTAAATCGTGCATATGGATTTTTAAGAAATTGTAATACAAAAAATTGTTTCAATTGGGTAACTTTTGTTAAAAATGAACTTTTTTCGCTTGGTTTTGGTCATGTGTGGGAAAACCAGCAAATGTATGCAAGTTATATTGACAATATTTTGCCAGTTATTAAGCAGATAATTTTTGACCAAGCTCAGCAACACCTACACCACTTATTAGAGTCATCCTCAAAATGTCATATATATAAACATCTTGTGGACAATGTAACATTACCTTTTTATCTTACCAAATATATTCCTAAAAGATATAGAATTTGTCTTACTAAGATACGTCTATCTGCACATTGTTTAGCCATTGAAGCTGGTAGATATAATAATACTCCAAGATTAAGACGATTTTGCAATATGTGTAATAATAGACAACAAATTGAAGATGAATATCATTTTATTCTTGAATGTAATAGTTATAGAAATTTAAGGAAAAGGTACATCAAGCGTTATTACTGGAATAACCCATCTGTTTTTAAATTAATCCAGCTATTCAGAGTACAAAATGTTAAGGAACTGTGTTCTCTAGGAAAATATATACATGAAGCTACTAAATTAAGAAATAATTACTAAACCAATCATTGAAGCTATGATGTCTCATTCTCTATATGTTATTTCCTGTTGTATACGCCATGCTGTAATTTGTATTTCATGTACAATGTTTTTGTGACTGATAGGCCGTACGGCCGAAAGTAATAAAAGAATTGAATTGAATTGAATTGAATATAAAAATAAGTCAATTATATAAAAAAAATGTTAAGATATATAAAAAAAAAATGTTAAGATATCAATAACTTTAATTAATTTATCATCTTATTAAAAAGAAGTCAATTATAATCACTTCTATAAATCTATTATAAATTATATACATAAATTGTAAATACAATTACACGTTTTATTTTAAAATTCAAACTATCTGTGAATATATGGATAAATCTATCAATTTATTTATTTGTCAACTGATACATTCAGTAATAGACACCTTAATTCACCTGTACAGGTAACAGGGACGTTGATTTACCGAATGTAAGGTCTTGTACAAAGGGGAGGGGGCAAATTACCAAGCAGGGAATCAGTGTTTAAAAAAAATCACAGAGAAGGAAGAAATGAAATACCCTATTGAGATTTTTTGTCAAATGGATTTATTTTTTAATTTTAAACTCATTTTGTTTGAATTATTTTGAAAATAATAGTATAAAGCAACAAATTTTAACATCCAAAGTTCTAATTTCTAAAAAAAAATTGTGGCTTAAAAAATGACTTTAAATAGCAAATCTTAAAATAAATGTTAACTTTAAAAACAAATTTAAAATTTTAAGTTTAACCGTCTGAGTAAATCTTGGTTGATGACTGCCCTATATCAGTGAGAAAATGTGCAGTACATATGTATATAATCTGTGATATGTGTATTACTTATCTTTAGGTAGTTCCAGTAGAGCGAGCTTGATTCAGGTTTTATTCTGAACAGCCCATTGATGATAATACACTGTAGGTACAACATGACCTATGACACTTTAGGACACATTAGATAATTGATTAACAACAATAAAGTTATAGACTTACCTGGACTCTATCTTTGGTTTTATACAATCTGTCACAAAATGCACACAGGATATGCATCCATAATGTCCAATAAAAGGAGAAATAAAAAAAAAATCAATTATTTGATATAAGTTTGTGTATACTTCCCTGATCACCAGAACCCATTAGTGCACAACCACAGCAATCTTACTCCATAAACTAATTTCACTGGTGCTTAACACCCAACACCCATTTGAATTGCCATAATCTCAACATCAGACCATATTCTGCTCTTTAAAAAACTCATCATAGAGCCTATTTTGACTAAATCTCTCAGCAGACTTCCTGCAGCTTTACAAAAATACTTTCATCCATTAATCTGATTATATAAAATCCTGACAACAGAATTTTCTGAAAGTCAATTATATTTCTGTACCATTTTTCCCTAAAGAACTCGAGCACAGCTGTAAATCTGCTGCAGTGTTTATATATCACTAACAGATTAGATGATTAGCAATCAAGATGAACTCCAATGCCAGTGGTATTCTACTTCTAAAGAAACGGCTCTAGTGTTTTGATATCCTGATCACTATCAACGATGAAGCACATCCGATATCAAACTAGTGATTGGTACCATGGCAGCACAAAGGGAGAGCACTTTTTACAACCCAAACATCCTATTTCTGATAAGTTTTTGAGTTTACTACACTGCTGTTAATATTAAAGATATGATATTCAGATGTATACTAAATTCAATGCATGTTGCTGGAATAGTTTAAAATACTATCTTACAAATCTAATGTAACAAAATCTACTAAAAAAAATTTCGGCACCATATAATATTCTTTTGGCCCTGGATATGACGTGACAGGTGGCATTATTGGTCAAGGTGAAGTATGTGATTGGTCAATGTAGCAGTAAATGCAAAATGCAGATATGCAGTTAAAAACAAAACAAAATTAAGATTGAATGCAAGCTGAATAAGTGGAAGTTTCTTTTCAAATGACACATTAATAAAATTATATCTCTGATTAAAATGCAGTCTTATTATCACCAAAAATGATTAAAACTGATATAATTTTGTTATCCGTGCTGTAACGCATAATTAGTTCGTTGATTTAGTTCACCAGCAGTTTTACATTATAACCACTAGCATTAAAACTATGGCGTTAATCATTTTTAAAGATATTTCTTATTTCAATTAAATATGATCATCTTAATCTAAAGTGAATCCATTGCACAGGTACTCTGGGTTACCGTAACACTAGCACTGTATTAAATTATGGTTGAATAATAAATATTGATATTGAATAAGGTTGATTTTTTTATGGTGATTTTTTCTTTAAAACAAAGAAGTGATTGCAAGACAAATTCATGATCATTCAGCTAATCTACGGCTATACTGTATTCTACGTTTTCTCAAAATCCGAAGGAGCATGTTAATGAATTGTTACATGGTAAAACAATCAGTACAGGTAAAGGTGAAAGGTCGTAAAACTGTGACCACGACCACCTCTCAAGCTGTAAGTCTTCACACGCCTTTTCCTATGATCTTAATCCCCTACACTCACCAGGCCCCGGCCGGTGGTGGCCGGTGGAAACACCCGAGTTGAAACATGGGGCGTCCTTAATCCCCTACACTCGAGTGACACTCGCAACCCTGAGGGTGAAAGAGAACCATAACACCTGACGCGTACTGTAAATATGTCCTGTAGAAGGTGGAGGGGAGGGGGGTGCAGTGGGTAGACATTCGGAAATGTGTACCCTGTAGAGGGTGGAGGGGAGGGAGGTATAGAGGGTAGACCTGAGGAAATATGTGTCCTGTAGAAGGTGAAGGGGAGGGAGGTACAGTGGGTAGACATGGGGAAATAAGTGTCCTGTAGAAGGTGGAGGGGAGGGAGGTACAGTGGGTAGACATGGGGAAATAAGTGTCCTGTAGAGGGTGGAGGAGAGGGAGGTACAATGTACAGTGGGTAGACATGGGGAAATATGTGTCCTGTAGAGGGTGGAGGGGAGGGAGATATAGAGGGTAGACCTTGGGAAATATGTGTCCCGTGGAGGAGAGGGAGGTACAGTGGGTAGACATGGGGAAATAAGTGTCCTGTAGAGGGTGGAGGAGAGGGATGTACAGTGGGTAGACCTAGGGAAGTAAGTGTCCTGTAGAGGGTGGAGGCGAGGGAGGTACAGTGGGTAGACCTAGGGAAATAAGTGTCCTGTAGAGGGTGGAGGAGAGGGATATGTACAGTTGGTAGTCATGGGGAAATGTGTGCCCTGTAGAGGGTGGAGGAGAGGGAGGTACAGTGGGTAGACATGGGGAAATGTGTGTCCTGTAGAGGGTGGAGGAGAGGGAGATACAGTGGGTAGACCTAGGAAAATAAGTGTCCTGTAGAGGGTGGAGGAGAGGGATGTACAGTTGGTAGTCATGGGGAAATGTGTGCCCTGTAGAGGGTAGAGGAGAGGGAGGTACAGTGGGTAGACCTAGGGAAATAAGTGTCCTGTAGAGGGTGGAGGAGAGGGAGGTTCAGTGGGTAGACATGGGGAAATGTGTGCCCTGTAGAGGGTGGAGGGGAGGGAGATACAGTGGGTAGTCATGGGGAAATGTGTGTCCTGTAGAGGGTGGAGGAGAGGGAGATATAGAGGGTAGACCTAGGGAAATAAGTGTCCTGTAGAGGGTGGAAGAGAGGGAGGTACAGTTGGTAGTCATGGGGAAATGTGTGCCCTGTAGAGGGTGGAGGAGAGGGAGGTACAGTTGGTAGACATAGGGAAATGTGTGCCCTGTAGAGGGTGGAAGAGAGGGAGGTACAGTTGGTAGACATGGGGAAATGTGTGCCCTGTAGAGGGTGGAAGAGAGGGAGGTACAGTGGGTAGACCTGAGGAAACATGTGTCCTGTAGAGGGTGGAGGAGAGGGAGGTACAGTGGGTAGACATGGGGAAATGTGTGCCCTGTAGAGGGTGGAGGCGAGGGAGGTATAAGGGTTTGAAAAACTGAAACAAACATTACTGCTGGCTATGTTTTCTGATCGCAACAGTATGAATTATTGAATTATATGATTAGTCATATCATATATTTATATTAGTGAGAAAAAAGTTTGTGTCAATGTGGAGTGAGTAAATATAGGAAAAATAACAAAGTTTCACAACCACCTTACAAATAATGTACGTGTACGCACATAACAAGTATACAAAATTTTACTATGGCCTGATCATGAGGAGACTGACTTTTAATATTTTAATTAATTGATCTTCTTGCTTTTCAACTTATACAATATCAGTTGAATCTAATTGTTGATATGAAGGTAATACGTTTATATTTTAATTTATGACAAATTATCATATTTATTAACAGTATTGTACTATATTGGAAGAAGGGTTTGTAATACCTTTCTCCATCAGTTCTGTGAGACATATGACATCTCAAAGTGTCAAATAATACATAAAATACTTAAGGGGGAAATATTTTTGCCATGATTTGTATTTACCTTAAAGTCAAATGATTTGACCTTAAGTGTAAAATTCTTCATTTGACGCTAAGGTCAAACTTTTCAACCAAAGTGTACAATATGTTCTTGCCACATATACAAAAATTAGCAAGATCTGTTTTCACCTAAGGTAAATGAAATGTGCATACATTACAATGGCAAGAAAATAAAAACATTCCCTTTATGATCAAAATATTTTTGCAATTATGTATCAATATTTTAATGTTGATAAAGTTTCCGAATGCTTAATGTTAAAAAATGTTGACATATCGACAAAAAAACTTTTTTTTGTCATTATGTGAGGAGTACGTTTTCATACTTAAAGGTAAAACATTTCACCATTAAGACATTTCTTTTTTTTTAGCTTGATATCAAATATTTTTCCTTTAATCTACTATTTTACACTTCCGCACGCCAAAAGACAATACAACGATGTCGATGACCACTCAAAATGAAGAGGGGTTTATGGTAGAACAAGACCAGATAAGACCATTGTTCTGGTACATGTATGATACATATAATTGCATATGGTTATTTTATGACCTAACATCCAATATCTCCATATTAATTATTTGGACAATGAGTCTATGATATATGGTATACTTAAATAAAAATCCTCAGACATAATTACTTACTTCATTCAAGATCGAAAATGAAAGCTCTTCAAAACGAGGTCGAAACGTCAACTTACGTTGAATGACTTCATGAATGGTGCGATGTTCATGTTGAAGTCGGAAGGGAAGGCGTAGCCTCTTTTCCTTATCGAAATGTAATAGACTAATAGGTAACCCCATTGCCTAAGTTAAGATTCCGACTTCCGGTCGTTTCAGTATGTCTCCAGTGGAGTTCACCTGTTCTGGGGCCGTATTGGGGGTGATTTTATGTATTGGTGTGAAAACGGAATTACCGACCAGCGGTTATATTGGAATATCAAACCAGTCCAGAACTACACTTTTAAAACAACAAAAATACATTTGTGAATGTACCCTTGCATGCTATATAAATATATGTCAGTTTTCACAAATCAGCTCAAAACTTGACATGGTGCCACTTTTTTACAATCGGGCGTCTAACGCATGTAGCTTCGAATTCCCTTATCTGACGTCTATCAAAAACGTTACAGTCTACCCCGGGGGAACTAGATATACACATATAGATATTGACTGGAAGGGAATCAGAAACTGGTGCTATCTGTATTTGTTCTAGTGTCAGTGGTGTGCGTTTGTTTTTGTTTTGTTTTTTTGGTTTTGGTTTTTTTTTTAATATATATATATGCATGTATTTCATTTGGTAAAGGTCTCTGATCACAGGGACCTGCAAATCAATTACTTTTTGTAAATTATGAAAATTGGTACCTTTTGGTAACCGTGACATAGGTGATCTGGCTCTTATACAAAAGAGTAACGTGAAGATTATATGGTGATGTGGAGAGTGTTAGTTTGACTAATCCGTAATTGTATCTAGAATATTGATATATATATATATATATAGAATTGTTATTACGTGTATTTTACACTGTACTCTCTATTAAACATATATCTGGTAAAAACGTAGCCAGTCCAAGCTTGATAAAACTTTCGTGATTTGGTATACATTTACAAAAATGTATGGCTGGCGTTCCTAATTTTTTTTTCCATACTTCACAAGTGCCGGAAATGAAAAATGAGGAAAGACAACTAGTCTAAACGACTGGAACAAGACATTTTCGAACTCAAGACGAAACTACTTGGGTCATCTTGTCTCAAAATAAAAATCCCGTCTTTAAATGACCATGACTATTTAGGGAGGTTAAACCGCCAAAGTGTCATAACAACATGTAGAAATTTGTTACTGTAGACGTGTAGACATTGGTTACTGTGGACAGGTAGTCACTGGTTACTGTCGACATGAAGACATTGGGTACTGTAGACATGTAGACATTGGTTACTGTAGAGGTGTAGACATTGGGTAATGTAGACATGTAGCCATTGGTTACTGTAGACATGTAGACATTGGTTACTGTAGACATGTAGACATTGGTTACTGTAGACATGTAGATATTGGTAACTGTAGACATGTAGACATTAGTTACTGTAGACATGAAGACATTGGGTACTGTAGACATGACGACAATGGTTAATGTAGACATTGGTTACTGTAGACATGTAGACATTGGTTACTGTAGACATGTAGACATTGGTTACTGTAGACATGTATACATTGGTTACTGTAGACATGTATACATTGGTTACTGTAGACTTGTAGACATTGGTTACTGTAGACATTGGTACTGTAGACATTGGTTACTGTAGACATGTAGACATTGGTTACTGTAGAGGTGTAGACATTGGGTAATGTAGACATGTATATATTGGTTACTGTAGACATGTAGACATTGGTTACTGTAGAGGTGTAGACATTGGGTAATGTAAACATGTAGATATTGGTTACTGTAGACATGTAGACATTGGTTACTGTAGACATGTAGACATTGGTTACTGTAGACATGTAGACATTGGTTACTGTAGACATGTAGACATTGGTTACTGTAGACATGTATACATTGGTTACTGTAGACATATAGACATTGGTTACTGTAGACGTGTAGACATTGGTTACTGTAGACGTGTAGACATTAGTTACTGTAGACATGTAGACATTGGTTACTGTAGACGTGTAGACATTGGTTACTGTAGACATTGGTTACTGTAGACATGTATACATTGGTTACTGTAGACATATAGACATTGGTTACTGTAGACATGTAGACATTGGTTACTGTAGACAGGTAGTCATTAGTTACTGTAGACATGTAGACATTGGTTACTGTAGACGTGTGGACATTGGTTATTGTAGACATGTAGACATTGGGTACTGTAGACGTGTAGACATTGGTTACTGTAGACATGTAGACATTGGTTACTGTAGACATGTAGACATTGGTTACTGTAGACATGTACACATTAGTTACTGTCGACATGTAGACATTAGTTACTGTAGACATGTAGATATTGGTTACTGTCGACATGTATACATTGGTTACTGTAGACATGTAGACATTGGTTACTGTAGACATGTAGACATTGGTTACTGTAGACATGTACACATTAGTTACTGTCGACATGTACACATTGGTTACTGTAGACATGTACACATTAGTTACTGTAGACATGTAGATATTGGTTACTGTCGACATGTATACATTGGTTACTGTAGACATGTAGACATTGGTTACTGTAGACATGTGGACATTGGTTACTGTAGACATGTACACATTAGTTACTGTCGACATGTACACACTGGTTACTGTAGACATGTAGACTTTGGTTACTGTAGACGTGTAGACATTGGTTACTGTAGACGTGTAGACATTGGTTATTGTAGACATGTAGAGATTGGTTGCTGTAGACATGTAGGCATTGGTTATTGTAGACATTGGTTACTGTAGACATTGGTTACTGTAGAAATGTATACATTGGTTACTGTAGACATGTAGACAATGGTTACTGTAGACATGTATACATTTGTTACTGTAGACGTGTAGACATTGGGTAGTGTAGACATGTATACATTGGTTACTGTAGACATTGGTTACTGTAGACATGTAGACATTAGTAACTGTAGACATGTAGATATTGGTTACTGTAGACATGTAGACATTGGTTACTGTAGACATGTAGACATTGGTTACTGTAGACATGTATACATTGGTTACTGTAGAGGTGTAGACATTGGTTATTGTAGACATGTAGAGATTGGTTACTGTAGACATGTAGACATTGGTTATTGTAGACATTGGTTACTGTAGACATTGGTTACTGTAGACATGTAGACATTTGTTACTGTAGACGTGTAGACATTGGGTACTGTAGACATTAGTTACTGTAGACAGATAGTCATTAGTTACTGTAGACATGCAGATATTGGTTACTGTAGACGTGTAGACATTGGTTACTGTATACATGTAGACATTGGTTACTGTATACATGTAGACATTGGTTACTGTAGAAATGTATACATTAGTTACTGTAGACATGTAGACATTGGGTACTGTAGACATGTAGACATTGGGTACTGTAGACATTAGTTACTGTAGACGTGTAGATGTTGGTTACTGTAGACATGTAGACATTGGTTACTGTAGACATGTAGACATTGGTTACTGTAGAAATGTATACATTAGTTACTGTAGACATGTAGACATTGGTTACTGTAGACATTGGTTACTGTAGACATGTAGACATTGGTTACTGTAGTCATTGGTTACTGTAGACATTGGTTACTGTAGACATTGGTTACTGTAGACATTGGTACTGTAGACATTGGTTACTGTAGACATTGGTACTGTAGACATTGGTTACTGTAGACATGTGGACTTTGGTTACTGTAGACATGTAGACATGTAGACATTGGTTACTGTAGACATGTAGTTATTGGTAACTGTAGACATGTAGGCATTGGTTATTGTAGACATTGGTTACTGCAGACATTGGTTACTGTAGACATGTAGACATTTGTTACTGTAGACGTGTAGATATTGGGTACTGTAGACATTAGTTACTGTAGACAGATAGATATTAGTTACTGTAGACATATAGACATTGGTTACTGTAGACATGTAGACATTTGTTACTGTAGAAATGTATACATTGGTTACTGTAGACATGTAGACAATGGTTACTGTAGACATGTATACATTTGTTACTGTAGACGTGTAGACATTGGTTACTGTAGACATTGGGTACTGTAGACATGTATACATTGGTTACTGTAGACATTGGTTACTGTAGACATGTAGACATTAGTAACTGTAGACATGTAGATATTGGTTACTGTAGACATGTAGACATTGGTTACTGTAGACATGTAGACATTGGTTACTGTAGACATGTATACATTGGTTACTGTAGAGGTGTAGACATTGGTTATTGTAGACATGTAGAGATTGGTTACTGTAGACATGTAGACATTGGTTATTGTAGACATTGGTTACTGTAGACATTGGTTACTGTAGACATGTAGACATTTGTTACTGTAGACGTGTAGACATTGGGTACTGTAGACATTAGTTACTGTAGACAGATAGTCATTAGTTACTGTAGACATGTAGATATTGGTTACTGTAGACGTGTAGACATTGGTTACTGTATACATGTAGACATTGGTTACTGTATACATGTAGACATTGGTTACTGTAGAAATGTATACATTAGTTACTGTAGACATGTAGACATTGGGTACTGTAGACATTAGTTACTGTAGACGTGTAGATATTGGTTACTGTAGACATGTAGACATTGGTTACTGTAGACATGTAGACATTGGTTACTGTAGAAATGTATACATTAGTTACTGTAGACATGTAGACATTGGTTACTGTAGACATTGGTTACTGTAGACATGTAGACATTGGTTACTGTAGTCATTGGTTACTGTAGACATTGGTTACTGTAGACATTGGTTACTGTAGACATTGGTTACTGTAGACATTGGTACTGTAGACATTGGTTACTGTAGACATTGGTTACTGTAGACATGTGGACTTTGGTTACTGTAGACATGTAGACATGTAGACATTGGTTACTGTAGACATGTAGATATTGGTAACTGTAGACATGTAGACATTGGTTACTGTAGACGTGTAGACATTAGGTACTGTAGACATTGGTTACTGTAGACAGGTAGTCATTAATTAATGTAGACATGTAGACATTTGTTACTGTAGAAATGTATACATTGGTTAATGTAAACATGTAGATATTGGTTATTGTAGACGTGTAGATATTGGTTATTGTAGACGTGTAGACATTGGTTACTGTAAACATGTAGACATTGGTTACTGTAGACATGTATACATTGGTTACTGTAGACATGTAGATATTGGTTATTGTAGACGTGTAGATATTGGGTACTGTAGACATTAGTTACTGTAGACAGATAGATATTAGTTACTGTAGACATATAGACATTGGTTACTGTAGACATGTAGACATTTGTTACTGTAGAAATGTATACATTGGTTACTGTAGACATGTAGACAATGGTTACTGTAGACATGTATACATTTGTTACTGTAGACGTGTAGACATTGGTTACTGTAGACATTGGGTACTGTAGACATGTATACATTGGTTACTGTAGACATTGGTTACTGTAGACATGTAGACATTAGTAACTGTAGACATGTAGATATTGGTTACTGTAGACATGTAGACATTGGTTACTGTAGACATGTAGACATTGGTTACTGTAGACATGTATACATTGGTTACTGTAGAGGTGTAGACATTGGTTATTGTAGACATGTAGAGATTGGTTACTGTAGACATGTAGACATTGGTTATTGTAGACATTGGTTACTGTAGACATTGGTTACTGTAGACATGTAGACATTTGTTACTGTAGACGTGTAGACATTGGGTACTGTAGACATTAGTTACTGTAGACAGATAGTCATTAGTTACTGTAGACATGTAGATATTGGTTACTGTAGACGTGTAGACATTGGTTACTGTATACATGTAGACATTGGTTACTGTATACATGTAGACATTGGTTACTGTAGAAATGTATACATTAGTTACTGTAGACATGTAGACATTGGGTACTGTAGACATTAGTTACTGTAGACGTGTAGATATTGGTTACTGTAGACATGTAGACATTGGTTACTGTAGACATGTAGACATTGGTTACTGTAGAAATGTATACATTAGTTACTGTAGACATGTAGACATTGGTTACTGTAGACATTGGTTACTGTAGACATGTAGACATTGGTTACTGTAGTCATTGGTTACTGTAGACATTGGTTACTGTAGACATTGGTTACTGTAGACATTGGTTACTGTAGACATTGGTACTGTAGACATTGGTTACTGTAGACATTGGTTACTGTAGACATGTGGACTTTGGTTACTGTAGACATGTAGACATGTAGACATTGGTTACTGTAGACATGTAGATATTGGTAACTGTAGACATGTAGACATTGGTTACTGTAGACGTGTAGACATTAGGTACTGTAGACATTGGTTACTGTAGACAGGTAGTCATTAATTAATGTAGACATGTAGACATTTGTTACTGTAGAAATGTATACATTGGTTAATGTAAACATGTAGATATTGGTTATTGTAGACGTGTAGATATTGGTTATTGTAGACGTGTAGACATTGGTTACTGTAAACATGTAGACATTGGTTACTGTAGACATGTATACATTGGTTACTGTAGACATGTAGATATTGGTTATTGTAGACGTGTAGATATTGGTTATTGTAGACGTGTAGACATTGGTTACTGTAGACATTTGTTACTATAGACATGTTGACATTGGGTACTGTAGACAGGTAGTCATTAGTTACTGTAGACATGTAGACATTGGTTACTGTAGACGTGTAGACATTGGTTACTGTAGACATGTAGACATTGGTTACTTTAGACATGTAGACATTGGTTACTGTAGACTTGTAGACATTGGTTACTGTAGATATGTATACATTGGTTACTGTAGACATGTAGACATTGGGTACTGTAGACATGTAGACATTGGTTACTGTAGACATTGGTTACTGTAGACATGTAGACATTGGTTACTGTAGACATTGGTTACTGTAGACATTGGTTACTATAGACATGTTGACATTGGGTACTGTAGACAGGTAGTCATTAGTTACTGTAGACATGTAGACATTGGTTACTGTAGACGTGTAGACATTGGTTACTGTAGACATGTAGACATTGGTTACTTTAGACATGTAGACATTGGTTGCTGTAGACTTGTAGACATTGGTTATTGTAGACATGTAGACATTGGTTACTGTAGACATGTAGACATTAGGGACTGTAGACATGTAGACATTGGTTACTGTAGACATGTAGATATTGGTAACTGTAGACATGTAGACATTGGTTACTGTAGACATGTAGACATTGGTTACTGTAGACATGTAGACATTGGTTACTGTAGACGTGTAGACATTGGTTACTGTAGATAGGTAGTCATTAGTTACTGTAGACATGTAGACATTGGTTACTGTAGACATGTAGACATTGGTTACTGTAGACATGTAGACATTGGTTACTGTAGACATGTAGACATTAGTTACTGTAGACATGTAGACATTGGTTACTGTAGACATGTAGACATTGGTTACTGTAGACATTGATTACTGTATACATGTATACATTGTTACTGTAGACATTGGTTACTGTAGACATGTAGACATTGGTTACTGTAGACATGTAGACATTGGTTACTGTAGACATTGGTTATTGAAGACATGTAGACATTGGTTATTGAAGACATGTAGACATTGGGTACTTTAGACATGTAGACATTGGTTACTGTAGACATGTAGACATTGGTTACTGTAGACATGTAGACATTAGTTACTGTAGACATGTAGACATTGGTTACTGTAGACATGTAGACATTGGTTACTGTAGACGTGTAGACATTGGTTACTGTAGACGTGTAGACATTAGTTACTGTTTATATGTTTACATTGGTTACTTTAGACATGTAGACATTGGTTGCTGTAGACTTGTAGACACTGGTTATTATAGACATGTATACATTGGTTACTGTAGACATGTAGACATTAGGTATTGTAGACTTGTAGACACTGGTTATTGTAGACATGTATACATTGGTTACTTTAGACATGTAGACATTGGTTACTGTAGACATGTAGACATTGATTACTGTAGACATGTAGACATTAGTTACTGTAGACATGTAGACATTGGTTACTGTAGACATGTAGACATTGGTTACTGTAGACGTGTAGACATTGGTTACTGTAGACATGTAGACATTGGTTACTGTAGACATGTAGACATTAGTTACTGTAGACATGTTGACATTGGGTACTGTAGACAGGTAGTCATTAGTTACTGTAGACATGTAGACATTGGTTACTGTAGACGTGTAGACATTGGTTACTGTAGACATGTAGACATTGGTTACTTTAGACATGTAGACATTGGTTACTGTAGACTTGTAGACATTGGTTACTGTAGATATGTATACATTGGTTACTGTAGACATGTAGACATTGGGTACTGTAGACATGTAGACATTGGTTACTGTAGACATTGGTTACTGTAGACATGTAGACATTGGTTACTGTAGACATTGGTTACTGTAGACATTGGTTACTATAGACATGTTGACATTGGGTACTGTAGACAGGTAGTCATTAGTTACTGTAGACATGTAGACATTGGTTACTGTAGACGTGTAGACATTGGTTACTGTAGACATGTAGACATTGGTTACTTTAGACATGTAGACATTGGTTGCTGTAGACTTGTAGACATTGGTTATTGTAGACATGTAGACATTGGTTACTGTAGACATGTAGACATTAGGGACTGTAGACATGTAGACATTGGTTACTGTAGACATGTAGATATTGGTAACTGTAGACATGTAGACATTGGTTACTGTAGACATGTAGACATTGGTTACTGTAGACATGTAGACATTGGTTACTGTAGACGTGTAGACATTGGTTACTGTAGATAGGTAGTCATTAGTTACTGTAGACATGTAGACATTGGTTACTGTAGACATGTAGACATTGGTTACTGTAGACATGTAGACATTGGTTACTGTAGACATGTAGACATTAGTTACTGTAGACATGTAGACATTGGTTACTGTAGACATGTAGACATTGGTTACTGTAGACATTGATTACTGTATACATGTATACATTGTTACTGTAGACATTGGTTACTGTAGACATTGGTTACTGTAGACATGTAGACATTGGTTACTGTAGACATGTAGACATTGGTTACTGTAGACATTGGTTATTGAAGACATGTAGACATTGGTTATTGAAGACATGTAGACATTGGGTACTTTAGACATGTAGACATTGGTTACTGTAGACATGTAGACATTGGTTACTGTAGACATGTAGACATTAGTTACTGTAGACATGTAGACATTGGTTACTGTAGACATGTAGACATTGGTTACTGTAGACGTGTAGACATTGGTTACTGTAGACGTGTAGACATTAGTTACTGTTTATATGTTTACATTGGTTACTTTAGACATGTAGACATTGGTTGCTGTAGACTTGTAGACACTGGTTATTATAGACATGTATACATTGGTTACTGTAGACATGTAGACATTAGGTATTGTAGACTTGTAGACACTGGTTATTGTAGACATGTATACATTGGTTACTTTAGACATGTAGACATTGGTTACTGTAGACATGTAGACATTGATTACTGTAGACATGTAGACATTAGTTACTGTAGACATGTAGACATTGGTTACTGTAGACATGTAGACATTGGTTACTGTAGACGTGTAGACATTGGTTACTGTAGACATGTAGACATTGGTTACTGTAGACATGTAGACATTAGTTACTGTAGACATGTAGACATTGGTTACTGTAGACATGTAGACATTGGTTACTGTAGACGTATATACATTGGTTACTGTAGACGTGTAGACATTGGTTACTGTAGACGTGTAGACATTGGTTACTGTAGACATGTAGACATTGGTTACTGTAGACATGTAGACATTAGTTACTGTAGACATGTAGACATTGGTTATTGTAGACGTGTATACATTGGGTACTGTAGACGTGAAGACATTGGTTACTGTAGACATGTAGACATTGGTTACTGTAGACATGTAGACATTAGTTACTGTAGACATGTAGACATTGGTTATTGTAGACGTGTAGACATTGGGTACTGTAGACATGTAGACATTGGTTACTGTAGACATGTAGACATTGGTTACTGTAGACGTGTAGACATTAGTTACTGTTTATATGTTTACATTGGTTACTGTAGACATGTCGACATTGGGTACTGTGGACGTGTATACATTGGTTACTGTAGACATGTAGACATTGGTTACTGTAGACATGTAGACATTGGTTATTGTAGACGTGTAGACATTGGTTACTGTAGACATGTAGACATTGGGTACTGTAGACGTGTAGACATTGGTTACTGTAGACATGTCGACATTGGTTACTGTAGACGTGTAGACATTGGTTACTGTTTATATGTTTACATTGGTTACTGTAGACGTGTAGACATTGGTTCCTGTAGACATGTAGACATTGGTTACTGTAGATATGTAGACATTGGTTACTGTAGACATGTAGACATTAGTTACTGTAGACATGTAGACATTGGTTACTGTAGACATGTAGATATTGATTACTGTAGACTTGTAGACATTGGTTACTGTAGACATGTAGACATTGGTTACTGTAGAGGTGTAGACATTGGTTACTGTAGACATGTAGACATTGGTTACTGTAGACGTGTAGACATTTGTTACTGTAGACATTGGTTACTGTAGACATGTAGATATTGATTACTGTAGACATGTAGACATTTGTTACTGTAGACGTGTAGACATTGGTTACTGTAGACGTGTAGACATTGGTTACTGTAGACATGTAGACATTGGTTAATGTAGACATTGGTTACTATAGACGTGTAGACATTGGTTACTGTAGAAGGTAGACATTGGTTACTGTAGACATGTAGACATTGGTTACTGTAGACATGTAGACATTGGTTACTGTAGACATTGGTTACTGTAGACGTGTAGACATTGGTTACTGTAGACTTGTAGACATTGGTTACTGTAGACATGTAGACATTGGTTACTGTAGACGTGTAGACATTGGTTACTGTAGACATGTATACAATGGTTATTGTAGACATGTAGACATTGGTTACTGTAGACATGTAGACATTGGGTACTGTAGACATGTAGACATTGGTTACTGTAGACATGTAGACATTGGTCACTGTAGACATGTAGACATTGGTCACTGTAGACTTGTAGACATTGGTCACTGTAGACGTGTAGACATTGGTTACTGTAGACATGTATACAATGGTTATTGTAGACATGTAGACATTGGTTACTGTAGACATGTAGACATTGGGTACTGTAGACATGTAGACATTGGTTACTGTAGACATGTAGACATTGGTTACTGTAGACATGTATACAATGGTTATTGTAGACATGTAGACATTGGGTACTGTAGACATGTATACATTGGGTACTGTAGACATTGGGTACTGTAGACATGTATACAATGGTTATTGTAGACATGTAGACATTGGGTACTGTAGACGTGTAGACATTGGTTACTGTAGACATGTATACAATGGTTATTGTAGACATGTAGACATTGGTTACTGTAGACATGTAGACATTGGGTACTGTAGACATGTAGACATTGGTTACTGTAGACATGTAGACATTGGTTACTGTAGACATGTATACAATGGTTATTGTAGACATGTAGACATTGGGTACTGTAGACATGTAGACATTGGTTACTGTAGACATGTATACAATGGTTACTGTAGACGTGTAGATATTGGTAACTGTAGACATGTAGACATTGGTTACTGTAGACATGTAGACATTGGTCACTGTAGACATGTAGACATTGGGTACTGTAGACATGTAGACATTGGTTACTGTAGACATGTAGACATTGGTTACTGTAGACATGTATACAATGGTTATTGTAGACATGTAGACATTGGGTACTGTAGACATGTAGACATTGGTTACTGTAGACATGTAGACATTGGTCACTGTAGACATGTAGACATTGGTTACTGTAGACTTGTAGACATTGGTTAATGTAGACATTGGTTACTGTAGACGTGTAGACATTGGTTACTGTAGACTTGTAGACATTGGTCACTGTAGACATGTAGACATTGCTCCTACTGATTTGAAAGTTGGTTGATAAAAGTTACGCCGATGTCTTGAATTAATCATTGTAGTGCCAGGATTACGCTGCCATCTTAAAAAAAACATGCCATCGATAAGTCACTGACGAAGACAGTGACTTCTCTTTTGCTGGAAATGTAATAAATTAAATCTTTCTAAATACCCTATATACAAAAATGGTTTTATGCCCTTCTGATTCACAATGACGAGTGACACAGGCTGTCAAGATACACTCTGAATGAAGTGATACAAAGGGATATCGAGTAAATTATTGTTTTTTACATACTGGCGGCCTAAACAGGTTTTTAAAAAATCAAAATTGAACCAAATCCTGTAGGTTCACGGGACGATATCAACACAAGTATACACGTAGGCTGTTCGCTTACAGTCCCTTCTGCTACCGCAATTTCATTGTTTCGTAAGACTTATTTCCTGTCGATTTCATGACTAATATATACAAAGCAATCTTATGCCGCAATCGTGGCCACGTTGACGTTTGTTGTTCAACTGATAGATCTATAAAGAATTTCAAAATATATTTCTTTATACGGTAACCTGCTCAGAATGATCATTGTACGACAGTTTGGATATTCATTCACACTCCGTTTAGTGTTTCCTAGGTAACGCCGGTTTGTATATTTCAGCGTTTTACAGTATGCTATACGGTCAACTTTTACACATGTTAAGTAGTCTGCTATCACTAGATGAACCATCTTTTTTATCTATTGCATGCGTCGATCAAACGTATCAGTGTCTGCTTAAGGACATGCATATGTGGCTCTGAAAAAGCTATTGAACATATCATTATTACGTAATGGTATATATTGTAAGACGGTTTACAAACAAAGAGGTGGAATTTATTGCTTTTTTTTTTTTTTTTTTAAATATCGAAAAGTATTGATATCGCCATTGACGATCAGAAAGCGAGAAGTGATATTAGCATTGACGATCAGAAAGCGAGAAGTAATATCGCCATTGACGATCAGAAAGCGAGAAGTAATATTAGCATTGACAATCAGAAAGCAAGAAGTAATGTCGTCATTGACGATCAGAAAGCGAGAAATAATATCGTTATTGACGGCCAGAAAACGAGAAGTAATATCGTCAATGACGATCAGAAAACGAGAAATGATACTGCAGATAAAGTCAATTTAATTACTGAATTGCGTAGGAGATCATTATATCATTTTAGTCTTTTCCATTTCACCCTATGGCTTTAAATAACTACTGTGGCATGGCTAGCGAAATAGATAATTATAGACAGAAACAGACAAGCGTTATATTTGGATGTTCAAATAAGCTTCAAATTTAACAAAACTAATGAGGAATTTGATTACCGACTTAATGTAGTAAATGTCGCCCTGAAGCCACGAGTAAATGTTACGTTGGTTAACAGCTCCCTACCGTATTTATCATCTAATTAATACTGCTCGCTTGGATCCATTAGTACTTGCATCACTGAAAGATTTAAACACGTCCTGGCGGCGATTTCATTTCCGAATATACGCACGAATGATTAAAACAAACACAGAATCCACAGGAAACACAAATCCTCAGCGTTCGACCTCGAACAGTCATTTACCCATTACTCGTGGAACTGAAACTTCTGATTAATTTTAATATTTTTCATGACGGTTACTTAAATGGGTAAACTTTTGCTGGGTATAATAAATAAATAGCGATAGCAAATGACATGAAGTATAAAACAGGATAGCTAACATAAATCATTGGAAAGATATAATTAATTCTATTGCATCAATCATTGGAAGGTCTCCCGGTATTTTACTAATTGGCAGAGCACAGACAAATGTAATTCTAGAATGTTCGCATTCTCTGAGGGCATATTTCCTGACCAGGAGAGTGTAAATAGATAGAGAAATCGATAGCGTTCCCGGCGCCCCGAAAACTACCCCCTTATATCACATCACACATTGCATGTGGAGGCGTAGTTAGACTGCCCGCCAGCGTTCCATCGCCTTCTCTTCTTTTTCATACGCATAATATACTCTTCTCTCCTTCCTCATTTTACAGGCGAGATTTGGTCAGAAGTCGTCTACATAAAGTGTAAACTGCAGTGTCTAATTATATGTTCCGTGTTTAAATTGAGCACAAAACCCGCAACTTCATAAGAATAGACTTGCAGTATGTACGCCGTCGGCTTGGCTTGTTACCGATTAGCTACATTTTGTGCAGAACAATTCATGTAACATTAATTAATATTTTAAATCTTTGTTAGATTCGGTGTCCATTTCTCTGATCTAATTTGAATCGTCTAGCTTGCGGAACTTGGGCACATAGTTCGAATTTCCTCTTACTCCTCTTATTCCTGTTATTGACGGGAAATCTACTGGCCAGTAAATCGTAGTTTTTTGGAAAAAGTCAGAACTATAATCGAATTGCTGGTCACCAAACTGGACTTATCGACAAATTACACAACACCTAATCACCAAACTGTTACATGCCAGTATACCTGTCAGCTATCATATCATGTCTATCAGCTAAGTCCCACATGTCTCTCCACTAATGATCACATGTGTCTCAGCTAATGCTATCGTGTCTCAGCTAATGATCACATGTCTCTCAGCTAATGATCACGTGTATCTGATCTAATGGTCACGTGTATCTCAGCTAATGATCACTTGTCTCAGCTAATGATCACGTGCATCTCAGCTAATGATCACGTGTATCTCAGCTAATGATCACGTGTATCTCAGCTAATGATCACGTGTATCTCATCTAATGATCACATGCATCTCCGCTAATGATCACATGCTTTTCAGCTAATTATTACATTATCTGATCTAATGATCACGTGTCTCTCAGCTAATGATCACGTGTATCTGATCTAATGGTCACGTGTATCTCAGCTAATGATCACTTGTCTCAGCTAATGATCATTTGTCTCTCGGCTAATGATCACGTGTATCTCCGCTAATGATCACGTGTATCTCCGCTAATGATCACGTGAATCTCAGCTAATGATCACGTGTATCTCAGCTAATGATCACGTGTATCTGATATAATTATCACATGCTTCTCAGCTAATGATCACTTGTCTCTCAGCTAATGATCATATGTATCTCGGCTTATGATCACGTGTACAGTATCTCAGCTAATGATCATATGCTTCTCAGCTAATGATCACATGCTTCTCAGCTAATGCTATCGTGTCTCAGCTAATGATCACATGTCTCTCAGCTAATGATTACGTGTATCTCAGCTTATGATGACGTGTACAGTATCTCAGCTAATGATCACCTGTACAGTATCTCAGCTAATGATCACGTGTATCTCAGCTTATGATCACGTGTACAGTATGTCAGCTAATGATCACGTGTACAGTATCTCAGCTAATGATCACGTGTACAGTATCTCAGCTCATCATCACGTGTACAGTATCTTAGCTAATGATCACGTGTACAGTATCTCAGCTAATGATCGCGTGTATCTATGGTAATGATCACATGCATCTCCGCTAATAATCACGTGTATCTCAACTAATTATCACGTGCATCTCAGTTTATTATCACAAGTCTCTCTCAAATAATGCTCACTGTTTCGTGTCCCAGTTCATAGACTAGTTAATTTGAGTCCTTGGCCATAGCTCTTGCGACGATGTCAACTTATATTGTATGAAAATGCCTCTATCAATTTGTTAATTAAAGTGTTTACTAATCGCGAAGGTATAATATAAGAATTAATGTTTTAAACTGATTGTGTCGCTTAGTATTCAAGGGCTTTAAACATTCTTCTGTGGGATGTTACTGATTTGTGTTGCAGTTTTTTCAAAAGCAGTATGCTGAGATTTAAAATATGTGTTAAGACCTTTCTCTTGTTTCCTTACATAAATCTTCAGGGAAAATAACTTCCCGCTAATATACCGTATCTGAAACCTGAACATTGCAGATTACGTTAAGAACACCTCTAGATGTTACATGTATACTGGTAAATTAGTATGTTATTACGTTATACGTCTGCTCGGGTAACCTCGGCTAAGTGTGCATTGTCTATTACCGCACAAAGTAACATCCGAACCACCATTATCTTGTTATTGACCACGGCTGGTCAGATCACGCCTAATGGACGAGTATACCTAAGTAAATCTGTGCTGATCAGCGTCCAGCCTGATACGGACCAATTTACGGCACCAAGTTACAGCATAATGGTCAGAACCAATTTCCCGTAGATCAATAACAGTCGGATTTATGATAAAGGCCGGGGTTCGATAAGGCGCACATTACGGTCCATAAAAATGTATAAAAGCAACATAACACCAGTGTCTATAATAAAGAATGGGTATCGTTAAGGAGATCTTTATGGCCTCCCAACTATTGTCGATCAACGTAACATCAAAATACAAAGTAAAAGAATGTGTCCGATAACGACAAGCACAGCGCACGGAATCTTTGTCCTTTTCATCAGAACAGAATGATTTAGTATTATGGGATGGACATTGTACATATACTAGTTACTGTGTAACAAACAAGACTGGAATTGGGGGGAAAACTCCCTCGGGTACTTTTCCTGGCCAACAAAGTGACTACAAAGGCTCTAACTATTACCGACCAAATTAAATGTACTATCTTAGGGAACTCTGTGTAAACTACAGGTATTATGTTCTGTGACATACGCAGAGCTCACGACAGTGTCTGTAGAGGACTAAAACGAGAACAGAATATGAAACGATACACTTGAACAATACATGTATAATATACGTGGATGCTATTGTTTTACGCCCTATTAACACAATGATGTCATTGGAGTCTGTTGAACGCTTTATATTATAGCATGTCTGCGTATACCTTTAATTGTTTGAGGCTTTGATTCAAGGCGTTACTAAGTTAAGTTTTTGTAAGGAGGATTTCAAAAGTTAAACATAGATGGTTATTACGTTTCAATGCATTGAAATGAAACTTGTATTTGCAATTGTTCTTTATTCATTCGAGATAGGCTTCCAGCAGGATGGAGAGTCTTTCAAAATACAACCGATTAAAAAAACAACACCATATTGTTTGCCGAGGAAAGCATCAAGTGGCATCCGGGCTGTATGCAATCCTCATTAAAGTCATAAAGAATTAAACCATATTGTACAGTTGTACGTGATTATTTGTGATTATCAAAGTGAAATTAATAGCCTAGCTTGAGCTTTATTTTGATTCTCAATTGTACCAGTAGGTAAACACATACATTTTCTGGAAGCAAAATAACCTTGAGATTATGTTGAATCCCACAATAAGGAATTACATGGAAAATATTCACATGGCATGTGTAAACACCAGCCGAGGAAACGGAAGTAAGGCCGGACGATACTACTTCCGCTTCCTCTCGGGTTGTAATAACAAACTGGCTGGGAATACTCTAATGGAGAAATCTGTCAAAAACACACCCCTGTCAATGAAATCATGCGAAGAGAAACAATATATTGTACAATGTAATTTAGATGTCAAGACGGCTTAGGGAGTGATTCGACGTCTAACGTCATGCTGAGAACGACCGACAGTTTGTCAATTTCGACGATTCTTCATGTATCCATGCCTCTGAAGAATTCTAACATCAATTATAATGATTTCGGGACCAAGAGTTCTTGACCGGAAGTTAACAAAAGTGACCATTTTCCCGGGTCATCAATTTTCATTTCGACTTGATGGTTGGAGTGTATTTCAGCTATCTTGCACAGTTGGGTGCGCGTCCTGGGAATCGTGATGTGTTTTATCGAGCAAATCTTACATATCCTATAGTGTTTTGTGCGTGTGTATACGCGTTCGGGCGAGACTTCTGGAGTCTGGCCGCCAAATTACTTCACAACAAAACACGAATGTAAATCGTCACGTGACTGGTTCCGATTTCTACACAGCCAGACAACCATCTTTAAATCTCGTTTGTCGTTATCACGGCGGCTCTTGAAGGGTTTGAATATTTAATGTTTTTATCCTTGCGTTCTATGGACTACCATCCACTCCCGGTGGTTTGGTCCTTGTATTCTCTTCAACTTTTCACCAGACAGTCGGATCGCTTACAAATGTACTGTTTTATATCAAAAAAGAAAACACTTCTCAAAAGTTACCCTTCAAATCGAACGGCGGCCAATTACGTTTTGGCCCACAAAACGTTTGACGTATTCTCATATAAATAATGGTTCTTTATCGAGCGTTATTATCACAATATCAATAATAAGTCGGTAGAAATGACTGAAAATGAGTCAATAGCCAGGCGCTTTAATATAGACTGTTTCTACGTATATGTCGGAAAAGGCCATTGATGTGCTATTTGAAGGATTATGCGCGCGTAGCAGAAATAATTAATATGCGTTACTTTTTTCGGCCAACGTTAGTGCTGGTTAAACAAATGTTCTAGTAATTTAACTCATTTCAATATTAAATAACAACTATGCAATTATTTCATGGTAGATTTGATGTTGTATTGCTACGTTATGAAGGACTGTATTTCAGGGAAAGTAAGGAATTTGTATAAAACTATCCCGTGTACACGGGCTTGCGCAGACGAGGTCTGTTACGTCATATTTTCAGTTAAATCGAGGCTAGTTAAGGACTGTCGCTGTGCCAAACACAAGCAATCTTTAGGATTGCCTATAACCGTCAGACAAATCACAGTAAATGTGTACCATTGACCATACCAATTGAATTCCTGAATAACCCTAATTCACCGTTAGTTTAGCCTGTATTACCCCGCCACATAAAGTATTAAACGTGAAGGAGGATTAATGATGCCGCTCGATATGTTTTTATATACGTAATGCTGGGTCTATTTGTCAGTCAAATCCAATTTAATTGACAGTGAACTCGGAGTGGAGACAGAATTAATTGCGACCGATGCAAATCTAACCTGTTCGACACCCGACGATCAATAGTATGCTCCCGATAGACACTTTTTGACACTTGACTGACTCTGTTCAATAAATAAAGGTGTGCACTATTGAGGGCAAAGCCGAATCTATTTTGAACACACATAATTAAATCATCATTAAAATGTACAATGAACCAAAATAGACCGAAAAAGAAATGGAAAACAAATTACAAATTTTCAAAGTGAAAGTATATAAAAGTAAGGATTGGTTTGTTGGTTTATTTTGTTTAACGTCTTATTAACAGCTAAGGTCATTTAAGGACGGCCTCCCGTGCGTGCGACATGCATGCGTGTGGTGAGTGCGTATGCGTGTTTTGGGAGGCTGCGGTATGTTCGTGTTAAGTCTCCTTGTGATAGGCCGGAACTTTTGCCGATTTATAGTGCTACGTACCTCACTGAAGCATACTGCCGAATACACCCAGCAGAACACTCCAACCGGTCACATTAAACTGACAACGGGCGAACCAGTCGTCCCACTCCTAATATGCTGAGCGCTAAGCAGGAGTAGCAACTACCATTTTTAATGACTCTGGTATGTCTCGGCCAGGGGACAGAACCCAAAGCCTTCCTCACAGGGGCGAACGCTCAACTGAAGACCAAAAGTGAGGCATGGTCAAGGGAGACATTAGGAAGAAGAAAGTTGTTCAGAAAGAAGAGAAAAGATAATATCCCAAATTTAGTCGCCTCTTACGATCATGCAATGTGGGCAGCAGGTACAATTCTTACGCCCTACCTGCAGGGCATATAAAAGTAAGGAAAATTAATAGCACATATATATACTTCAAATGGAATTAAATTCAAATTTTCGAAAGTTTGCCGTCTAAAAATGAAAATAATGTTTTCCAGTTAACTGATACTACGGCACACCTTAAATGTTTTCACAAACACGAAGTCCGATACCATAGTCACCATTTCCGTTAAAGGATTTGACTGGATCGGGTCCTGGATGATTAAGGGAAATGGTCCTGTACGGAAATTTTATTGTCAAGACAATGTCCAGTTTCCAGAACTTGTCTATTAGAGAAGTATAGTGTATTGTTCCGACAAGAATCAACCCCCAGTCAGTCATAGCAAAGGCTTAAAAATGTATTACTATCCCCGCTGATACATAGCACGTGTAGACTAGGGCCAGGGGAACACTGTAGACTGGACGCCAATATTAGAGAGACCACGTGATACCAGAGTATGCTTTTAAAACCTTCTTATGACTGACCAAGCATCCATCCAATTCATATCGTCTACTGAGCAAATAACTGATTGCGTAGACAATTGTTAACATCCAAAACGTCTGTGTGTGTTCAATGATGACAACTAAACGTTATCGGCTAGCCGTTACATACACTTGTGTATTTCTGTAACTAACGCCATCTTACATGTCATTGTCATCACCGTAACGTCTGGTGTGTCAAACCAAGACATGAATCGGAGTTTATGTAATATTGTCACGATTATAATAAATTGTATGACTTAATGATTTCCTACATTATCGAATAAAGTGTCTAACCGGACAGCAGTTTAGCCGCGTGGACTTCGCCTACGTCGAGCTTGTGATTTTAGACGTAATGGCAACGGGATACATTATTAAATAAAATATCACATCAAAGAAGAAAGGTTTCGATTAATACATAGTGTACTATTTTGTTTAAGACATGTGTAGATTAGTTGAATATATGCCGTCCACAAATAAAAACGCCATCATATATAGCTAGTACTTACTTATACTTGTGTTTTAACTTAGCAGGGATGACTACGGAGTCAATTCACAATAAAGATATAAATATAGCCACCTTGACTATGACGAGATCATCTTTAACACAGACTTGTTATATTTTAACCCATTTAACAATTAACGCAGTCTTAATTTTAAATGTATGTTCACGTCCCTCATTTGAAAGATGTGACAATGTTATTGGCGACACACACTTCATATAGACAGCCTAGACACGACGTTATCACGACAGTATCGGGATAACAGCCTAGAGCCTGGTTATAGGTACAAATGTCATGTTCGGATGTCCTTTATCACATCCCGGAAGTAGAAAATCCGTCCCAATTATTAATGACAGAACCGGAAGTAAACATGATAAACACGGACACAGATTTCCCTTCAAGACAAGTCAAATTCCGGTGTTCAAAATAACTTGTTAAGCTATAACATTCATTTCATAAAGATTGACTAAGTAAATTATTTGCTGTATATCGACTAAACAGGAATATATCGATACTACTACAACTAGCATGGAATGCTTTTAAATATTATAAATATTTGGTATACAGGAAACTAATATAGGTGTACTTTATATATCAACTACCCGCATTACTTTGCTTTATTACAGAGAAATATAAAACAATAATTGATAAGTCTGTGATTCTGATAAACTAAATAAGTTAAACTAGTAGGCTTCGATGATAAACCTTTTCGAAAGTTTTGTTCTACTGGACTCCATACCTTGTTAATGTTGTTCAAAGGAAACTTGAGTTTGAATGTGCTAATAATGAAGTAAGATGGGTTCAGGTTTATCTAAATAATACTACTTTATTGTATGATGGGTTGAGTGTACCCTTATTTCTCACTGGCCAATTTCCTGTTTTCCTACATATGTTCGTGCTAAAATAGCTCAGCTGGGAAATTCCCTAGGCATTGCCAACCTGTTCGTGTTATTTATAGCACGAACAAGTCGGCAATCTTTGTCGCCAATCACGCAACGTGTTACTTTAGACAACAGCCAATCACAATGCTGGAAACAAACGATTGTTCGATATCACTTTGTTTACAATATATGGCAGACGAGATACCGCAACAACGTTTCGCTCCAACAAACAAAGAGGAATTACAAGATACTTTGAAGAAAAAAGACTTGTTGAGCACCCGGAAAAATACTTCAGGTGCAATAAATCTATTTCGGCCATATTAAAGTGCAAAAGGTCAGTCTGCATGCCGACTTTGAAAACTTTAGTTAACATGATTTGGTCAGGAACCTTGGGATTGTTTTATTCATTTGCTTTTGTTTGTCATATTACAATTATTAAACCAGCTATTGCCTTTTGTGTTCGGTGTACACGAGACTATACGGAACAGGTCAAGAGTTTGTTCACCTCGGCCTGTGGCCTTGATGAACAAACTCTTGACCAGGTTCGTGTAGTCTCGTGTTCACCTCCACAAAAGTCAATAATTATGGGTAATGGTTGTAGACCGCCTAATCTTTATAAAACATTCTCTCAGTCTGAATATCACTGATAATAGTATCTTGTTGGGCGACTTCAACGTTGATATCTATTTTTAAACCTCTATGGACTAACAATTTTACTTGCTAACTTTATTCCAGATGACAAACACTATATCTGAACCTATAACTATGGTCATTCAGCAGCATTATTAAATGCGGTTATTGTCCTTAACACGATCAACACCTTATTCAGCGAAGAAATTAATGTAGATCACAGTGTAATTTACAATAAGTTAAATGGCTTATTACATACATGTACATACCGTAATAACGCCGTGATTTTCTCTTCTTATTTCTGGTGATACATTTATACTGTCCAAAAGTACGGATCCATGATAAAGATAGGCTGAAAAGATTCTAACAAATAATGGTAACGAAGTAGCCTATATCATTAAACATTCTAGATGCAAATAAGGCAACAGTGTAAATAAGGTAACAGTGTAAAGATGGCAACAGTGAAAATAAGGCAACGGGACCTTATTGAGTAAAATAAAACAGAATTGTGTCGAACACGCTTGAATCCATTACATCTGATGAGTCGATTGTTATGTTCAGTCCGCATTTCCCCACTCTTTATCTTATCAAATTAAATACAGATACTTTGAACACTGTTAATTCGAGTACTGCGGTTGTGTGGAATATATCTTGCAGTTCGTTCCTTCTTGTAATCTTTTACTATGTGTATCGAACATTTTTTGTCGTGTATTTGCCAATAAATATAAAGCATGGTATTTGGAATCTAACGGAGAAATACTAAGTTTACTCTACCTCCTGGTCCTTATCAATGGCCGATTAAATCCGTTTTATGGTCAACCTTGAGCCCAAACAGCAGATACAAATGTATGTGATCACTATTTTCATTTTTTAGAATTAGACAAAAATGAATATTTGTACAATTTTTGAATCAAGTTAACCAAACTTGGATGTGTTTACACTTCGTATCAGCCTTTATCTTTTATTGAATCGCAATTAAAACATTTATAGGACACTGACAATTATGTCAATGCATGCATTTTTTGCGAGAGGTTTCTATTTAAAAAACTCTATTTCACATCATTTTAGAAAAATAATTCATTTTAGTGTCTGTTTTCTTTTTAATGTATTCATTTATTGTTAATGTGTGGTTTTGATCGTTTGATAGCGGATGCATATATCCGACTGATAAGAGCACCCAAATGAGAGCAATCTACTTAACACTGTTGTCAATTAAATGTAATCATAGCTGAAATGATTTTATCACAAAATGACAACGGATACGTGATTGGCTACATTGTGTGTCAATGCCTAATGAACTGTTTCAATAAATCATTCCCAGTCAAGGAAATATACGGATATGTTTTCTACAGAATGTTTACGCAACACGCATGAGCGTGTGTATTAATGTGTGACATGACCATATATGACCTTAATTGAAATGCCGCTAATTAATATGCAGAACTGACAATTTCAGAAATGCATGAAAATATTACAATTCATTAAAAATCACGACAAATAATAAATGACTTTATAATTTTTAAAGGATTGATAGAAATCTGTATATTAATTCAAGAATTTAAACAAAAACTGCGAACAAATTTTTGTGCTTTATCATTTCCGGAACATCGTGAAACGGACTTCAAGTGTTAGCCAATCAAATCGCATTAAACCATGTGACTGAAATATAGTCTCGGTCAAATATTAACATGTCAATCAATCAAATTGCTTTTAAAGTTTATTCAACGTGTGGTATAAACTGAATGTTATTCAACAGTTGTAATGAATGAGTTCATGCCTCGGGAGTGGAATAACACCCACCTTTTTTGGCAGAAACTTGTATCCCATATTTTTGTAAATTTACTATGCAAGAAAATGTGTTTAAATGAGATAAAGTAAACTATAGCAACACATTTCATTTAATTTGCAATCATTTTGAAACAAATTACTTGTATATATACTTAAAATAATCTCTTTTGTTGGCCCGCAGAGCACGAGTCGTCTAACAGTGGGAGGGAAGTGGAGTATCCGGAGACACCAACGACAGGTTACTCCATACTACGGTCCCACCCGACCACCAAAACAAATTGTAGTCAGTAACAATGGTATTGTTTCTTTCTTCATACATATACCGGTTGGACAAACAAATACGCCTGCTTGTCTGAACTAATCGCAAGGGTCAAAAGATGCACTGACATAGACACAGCAATCAAATGCTTAGTGTCAAACATGACATTGATCCAATAAGGGGATTGCAATTCAAGGGCACCTGTCTCATTTTAATTTATGAAGTGCGTGTCACGTGTTGTTCTCCTGAAATTAACACCCCGATAATGATACCACCTTAGACAATATGGCGTGTTTTTGCACAATTTTATAGCCGCTCATACTGACACAATAATTTTTTCAACAAATGCTGAAATTGAAAACTTGTCGTCCGACAGGTTTTAAGAAGACTTGGGGGAAATTGATGAACGCTGCTCAAAATTACGAAAGTCGGAGGATAATTAAATCAATGATATTCCTTTTGGTGAGTCACTCAGAAAGTTTTACTTGAAACAAACCATCAACACATGCTAATTGTCCATCTGCAGTTGCCGACAGACACTATTATTGTAATTCTGAGCTAAACGCCTGATCAAGTATAATTTTAGTACCGAAGTGACACCCAATGCACGTGCATACATATACCTAATTATCTGGCTGTGGTTGATTAATTAATCGATTGATTGATTGATTGATTGATTGATTGATTGATTGATAAATCACTTTCTTTAGTGTTTAAGTGAAACATTACACCGCCAGTTGTTGCATGAGTAATAACCACTATCAAAAACAGCCCTTATGCAGTGGAGTTTTCATTCTATTTCCATTAAATGCTCTTTTTTGCTGAATATCATGAGGAAGTAAAAAGTGGTCTGTGCCAATAACAGGCGTTACCATAATAACTCCGGGCTTAAATGGTATGACACACAGAATAGTGTGTACAAAAGGACTTAAATTGTATGACACACGAAATGGCGTGTACCTATCTGTATATTTTTGCGGTCTATCAAAGTCTTTGTTTGCTTCATCATGTTTTAAATATAGCACAACTTACTTATACCATTTGTAACGCTGACAAAACACTACAGACGAAACTTAGCTATGAAGTAACTAACGAACTACATATGTATACATCATTGTCCACAGCGAAGGATTAGGAATGAAGGACAGTGTTATAATGAGTTGTGCTTCTTACTACATGTACATCTAACAAATATCGTACCCTGTCATTGGAAGACAATATGTTCCTGGCTTTCCAAGCGATCTAGTGAAGATAGTAATGTACAGGACATGTTCCGGAACGGAAATAACAGCCATATACAGAAAGAGAATAAAGATTGTGGGGTAGTGTCAAATGGGGCAGTGTCAAAGCGGGGCAGTATCAAATGGGCAGTATCAAATGGGCAGTATCAAAGTTGGGCAGTATCAAATGGGCAGTGTCAAAGTGGGGTAGTGTCAAAGTAGGGCATTGTCAAAGCGGGGCAGTATCAAAGCGGGGCAGTATCAAAGTAGGGCATTGTCAAAGTAAAGCGGTATCAAATGGGCAGTGTCAAATAGGCAGTGTCAAAGTGGGGCAGTGTCAAAGCCGGGCAGTATCAAAGTAGGGCATTGTCAAATTAGGGCATTGTCAAAGTGGGGCAGTGTCAAAGTGGGGCAGTATCAAAGTGGGGCAGTGTCAAAGTGGGGCAGTGTCAAATGGGGCAGTGTCAAAGTGGGGCAGTGTCAAATGGGGCAGTGTCAAAGTGGGGCAGTATCAAATGGGGCAGTGTCAAATGGGCAGTGTCAAAGTGGGGCAGTATCAAAGTGGGGCAGTGTCAAATGGGCAGTATTAAAACTAACAGCATACCGGTTTATAAAGTCTATATTATATAGCTGATTCGACAAGTTTCTATGCTACAAAATATTTCGCTTACAAATTTACTAGAGGTGCTGATAACTTAACTATATCAATTGAAATATAACAAACTGACAACATCTCCCAATAGGCAAGGTATGGCATAAACATAACTCTATAGTAGACAACATCTCCCAATAGACAAGGTATGGCATAAACATTACTCTATAGTAGACAACATCTCCCAATAGGCAAGGTATGGCATAAACATTACTCTATAGTAGGCAACATCTCCCAATAGGCAAGGTATGGCATAAACATTACTCTATAGTAGACAACATCTCCCAATAGGCATGGTATGACATAAACGTTACTCTAAAGTAGACAACATCTCCCAATAGACATGGTATGGCATAAACATTACTCTATAGTAGACAACATCTCCCAATAGGCATGGTATGGCATAAACATAACTCTATAGTAGACAACATCTCCCAATAGGCATGGTATGGCATAAACATGACTCTATAGTAGACAACATCTCCCAATAGGCATGGTATGACATAAACATAACTCTAAAGTAGACAACATCTCCCAATAGGCAAGGTATGGCATAAACATTACTCTATAGTAGGCAACATCTCCCAATAGGCAAGGTATGGCATAAACATTACTCTATAGTAGGCAACATCTCCCAATAGGCAATGTATGGCATAAACATTACTCTATAGTAGGCAACATCTCCCAATAGGTATGGTACATGTATGACATAAACATTACTCTATAGTAGACAACATCTCCCAATAGGCAAGGTATGGCATAAACATTACTCTATAGTAGACAACATCTCCCAATAGGCAAGGTATGGCATAAACATTACTCTATAGTAGACAACATCTCCCAATAGGCATGGTATGGCATAAACATTACTCTATAGTAGACAACATCTCCCAATAGGCAAGGTATGGCATAAACATTACTCTATAGTAGGCAACATCTCCCAATAGGCAAGGTGTGACACATATATTACACTGTAGTACTCATCAACATCTCTCAACAGATAAGGTGTGATTTAGACGATTCTCTGTAGTAGACATCATTAAACATCTCCCAATAGACAAACTATTTTGTCCTGGAGAGTTTGTTGTAGTTTTTAGCTCACCAGGCCCGAATCGCTACTTGTCCTGAAAAGCTGAATGAGTTTTGAGGAAATTTGGTCTGTCATTATTGACCAAAGGTGATCCAATATTGTATAAAAAAGGGGTCTGGCTCCCCTGGGATCGGAGGGCGGGGCCTAATAGTTGCAGTTAATTCAAATCCTTTAAATAAATACTAGTCCTGAATGATTAAATGGATTTTAATGAAATTTGGTCTGGATATTATTGGGCAAAGAAATGCAAAGATGTATAAATTGAGAGTGTGGCTCCCCTTTTGGGCCGGAGGGCGGGGCCAAACATTGGCAATAGAAATAAATGATTTAAATCGCAACTTGTCCTGATTAACGTAATGGATTGTGATGTAACTTGGTCAGGAACATTATTGGGCAAAGGAAATCCAATATTCTTTATACTAATGATTAGGCTCCCCTTGGGCTGGCATTGCGTGGTCAAATAGGGGATACAGAGGTAAATCATTTAAATTGCTGCTAGTCCTGAATGACAGAATTTGGCCACATTTGGTCTGAAAGGTCTGAAGGGTCTCTGGGCCTCTTGTTTTATTCATAGATCGTTAAAATTTTAGAGAATTCAGAAACGATACCGTTCTTACTTTCACATAGTTAACAAATAAAACCCTCTATGATATATGCATTGTGAGATTTCGAGATGGAATTGCTCAATAGTGGACAAACAAATCCATTATAATGTTAGAGAAAATGAAGTGTTTTTTTTTGGAAATTCAGATACATTGTATTTCTGTATGCCATTGGGAATTTACGAAGCCTTTTTACTTATATCCATAAATTCTTGTGGTTATTTATCATGCATGCATACATAGTAATACATGTACATATTATTGCATTTGGATTAACGGTTATATTGCTGTACGTGAGTAAGTATTGTTAAGTTATCTGCATGTCGTATTGATACTGTTATGGTTTGGTGACAGGGCGATAATGAAATGTACGTGAATTGTTCTTTACTGTTCCTAATTCATTGTGTCCATTGCGCCAAAGAGATATTCCTCGTTTCAACCAGTTACATATGTTTTATTTCAAATATTTGTCTGAAGAAAATACAACGAATCATAACCATTATAACTTTGTGAATGTGATATGATTTAGTCAAAACGTCATTAGATCAACGGAAACATGGTGAGCATTGTCGAACTATCTTCCGAGTAAAATGATAAAGTCGATATTCTTATGACAAAAGAAGCTGTGACACAAGTCAGACTGACATGTACATCTGTCATCATTGTTTTTCTAAAGCAGTCGCCATTTACATCATACAAATTATAGTTTCAATGGCGTCTCCCGGTAGTATCGGCATTCCTGTTTCCAGACGTTCCAGTTCAAGGACGAGGTAACAACGCTCATCAATTTCCATTTATTTCTTATAACTTTTCTAAAAATATTCGCACGAGAAGAAATCTTTTGTCAGGATTTTCGTAACTGGAATGTATGAGCATTGATGTAACTCAGACATAAGGCCACATTGATGGGAGAAAACGTGACGAGACCACGCTTTTGTATCAGAAGGCCTGGCCGCAGGTCATATTCTGACGACATTCAACTTATCATCGCGTTACAAAGCTGCATGTAAAAATCCCCCTTAGTATTCCAAGTCACGTAACCATTGTTTGAATGTGGCTTTAATATGCAGACTTGATTTGGCCATCCCTATATTATTGAACGCATGAAAATGTATTAAAAGTGAAAATATAATTATATATACAGTATATATATTTGAAACGACATTTTGTAGATACTGCGTTTTAAACGTAAACTTCATTTGATTTTAAATAATTGTGAAGCAAATTAAAACAACATATATTAATCACTCTATTATGGATGGAAACCGGAGTACGCGGAGAAAAAACCCATATGGTCTGGCATACAATTTCATGTCAATATGAGAATCGGTTTGACTGTTGGTTGAAAGTCTCGATTTTGGTTATAAAAAATAATGTACATTGTTATCATTACTAGAAACTCTAAGTTATCAAACATAGCATGGATCACAAAGTAGTAAGGCGAGAAGATGAAAGGCCAGTGTGTTTCCACTTTACCACCAAACCTCCAAAAGAAACTATAATTTCTATAACCTTATGAAGATAATATAATCCTGTCTTTTCGTCTTATATCTATATGACTACACTTGTTGTCTGACCTCAGTTTTAACTGCGATTATACAAGTCTGTGTAGGATAATTTAATTAGTCAAATATGGCTTGACAAACGTTGCATTATTCAATAATTTTCAGTTAAGAAATCTTATAATCCTTTGACTTCGGTTAATGTATGGCTGTATTAACTAAAACATAGATCAATCTCTTATGTTGATAAATCCACATATCGACCTTATCAAAAGGTCATAACTGTATGCTATTCTATCTATGGTCTATATTCAATTATACTGTTAAAAAAGTTATTAATTTATGGACATGTATATATTGTCATTATTATTGCTTCCTAATCGATTTGTTTTCAGTACCGTTTTTCCTGTTTATTGTATAATTTGCTGAGTTTGGAGGTTAAATGAGTAAGCTCTTCCCGGAACATATCTCATAAGGAGTCCTTAATTAATGAAATAATAACAAATATTAAAATCATTTTTATTAGTTGCATTATATTTGTACGATCTGCATCGTTTGGAATTAAAACACTGATACTTTTTACATTGATTTATAATTATGCAGAAAACTAATACAGAAATTACTCGACGACAAAACCCATTCGGATTTTTTACCTTACAATATCCTTACATGAATTTGGCTATCAAGATCCTCTGAACCCAGTATGTTTTACCACGTCATCTGACTAGATCCGTACTCCACACGGTATATGTAACTTGGTTACTTTAAAGCTGCCTCTCATTTCAGATTCTGAACGAGGAATTAAGACCAAACTGGGAAAGATTTCCGTCGGAGAAGACTCAATACCCACACGTAACCGAATTAGGACATCACATACAGAGGTAGAAATGTAATGAGATATCAGGCCAATCGTGACAATAAAACGACACGTGCATGGCATACCTTGTAGATTTCATTCTTCCACGAAAGCACACTGTTATGATGGAATGCATTTGTAAGAAAGGCTTATTGATTGACAGAAGCTGAAAAGACTCATTAAAACTTTAGCGTTGGTATTGTTACAACTTTATTTCAAAGTATCGTCGATCGCGTACCGCCATGTTCGCTTCATGACTCGCACAACCAATTCAGCCAATCAATCGATGTGGCCTGTATGGCCTAGTTCTCGCTTATCTTTGGTAAAATTTATGTTTTGATTGTGAAAAATATGTAAAGGTTTTTGTTTATGATTTATCACGGGGTATGCCAATTTTTTTTTCTGCCATTTAGATTGTTTAGTATTTTATATTGTACGGTAATATAGCAAACGGAGCAAGTTTGTGTAGTAGATGCAGATGTTACATGCTTATATTGTTTCTAGTCTTAAGAAGGACAAAGCACGTGTTTCGAATAGGTACTGCCTATAAACAAAAACAAAAACAAAATGTCTTAAGATTTGAATAACCCAAAGTATACATTTCTACTGAAAAGATGAATGACGTATGTTTACAGGTGAAAATGGCGGGAATTTCCCATGTGGGCGTTCTCCGTCCACTGTTAATATCGGGGTTGATGTCTTTCAAGTAAGTTCTTGCTCTTATATGTTATTTCTCAGGTAGTCAAATTTTAAACCTTAATTTCATATAAATTTCACATAATTTGAACTTCAAATGAGCAAATGAGGAGATGGAGATGAAACAAAGCGCATGAATAATTAAACTTAAATCACTGCCTCCGCTAGGGATCGAACCCGGCACCTCTGGCTTACTAGACTAACGCTAAACCGATCGAGCTAAAGAGAATATCTTTATAGCCGAGTGGTATATTGCAGCTAGTATTTACCAGGGTTACATACTCCCCCTCCAGGAAAAAACTCGTCCTTGAGTTTCCAGGGGTAACAGCGATGCTTGCGAAGCAAGGCTGAATATTTTCCCCGAGTCCCTACATGGGCGCCAATGTAACAGAGCGCATGATTGATTAAATTTAAATCAGTGCCTCCGCTAGGGATCGAACCCGGTACCTCTGGCTTACTAGTCATACGCTAAAACCGATCGACCTAAAGATCTCTCTAGCCGAGCGGTTTATTGCGGCTAGTATTTACCAGAGACATAAGTGACAACATAGAGTAAAATATTTAGTATACATAACGGAAATCATTAGTATACAAAACGGACAGTCACGTGATAACACAGTTAAATATATACATAACGGAAGATCACGTGATAACACATAGTAAAATAGTATTAACGGAAGGTCATGTGATAACAAGTAGTAAAATAGTATACGTAACGGAAGGTCACGTAATAACAAATGGTGAAATAGTACACGTAACGGAAAGTCATTTGATAATATATAGTAAAATAGTATACGTAACGTAAAGTCACGTGATAACATGATGAAATAGTAAACATGACGTGATTTGCGTTTTCAAAGTTAACAGGCAATCACGTGACACATTGATACCCAAAATGTACTTGGAGGAAAGACACGTGCACCGTTTCATCACGTATATGTATGTACACAGACACATGCTATTAACTGGGGAACTCAATATTTATCAACTTTCCTGCCGTAAAATGACTACAACCTTAAAACGAAGGGGTACGCTTCTGTAAAGGAGAAATGCTAAGATTAAGATGTTTGATTATAGTGAAGCAAAACATCACTATTATACTACAGCACATAGAAAGAAATCAAAGGACTGGGAAGGGCAGAATCCGTTTTACGAATATCCTTTGTGTTTGCTGCTAAACTCCTGACCTTTACAGAAATCATCTCTTTTGTACTTTGAGTAGTTATATTAAACTTGTCAAATGCAGACGGTTAAGGGGATCTAGGTCCTTCAGTGTGAAGGCAGTGGTGCTCACGGGTAAATTACTATCGGTCTTCTATCCATCCCTAAACAGATTTATCTTTGTCGCTGACTACCATTTTCAGCACGTGATACGTTCACAGTGCTGATCCAATAATATTAGATTGCTATGTACTTGCAACTATTTTCTGCATGAGCGGCTCTCATTTTGTACAGGTACATGTAATGATGGGAGACTTAAACTGCTAGAGGATTATGACGAGGGTTAGGATAACAGAGTTTTACATGTACATGTATCTTTATATACAAATGTAATATTTCAAGGCTTCAGTTCGAACTCCTTCTGAATAGCGATATCGACGAATTTCCCATGAGAAATGATAAATAGTTGTTCTCTCCTCTGAGAAATAATTTGTTCTGCGGTTAGAACCCTCAGATCCACTTCACGAGCATATAAGCACGTCTGCTGTAGGTACGAGTTATGTAACAGAACCGAACCACAAATCGATCAGGATTTCTCTGACGTCTATAAATCGTCTGTGACAACAATGATCGGTTGGAAGCTATTGTTTTGTCATTTTCCACGAACGATTAAACATATTTCTAGATTTTACGATCTTATCAATTTAGGAATGTTCAGAGATGCACACGCATCTGGATTGCTATCGTCCTCCACAACACTTCTGGTGTACGGATCTAGTCGATCTCAGCAGTCATCTCTTTCCAATAAGATCGACATATGGCTTGTTTTGTGTTGATGCGCTCAAGGAGAATGACACTCAATATTAAGATGTAATATCTTATGAGAGACGGCATTATTGGTCAGCAACATTAAATCATTTCCTTAAATCCTCGATTTTAGCCTGACTTTCCCGTGTAAAGTCTTGTCAATAAGTCAATGCTGATTTATCCATCACTCATGTATTGTACCTATGTTTTAAAATGCTCATCAATTGGATTAGATGAGATTTTGATTTTTACATTGCACTGGTTTAGAGAGGGTTTTCTTTTTTTATAATTCTTATAATTATTTGGTTTAGAGATATTTCTTTTTAATGTTTGGTTAAGATGAAATCTTGGTTTTTATAGTACTTTGGTTTAGATGAGATATTGGTTTTTATAATTCTTTTGTTTATAAGGGATTTAACACAGTAGCTAGAGACTATTTAGAACAGCCATAGTAACGGTACATACACCCTTGTAAATTAGCTTCTATGGGAAATAGTATTAAGTAAATACATTCCGAATAATGTCAATGTGTTTGATACCTTTTACTTTATTAAATCAAATGCGGTACATTTGCATTTCCCCCCTTTAATAGCTGCATATATAAATGTAAATTATTGTATTTTACATGTAAATTCAATGTCGTAACCATTGTTTTATATTGTTTAATCAAATCGAAGCTGTTTTCTGTTGAAATTTTCTGCTGCTCTTTTGGAATTGAGAAAAGTCTGCATCGTGATCTGAAGCGTTAAGCACTTGTGTATCTACCTTTTTTTTTAACTTTTCTTTACATTTACAGTTACATGTACTCAATACCAAAGGTGTTCAATAGCTGCTGTAACTGTTTAATCAAGTCGCTTAAAAGTCTTAACAGATTTATCACGTAAATTAATTTTCTGAAGTTTTCCACTTTACATGTTCGCTTTGGTGTAAACCAGGAACTGAAGGACTGCACTACCACACGTTTTCTAGTCTTCTTTTGAAGCGTTTCAGCATTTCAAGCTTGCTAGTATATACATGTACAGCTCCCGGAAATAACATAAAATGGTTTACAAGTTTACACAAGATGTAAAATCTGAAACTAATCTTATGGCAGACCAATAGCTAAATAAATTACAATAAAAGAAATTGCAGATATTCTTAAACTTATCCGTATTGGCAAAGGTACCTCTTATGACAAATTATAATTAGCAATGCGATAACCCAAGCTCTTGGAAACGTCCTATAAATGAGGGCTTTCATTAATTGTTGTTCAAAGTCAGATTTCCAGTCTTGTAATCAAATTTCCCGTATGTTCTACATGTATCTGACAAAAATTGGATATTTGTTTTTTATATTTCAAAAGCTTTTTTATAGGGTCTTTAGACAAAATAGAACAAAAATGGTATACCATTTCAATCCCGTTACCAATGAAACATTTCACTCGATCTTCTATCCATGTTTTGCTTTACGGACTTTTAGAATCAACATTTTGATTTAAGGAAAGGCCCCTGAGAATCACAAACATCTTTGTTTACGAACTGTTCTAAGAAAGGATTACAATAAACCAATAATACAGAACATATGTCATGAAAAGACATGAAAAAAACACTGTAGAATGCATTACAGTGCTAAATGCTATTCTACAAACAGCGACGGCAGATAGTCATTGAGCTATATATGTTATTCTTTAAAGGCGACGAATAACAGTTTGAACCAAGACACGTTGTCTTAAACTATAATTTAATACGACTTTATCCATCGATCGTTTACACTCCCTAATCTGCTATTTTCATAACTTCAACATTTTACGTTCAAAGGAAACATCGATCTGTATACTGGCACTGATAAGCTGTAAAGTAAATTCCTATGAACTTTTTGTAAGTTTTGAGTATCTTGTTTGTCTCGTTAGTTAAGTGCAGTTTGTGTGGTCGACATCCATAAACGACATTTTACAATGTACGATATTATTGTCTTAATCCAATGGACTTGATACAGAAATGGCTGTAGCCTTGCCTGTACAATCTAATTTGGCATTATTGCTCAAAAGTATTTGATGATGATCGTATTCCGTACATGTAATGTGTGCAAAGTAAAAATCGCTTTGTTAAATGTTTGTGCAAAGCATCACTAATATTTTCTAACAATTACAACGCAGATACGGATTATTAAGACACAACACATGTATATAAACTAATCGTACTTTCAACTAAATATCGACAAAATTAGAGTTAAACTATAGATTTGCATGTAAACCCTTTAAAATGTACAAGGAGAATACGACCAGGTATTCCGAAAGAGCGTCTTCTGAAATCTCGACGACACCTTCCATGCAAACCTAGGTCAAATCCGGGTAAAGTCACATTCTCAAAATATGAACTAAGGCGGTGACAGCGAAAGTAACAGACATATCGACAGGGATCGCTTTTAACATCAAACGTCGGTATTACTCTACATTTCCACTGCAATGTTTTCAAAAGTGATTATTCTTATTTTCTGATTTGCCTTATGTACTTCGATGTTTGTTTTACTACAAACATGCTATAATTGATTAGTTTTAAACCACAGTAATTACTTGTGCACTTTTTGTGAAATAAATTGAGACAGGCGATTGTTTCAGGATCCATGCAAACAGTTTTTCCTAAAATAACCGTGTGATCAAACGACTCCATTATATATTACCCTGTCCCTCGACCCAGAGAATCACTTTCATGACGACATAAATAAATAGATGTAAATGAATAAATAAACATTCCCATCAGTCAATTAATCAATATGGGGGTGAATTGAATGTTTTCTCTGTAAATGGCTCCCACGTTGAAGAAAATTGCGAAATTAGACTCAAATGGATTGTCTAGCAACGGCGTTCTGCGTCAAGTGGCAGTTTAGCCAGACAGGTCCCTGATAGAGGTTCATTGCAATATGGCTATTACGTCTCCAGCCGTTGCAAACTGTAAAAGTACATATCTATATAGAAAACAGCGGGTCGCGGAATATACTTTTAAGATAGTTAGACCCATCCTATTATCCTCACAGTTGAAACCTTTTAAGGAAAAATAATTCATTTGAGAATTTATTACTTATTATATTGACTTTGATACGATTTAATGGAGAATGACTATACGTCAAAAACCTGTTAAAATTTCATCTCATATTGGTTACATGTCGCTTAATGATCACTCGCACACCCTTTACCAGTTATATTGATAACCCGGCACTGACAGAAGATTATAAAACCCTGTGTTACATTGATATTGATACTACTTAAGTATACATTTAATTGTAAATAATTTCTATAACAAAGTTTTATGACATATATTAAAACTACATGATAAACATGTGTAAACGGATAACCTGAATGCACGCTTTACACATGCCGCCTAGTTATGAGTTCTACATTGATAGACCAAACTACTATGTAGCTAGACACGTAAACGTTTCTCACCAGTCTGGTGACACAGACGTGCTTTACACTGTTCAGTATCGTTCCCATCTTCCAGTCTCTGTAATTTGTCCATGTTTAGATGTATAAAAGCTGTCACGTCTTCCTTTAGTATACAGGTATACATTAAATCTTCCACCAAGTCGATGATTGAATTTCTCTTAGAAATTGATAACCATTCTAACTACATGTAGATTTTTTCAATATAATTTGAATCAATTTTGAAACATCATAAGTTTTACAAACATTTATGTAACGTCTGCTGTTTAAACCTTATACATGTAATACAAAGGTTGTTTAATCTACCTGTTTTAGAGTGACCTATATCCTTATATTCTATAGGTTGTTTAATCTACCTGTTTTAGAGTCACCTATAACCTTATATTCTATAGGTTGTTTAATTTACCTATTTTAGAGTTACATATAACCTTAATTCTATAGGTTGTTTAATCTACCTGCTTGAGAGTCACCTGTAACCTTATATTATATAGGTTGTTTATTCTACTTGTTTTAGAGTCGCCTATAACCATATATAATATAGGTTGTTTAATTTACCTTTTTTAGAATCACACATAACCTTGTATTGTAGGTTGTTTAATCTACCTGTTTTAGAGTCACCTATGACCTTATATCCTATAGGTTGTTTAATCTATCTACAGTAATAATGTATCTTAGAGTCACCTATGACCTTATATCCTATAGGTTGTTTAGTTTACCTGTTTTAGAATCACATATAACCTTAATTATATAGGTTGTTTAATCTATCTATTTTAGACTCGCCTATCTACATTCATCTCAGCCGATGGCTGCAAATCAAGCTCTATAATGTTTGTTAAGATATGTTTTGATTTCCCTGTGTTCCTTCTGTTATTCTACCCTGATTGTCACAGTTTTTGTATTCATTATCCGGTATATATCATATAGTATGTAACTAAATTCATATTGATGTACCTTCAGACAATGTCTTATTTCTTTTGTCTCGGTTATTAAAATTATATATTGATATCTAATTTACATAAAGGTTTATTTTCACCACTGGAATTTAATGTAAGGCGACGATTAGAAATAGAACAAGCGTACAAACCTATTGACTTCAGATTTCGTTGATATACGTGTAGAAAATTTAACTAATCGACCTGTCTTTATTTACTCTATCAAATATAAGTCAATGGTTTTAGATTTTTACCTGCATTAAAAAGAACATGGGTGTGGGAAATTCAGGCAGTCCTCACTGAAGGTCACGAATTGGGTTCTACAGGTGTATATACATTAAACTTCTAAGATGTTCGATAAATTAATGAGAAGGATTGCCATTCTAACTGTAGTGTATCGCCTGCTCGTCTAAGAATCAATATCCCTGTTTAATTTACATGATGCACCTATTATTTATTTTTTACAGATGCACTACAATTTTGCACAGAAAGTAAAAAAAAAGTTCAGTGCTTTATCTATTTGGCTTATCCCAGGCGCAAAAAAAATAAAAAAAATAAAGAAAAAATGAAAAAAAAAACAACGTTTCCGATGGCAATTTTAAATCTACATTTCATTAAAATGCTTGTAGTTTCTTTCCTAAATTTATATTTTAGCTTTAGAAAAAAGATTGGAATTCCATGTAATATTTCAGGTTGCAGTTTGTTCTTGGAAACATTTACGTGTGATAACAGTACGAGGATATTGACCTCCTTTATTCATGTTATGTTCGAAACATATTTCCCAATAGTATAACATTTTGATTTAAAAAGAACGAGATATACCCTTAGAGCGTACATTTCATTTTAATTACTTTTTGATATATCTTTGCCAATGTATACAAATCATACCACTGTAGTTAATGACATCGTAAATCAAACGTAGAGTGATATTTCAGAAATAGATGTTGGTCGTATTATTGTAAACACCGTGCAACGAGAACATTCGAAATAAGTGTGCATATTCATTTTCGTTCGTGACGTCAATCTAGCACTTAGAAGAACAGATAATAACAATAAACAATTTTAGGATATAGTTAAACTCTTCAAGTTGATTGCTATGTAGGTGTACAGTACATTCCAGCTCCGTTGTATTATGATATCCGGAACATTTTAAATCTTAGAAGATAAAATAACTACATGTGTATAACGATATTTATATTAAAATGTCACACTACAAACACCAAACAAGATATTACCTTTCAGATGAAAGTGAGGCATTTAATACAGTAGAACAAACACGATATTACCTTTCAAATGGAAGTGAGGCATTAAATACAGTAGAACAAACAAGTTATTAATTAAATACAGTAGAACAAACAAGATATTACCTTTCAGATGGAAGTGAGACATTAAATACAGTGGAACAAACACGATATTACCTTTCAAATGAAAGTGAGGCATTAAATACAGTAGAACAATCATGATATTGCTTTTCAAATGAAAGTGAGGCATTAAATACAGTAGAACAAACATGATATTACCTTTCAGATGGAAGTGAGGCATTAAATACAGTAGAACAAACAAGATATTACCTTTCAAATGAAAGTGAGGCATTAAATACAGTAGAACAAACAAGATATTACCTTTCAGATAAAGTGAGGCATTAAATACAGTAGAACAAACATGATATTACCTTTCAGATGGAAGTGAGGCATTAAATACAGTAGAACAAACAAGATATTACCTTTCAGATGGAAGTGAGGCATTAAATACAGTAGAACAAACATCATATTGCTTTTCAAATGAAAGTGAGGCATTAAATACAGTAGAACAAACATCATATTGATTTCAAATGAAAGTGAGGCATTAAATACAGTAGAACAAACACGATATTACCTTTCAAATGAAAGTGAGGCATTAAATACAGTAGAACAAACATCATATTGATTTCAAATGAAAGTGAGACATTAAATACAGTAGAACAAACACGATATTAACTTTCAAATGAATGTGAGACATAAAATACAGTAGAACAAACACGAATCAAACTGTATCGTATTTCTGTTGTCTCCTTCACGGAGTCATCAGTGACGATTCTAAGGGCCTACAGTGTTAATACTTTGGAGGGGCGGAGGGAAGTTCTAGATACAAAAAGGTCGAAAGAAATGTTAAAATCTGAAAGAAGACAATAGCGACATGATTCAGTAAGGTTTGTAGAAGAACGCAAATCACAAATACTATGAACCATGGAATTATTCAAAGGAAATAAAAGGTGACCTTATCACGGCCTAAAATTTTTACGTTCACACAAAAAGTTATCGGGTATGCGATATGGTGATAAAAAAACCCGGGCTCCTGGTAGGGTCTGGACATTATTGTCATTTACTTTACTATATGTATCGTCATGTTTGGAAATCAGCTAATAAACATAATGTGTACCATATCCATGTGTTTAAACAAGATTAAGTTAAGCATACGCATAGGGAGTAAGATGAATTGGCGTTTTCCCTTGATAACCACATGTACATAAACGCGACACGAGCACAGAAATGCTTAAATGACACACTGGTTACGTGTCCAGGATTCCTCTACAGAAGGAAAACATTTAAGGAAAACGGAATACGAACATTTCATTCTCATTTTAACACCACAGACGCTTGTAAGATTGCCAACATATCGTGATACACGGAGATTTGCCTTGGAGCGCAAACACTTTGAGGAGCTGTGTTAGTGTTTTCTACGCCACCAGAAGTGTTGAAGACATTGATAGGTTCGGTTAACTCATGTCGACGTTAAATTGTTTGCTTTTAGTTCTACGAGTGTTTACACCACATAGGTGACTGTGATTTGGAAAATAATGACTCCACAACACGGTACATGCTGACACGTTAGGACATCAAATGGAAGTAAAGAAACCTGCTGTTATTTTCAGGATATCTGTAGTTGATATATTTAAGTATTTAATATGACGATTGTTGTAAACGAAAATTTGATATTCTTTTCAGGTATATAAAACGTAATGGTACCGGTATACTTCTTTTCAACAGCATTCTTACTTCCGCTATTTTTACGATGAAAATGCGCGAAGAATGTTTACCATCGTAAACACAACTCTCCTGTTTTTTAATCGTTTAAGCGGACGTTCCTTTTTCCTTTTGTTTGATTGTTACATTATATATGAATTATTTATTTATTTACTTTTTTGTAGGTTTGTTTTGATGGGGGTTACATGTCAAGTAAAACATGTAAAACAAATTATCCTTATTTAATCTAAGTCAGAGTTAAACAGAGCTTTTCTGTGGTATATTATACAACTCACCTTAACTACTTTATGTCTGTTACGGTCAAATAATCTAATATGGAGCACCATATCGGTTACACCGAGTGATCAGAATTAAAGAGTCCATGCTCATTTGTACGCACAGTGTGTAAACGGCAACACACATTGTTTTGGCTAACGTACAGCTACGTACGGTGGACCAAGTAGAGCTTTTTTACCAGCACAATGATAAAGTATAAGGAGAACGTGACATGAACATTAAATTGTGAACCTTAACATGCCTTTCGGGATTGATAAAAGTCGTGCCTTCGCTTTATGAGCATACAGCAACTGATGGCTGAGTAAGCAATGAACAGCGATGTTATTTCCCGAATGTCCAACATTACGTCGATGGAAATTGATTTGGGGCCTGAAAGGATCGGAAACAATTCAAGAGCTCACGGGCTTATAAAATTCTCAGATATATTCCACTTTTAAAAGAAATAAATAAAAATAGCCTTTAACCAAAGTAAAAAAAACAACAAAAAAAACAACAACTTTATAATGATTGTAAATGTGCATTTAAATTTTATCGAAAAGCTCAAACAGATTATTTCTCCTCATTGGAACCCCTAGTTTATATGCCGGAACTGCAAAAGACAGCGGGGAACGTCAAAGACATTGATTCATTTTAACGAGATAACGTTAATAATTAAATCCAATTTCATTGTGTTAGACATGAAGCACACCAGATTGTTACCGTGACTAGTAAAAGGACACGTCCTTGGCTTCATTTCTAGGTCAATGATAAATAATTTGATATATTTGAGTGCTTTATGTCATATTAACGACCATCAATTTGGGAATGTAAGTTAAATGAAAATTTGTGATATAGATGTTACAGTGTTTGTACTTACAATCAGCGAACACGGCCGATTCAAATGGCACCTAAACCTGTTTTTAAGCGTAATACAATGATAATACAATTATCACATTTTTGATATTCCTTACACTCATGTGTAGATTAATATTCTCGTCCAGGAGTTTTAAAATGTAATGACATATACACAATGTATTGGATTCCTTGAAGGAAACAAATATATTTCACCCGTATGGTAGACTGTATAATTCATCAGCTATACATCTTTAAATGTCCTACACGATCAGTACACTGTTAATTAATCCCTATCGATACTTCAGGAAACATTTCTTACATAAGTGGGCAATCTCTGTTAATGTATGGGGTATAGTGTGAACTATAGATATACCGGTTTTAATGATATTCGGTTAAGTCAACTCTACCACATGTTACTGTGTCTTTCTGTCGTTTTAACTTGAAAGGTCACAATATTTACCCAAACATTAACAGTATTCTGAGGACATAAAACGTTCTGTGAAATCGACGTTTCGGGGACTCTGAAATTCCTGGAATTCTTGTTAAGACGTCGGTTTGTTTATTACAGCATTACAGCGACAATATTATCCACGAAAGAAGAAAATCGTTAACGATCAAAACTGAAAATGAAAAAAATATATGTCTACAATGAAACTATTAAGAAAGGTTCTTTTTTATTTCAAACGTATTCGTTAGTGCGTGAATTGTCCCTTTAATATAGAAAACTGTCAAAGAACAAAATTGTCGGAGAACAATCATGTTGATTAACAGAATTATCAATAAACAAAGTAAACTTAAACAGATAATGAGCCTTTTGTGTTCAGTTTATTTATTAACCCTTTGCTATACGGCCAATCAGTAAATTGACTTTATTTTTGAAAGCGCAATACAGAATACAGTAGAGAGTTGAGAATTGATTACTGTACCCTAAACATGTTAACTTCAAAACTAAATTCACCAACTTCCTTGGTATTTGTAAAATATGATAACTTGATCAATTTGAAAATGGGTAGCTTTCTCCAATAATACGTTTATGTATTAAACTACTAAAATTTCACTGAAAAGAATTAAATGGTATACGTCCTTGACCTCAGGATTGGAGTTTCAAGCAGTACAATATCATTGAGCTGAAATGATATTATCATTGTTATGGTATGATCAGAAAAGCGCAATTTTGTAAATCTAATTATAAACTTCTCGACAAATAATATTGGATAAAAAATATGTCTATAATATGTTTGTATATATAACACTTAGGGGGAAACTGTAATGTAGCTCTTAAATTTGCTTGCCTTGTATTGCTTATTACATTTAGTGATAAAAATCCATTCATTCACAATAAAAAAAACCAACATCTGTATAGAATGCGATATGCTATCTACTTTCCAGTTAATACTGTTGACCTTCGCGTGAGTTTATGTATACGACTAGAATTTCATATACCGCTAAAGGCAAATATGATTATTACCTAACAATAGTTACAACGTTATCTGAATATTTCTGTCATACGTAAGCTCCACGCAGTATTTCGAGTCGTCAAGTGGAACACGAGTCAGTAGAGTGGATGAAATGTAACTTAACTTCGGTATTTGTATAATATTGACTCCTCATGTTCAATTTTGATCTCAACCTTGTAAAACAAGTACATTTTATAAAGTTGCAGTTTGCATGAGAATGTGAAGGCCTTGGGATGATTACACTCAATTAATGGCCGTGTTCTTCCCCTCCGACACACATTGCATCCAATCACGCATTTTGTTTATCCGTCCAGAGAGCAAGCCAACCCAATCATAAGTTGTGTTTATCCGTCCAGAGAGCAAGCCAACCCAATCATAAGTTGTGTTTATCCGTCCAGAGAGCAAGCCAACCCAATCATAAGTTGTGTTTATCCGTCCAGAGAGCAAGCCAACCCAATCATAAGTTGTGTTTATCCGTCCAGAGAGCAAGCCAACCCAATCATAAGTTGTGTTTATCCGTCCAGAGAGCAAGCCAACCCAATCATAAGTTGTGTTTATCCGTCCAGAGAGCAAGCCAACCCAATCATAAGTTGTGTTTATCCGTCCAGAGAGCAAGCCAACCCAATCATAAGTTGTGTTTATCCGTCCAGAGAGCAAGCCAACCCAATCATAAGTTGTGTTTATCCGTCCAGAGAGCAAGCCAACCCAATCATAAGTTGTGTTTATCCGTCCAGAGAGCAAGCCAACCCAATCATAAGTTGTGTTTATCCGTCCAGAGAGCAAGCCAACCCAATCATAAGTTGTGTTTATCCGTCCAGAGAGCAAGCCAACCCAATCATAAGTTGTGTTTATCCGTCCAGAGAGCAAGCCAACCCAATCACGCGTTGTGTTTATCCGTCCAGAGAGCAAGCCAACCCAATCACGCATTGTGTTTATCCGTCCAGAGAGCAAGCCAACCCAATCACGCATTGTGTTTATCCGTCCAGAGAGCAAGCCAACCCAATCACGCATTGTGTTTATCCGTCCAGAGAGCAAGCCAACCCAATCATAAGTTGTGTTTATCCGTCCAGAGAGCAAGCCAACCCAATCATAAGTTGTGTTTATCCGTCCAGAGAGCAAGCCAACCCAATCATAAGTTGTGTTTATCCGTCCAGAGAGCAAGCCAACCCAATCATAAGTTGTGTTTATCCGTCCAGAGAGCAAGCCAACCCAATCATAAGTTGTGTTTATCCGTCCAGAGAGCAAGCCAACCCAATCATAAGTTGTGTTTATCCGTCCAGAGAGCAAGCCAACCCAATCATAAGTTGTGTTTATCCGTCCAGAGAGCAAGCCAACCCAATCATAAGTTGTGTTTATCCGTCCAGAGAGCAAGCCAACCCAATCATAAGTTGTGTTTATCCGTCCAGAGAGCAAGCCAACCCAATCATAAGTTGTGTTTATCCGTCCAGAGAGCAAGCCAACCCAATCATAAGTTGTGTTTATCCGTCCAGAGAGCAAGCCAACCCAATCATAAGTTGTGTTTATCCGTCCAGAGAGCAAGCCAACCCAATCATAAGTTGTGTTTATCCGTCCAGAGAGCAAGCCAACCCAATCATAAGTTGTGTTTATCCGTCCAGAGAGCAAGCCAACCCAATCATAAGTTGTGTTTATCCGTCCAGAGAGCAAGCCAACCCAATCATAAGTTGTGTTTATCCGTCCAGAGAGCAAGCCAACCCAATCATAAGTTGTGTTTATCCGTCCAGAGAGCAAGCCAACCCAATCATAAGTTGTGTTTATCCGTCCAGAGAGCAAGCCAACCCAATCATAAGTTGTGTTTATCCGTCCAGAGAGCAAGCCAACCCAATCATGCATTGTGTTTATCCGTCCAGAGAGCAAGCCAACCCAATCACGCATTGTGTTTATCCGTCCAGAGAGCAAGCCAACCCAATCACGCATTGTGTTTATCCGTCCAGAGAGCAAGCCAACCCAATCATAAGTTGTGTTTATCCGTCCAGAGAGCAAGCCAACCCAATCATAAGTTGTGTTTATCCGTCCAGAGAGCAAGCCAACCCAATCATAAGTTGCATTCGTTAGCCACGGGACATCCAAACTGTCAGTTAGAATCCCGTTGTCCAACGTAAATAGCAGCAGAATGCAATTGCAGTTATGCAGCAGGGTAATCGATAAAAAGCAAAAGATAAAGGCCCCCGCGACCATTCCACATCAGTATCTCTGACATTCCTTACTCTGCCTCAAATAAAGGAAATTAAGTCGCCTTAAAGTGTCTTTCTCTTGTAATCCATACAGCATTTGGGAATGTGTCACACCAACGGTTGCTCTTTACACACGCATGACTGTGGTCACGTTGGAAACGCATGCACGAGTTACTCAACCATATAAGCTACTTTTATATTTCTTCGCCATGCCATATTTCTATCCAAATGCCTCAATGAAAATAGTCAACTCGGGTACCTTAACTAACCAGTGATGATTTTGGGTCGCGTGCTTCTGTTCTGAGAGGCGAATAACTTTTAGCGGCGTGTGAATACATTCACTGATTGCATTGGCGATCTAGCTTTGTACTGCAACAGACTTTAATGCACTTTCATTTTTGTGAATTGTGTAATATTGTTATACACGTATATAAACACAAGAAGAACAACAAATTCATACTGATAAAAAATGCCAGTATAATGCAGGCAGTTCAGAAAACACTTGATCTGAAAGGACACTGACACTCCCGATACCACCCGGCTCATGACCGACGTAGTGCAGCACATGCATATCGAATGCGACATTGGATATCACTTTAGTGAAATACGAAGACTAAGCTTTAACGCTGTTTGACGACACAAAACAAACTGGAATCAGCAATATGCTATATCGAGCACATGGACACATTACTATCGTAAGGCCTCATTTTGACTCATAATCTACTACAATTAAGACACGAGGTGTTCATCTGTATTTTTTGTAGTTAAATCAGTAGATCTTTAGGTAATGTAATTCGAGGTTACACACCCTGGCGTGGTTGTCGATCCGTGCGCGGGTCAGGGATGTGCACTCTTAGCTGTATTCTTGTGAAAGGCACTGTATCCCTATTGCTCTGAAATGCATGGTGACGAAGTCACGAAAATATTACAAAGATACTCCGCGTTTAAATGAATGTAAATGTTCAATAAGCAATAAAATCAACATCATCAACACCATTACATCACATCAGCACTATTGTTCCATCAACACCATAACATAATTAACATCAACACATTGTCAACAAACTCACAACATCAACACCATTGTACCGTCTACACCATAACACAATAAACACCATTACACCATCAACACCACTATACAAGCAACACCATCAACACAATCAACACCATTACACCATCACACAATCAACAGCGTTACACCATCACAACATCAACACCATCACCACAATCACACCATCAACACCATCACGATCAACACCATCACACCATCAACACCACCAACGCCATCAACACAATCAAACCATTACACCATCAACACCATTTCACCATGAACACCATCAACACCATCAACATCATCAACACCATCAACTCCATTACACCATCACACCATCACACCACCAACCCCCAGCACCCAACCACCACTCCCCAGTCACCATCATACTATCAACACCAACATCACAACATCAACACCATCAACACCATCACACTATCACATCATCAACACCATCATCCATTAACACCATCACACAACCAGCACCGTTACACAATCAACACCGTTACACCATCAACACATCACACCATAACATCATCAACACCATCAACTCCATTACACCATCACACCATCACACCACCAACCCATCAACACCATCACACCATCATACTATCAACAACATCACAACATCAACACCATCAACACCATCACACTATCACATCATCAACACCATCATCCATTAACACCATCACACAACCAACACCATCACACAACCAACACCGTTACACCATCACCAAACCGTACACCAGTACAAACACATCACATATCCACAATCAAACCATCAACATCATCAACACCATCACACAACCAACACCGTTACACAATCAACACCGTTACACAATCAACACCGTTACACAATCAACACCGTTACACCATCAACACATCACACTATCACATCATCAACACCATCATCCATCAACACCATCACACAACCAACACCATCACACAACCAACACCGTTACACAATCAACACCGTTACACAATCAACACCGTTACACCATCAACACATCACACTATCACATCATCAACACCATCATCCATCAACACCATCACACAACCAACGCCATCACACAACCAACACCGTTACACAATCAACACCGTTACACAATCAACACCGTTACACCATCAACACATCACACTATCACATCATCAACACCATCATCCATCAACGCCATCACACAACCAACGCCATTACACAATCAACACCGTTACACAATCAACACCGTTACACCACTACATCTCTCAATAACATAACACCAAGACGTACTGTATGTTTTGTTCATAGGACGTTAAACAACGTAAAAACAAACTAAACCAAACCACCCAAAACAATATTATGCATTTATGGCCCTGGGTGCAGGGTAATATGAAGGTTTGTTTACCCGAAGGTATCATATTTCCCGAGGGCTTGCCCGAGGGAAATATGAGAGCTGAGGGTAAACATATTACCCTGCATCCAGGGCCATAAATTGTGTATTATACCGAAAATAATCAGTAATGATGATACTCAAAAATAAGCTGAAGATATGAAATATCATTTTTATCACAGACCCCTGTGATCCCGGTCGCTCAATCGATACGATTCCAAGTCAAGGTGTTATTGACAGTTTCTTTTAGAAACTCTTGGAAAGAATTGGCGTGTACATTTGTTGATATTTTCGTGTTCTGAGCAATCTCGTTTTGCAGAAATTTATTTATTTCTGCTTTCTTCGACTGCACGAAAACGTTTATGTTTCTGTTCGTCTGCCATTGGTACATGACTGGAGGGGAGACAACTCCTCGCAACAGAATGTGGGGGTCGCCATGGGGGCACGCGGTCCCAGGGAGATATGATATTTGTCTCCCTGGCTCACGCGCCTCAGGGGAGATATGATGTGTTGCCCCCCTTCCACGTGATGCGTTTCGGCTAATCACAGGCACTGTTATAAACATGAGGTATAATATAAGATAATGTCAATAACAGAGGTAGTGATAGAAGCAATGTCGTGTTAATGACGGATTCTTACTCCTATTAAATAACCTAATTTGGACCGCTAAGTACATACATGTACACAATAATTAAGGAATGTAAACAAGAATGAAACTCGAAGGCATGTTGGAATATATCCAGATTAAAATCCCCTCGAGATTTAAATGGATACACCGATAGAGAATTAATCACTTAGAACAGCCAATCAATAGGCCTGTCACATGCTGACTGATAAACACTTCTGACTTTTTTTCCACCAATCGTATTTTATATTACAAAACCGCTGCAGCCAATCTATCAGCCTGACATATTGACAGATAGGGGAACACGTAGCCCACCCGACCAATCATTCGAGAAGATAAACCATGTTAGCCCGTGTGCCATCGGTAGCCATCGCTTATATAATGATAGCATGTCAACATTCCTTATAAACGAGCAGATACAACTGCAACCCACTTTCAGTTGTATACCCTGATGAAATCACATAATGATGATCAAGGATCGATTTTCTGTCAAGTGGTATTAAATTTGTACTCTGTACAACATAAACTGATACAACTAACTTCTGACTATCTCGGCATTTTTATGAAGATGGACCAGTAATAATAGGTCGCTAGAAGGTGATTCAGGCTACACCAGACAGGTGATACACGGTCTCCCATGCCTCCACTCGTTAGTTTTCTAATTCGATTCAGCCATTAAACAGAACGAAAAATGAAAATATAACGCGTTTATTTGTTATTGTGTTAACGTTGTAAGTGTTTTGTTCAAACATGATGGAATAATTCGAGTGACGGTCGTCACCAGCCTAACACACCCTCTCTACAATGGCGCCCCTGCCAATTCTCATAACCAATCTCTGTACCAATGTAATCAGTTCCGAGCGAGAAAAAAATAATACACCTTCCCATAAATCAGTATAGGATAATTGAGTCCTCTGTCGGAAGTCGTGACAACTCGTACCTAAAGGAACTCTTATGTACTTCCGGAATATGATGTAATTTCGCTCACGTGGTTGATTTCAAGACAGAAATTACATAAATCGTCGACAAAAATAAGACTTCTTTGTTGCGTGTATGAATTGGAGCGTGATCCTTTTGTGGCACTCCTTAAGTAGACTTACTGCTACCCGGATCACAGCAATACTCTGATTTGTTGGTCTGTTTCAATCGATATTATTCTCGTAGATTAATTGAAAGGTTTTTTTATTTGATGTGTTTAGATGGAAAAAAACGCTACAATCATTGTTTGTATTTGTCTACTGTATGTAAAAGACATTGTTTTAAACAATGCATCGCATAAAACTAGAAATCTTCTTACTCAATCATTTTCTTGTAATTCTGATATAATATGTGTTCTTATTAAAGCGAGTTTTAATATCGGTGATACCTGTTATGACGTAAATCTGAAGTTTGCCCTAGACTGTTTTGGTTGCCATTATATCGGGCAAAATCTAAAGGTATTCACAACATCTGTACTTTTCTATAAATTCAAACTTTTGTAACCTGTAAGAGGAACGATAATTGGCATTGATTTCGGCGTTTACGACAGCAGTAATTGTAATACATTAAAAACGTTTGAATGTAATTCGTCCATACACCACGGGGAAGTCATTACGATGTTTGGTATTTTAGCGAGATAAGTAGTCGTATCTTGTAATAATGATAAAATGATAATGACCTACTTCATCAAAGGTAACCGCTTAGTTGCAATGTACCCAAAGTAAAAGCACAAGAGTTTGTTTCAATCCAGGATTAAAGAGAATTGTTAATCACTATTCAACGGAGAAATCTCCTAAAATGGTGATTGCTCGACTGGCTTTTATTGAAATAAATCCACATGTTCTATTTCTTGCATTTCATGCGTTCATGTTATTACATGAATGCCACTTATCCCGAGTAACGTGTTTATAAATCGTAAATTAAGAGAGCGTGCGACCAGTTTGTACAGGGTGTGTATAGTTTATTTAAGTATTGAACTGTTACCAGATGTGTACATGTATTTGGTCGGATTTAATACAGGTACTATGTTAGGTGAAAAATCAAAGATACTTTACCAAAGAAATTAAAAAAATATCGACTGTATACTATCATTGTGTAGCAGTTCAATGCTTATATTAACAGCTTTTCTTATTTTTCATAACCGGAAACATAAATCGTGTTTAAATTTCCCGTTTGCCAAAACATCGACGTCAGCAATTTCTAATACCAGAACAGCTGTTTACGGCAGTGGTACCATAGTTCCTCGTATCATCATAAACATCTCACATATTAATTAGTATGAGCAAAATATTAACCCTTTTATTTTTAAACAAAAGTACTTTGTCACAAAATTGTTAGTAATTATATGTTTATTTTGTTTGTTTCTTTGAAATAAAAGTCGTGTATTGCCCATTGATAAATAATCTACAAATGATTTGAAGTTCGAACATGTTCCTCTGAATATGTAATTTTCAGTATATTACTGAGAAAGCCGTCCTTCTATTGGGTGACAACGATCATAATGGTATCCAGCTTGAACCAGATCTCCGGTGAGCGCTGTCAGACGAGAGTCGCTTGCAAACGGCAGTGACATACTTGTAATTTTGTGATAAACTACGTTTTTGACAAAACATTTGTCGCATGATAAAATTATAGATTTGTTATGTTTTTTTCAAGAAAGCCTATAACAAAAGATTCACTAATTTAATATATCAATGATACTAATACGAAAATGGCTGACGGCCATGTCTGTTTATCTACTGCTTTCAATGTAAGTGAGAGATAAGGGTCTGTTTTATATTTTATTTCAAGTTCTTCATGGATTATTTGATTGTTATGATCAATAACTGTTTTGAAATTTAAAGACGTTGTCCTCGATACGTTTTTATTATCTGTTTTATAGAAGTTCTTTGAGCTTCCGACATTTGCATGTGATAATTTGATAATAAATTCTCTATTACATTGTACTTTGACCCGAGTATAATATTCTATTCATCACATTACATCACATATCCATGAGATAGCAATGAAATATACCCCTCTAATTCGATTGAAAACGAACTTGTGTGCTTCTGGTATATGCCAGTCACAGGGATTTGATACAAATCGCATACCACGCGGTCACTTTCGCCAAGTCCCTGTGAAACCGTGGCGATGGCACGGTATTTAGGTTCGAGTAGTTTTATACCAAATTTACATTAGTTACTGAATGATGTACTGACGTACGGAGTTCATGGCCCTAGGGAATCAGACTATGAACAAAAGAGACCAGTGGGGTTGCAGTTGTAAGCCGATTGTATTAAGGAATTCTGTCGATCCCTGTCGATTTCTGCATTCCGTCACTTTTTGAGTGATTAATAGTCGTAATACGGCGGTAATTATCGATCGGAGAAGCCAAGACGCGACATTCGCATAATTCACTCAGGGATAAAATTGAATTTTATGGAATAGAAATAATATAGTGGATCGGTTTCTTTCATTCGCATAAAGAATAAGAAAATAGATTATTGCGACCGAGAAAAAATAAATACATTGAATTATGACAAGCTGAAATAACACATGGTAATAAATTGTCTGAAATAATCTATGTTTTCGTGAACACAACTGGTGTATATATCACACGAAATGTCGACTGTCAAATCGATTTAACGATACCGATTCCCATGAATGCTCGCATTCCGATTCAGGACGACGTTTTGTTCTAAAGTACATTTACACCGAGACTATGTAGGCTCAAGAGTAAGTGTCGATTTTATCTGATCCCATTGGAAGAATGTTAGTTTCCAGAAAAAAAAAATATATTCAGGCTGATCGTACGTTCGATCTCGATGCGAATGGTCCGTCTAAATGACTATCTACTTCGTGTACTGTCTTATGGAATGGTCCGGATAATATATAAAGATTAAACAACAAACGTCAATCTTTCTCGAGATCAAACGAGAAGCAGAATGAATTCGATATCAAGAATATAATCTATTTCCCAGTAAATTGGAATTATACGTTTAAGGTTTTCGTGAAACGTGAACATTTATTTCAGAAACATTAACACTAGATAGACAATGTGATTTGTGGGATCTGTTAAGGTCTACAAACACGATATCATCATACGTATGGTTTACCTTTATTGGCGATAAATATCATTTATATTGTTAACAAATTTACTAAAGTACAGAATTAATGTAAGCCAATAACTGGCAGTCAATTACTGTTGATTTTGATGGTATTATAGCCATACAAATCGATCATCAACATGATAAGGTTATACTGGGTTGTACAGTGCATGAGGTATACATTATCGCACTGGTAAAACACTGTTTATAAGATTAGATTGTTTTCCTTCAATGTAATAACAAAGGGGGAAATCTTGTTTCTTGAGATGTATCTTTCAGTATTTGCTATTTTACGTAATTATATCGTTTTGTCACTTGATTAAAAACAACAACTCATGAAAAGTTAAATAAATGACAACAGACAAGTACCTAAACAGGTATTGAACATTGAACAGTCCCGTCTTCTTTGATATGCATACTAATTTTCCACAATTACAAACCGTTCCCCATTTTTAAATTGAATATCGGATACGATGTTGATGCTGTATCCCCGGTTAGATATGCATAATAAGAAAAATAATATCCCGCCATTTCAAATCGTTCCCCTTTTCACCTCTATATTTGCATTGAATATCGCATAATTGTAGAACCCCCCCCCCCCCCCCCCCCCCCCCCCCGGTTTCAGATCCAACAATATTAACGAGATCACAGCTTAAATATGTTACAAAAGTGGTGATTTCCGTACTCGTTCTAAATATCTCTGATTTGGAATGCTTATTTGCAATGCTCTTATTGCCTTATACGGTTCGATGTACATGTACATTTGTTAAATAAGATAAATTGCCGAGATACCAGCAGTTAAAATTAACCTGAATATGAGATAAGAGATGACATAGTAATTTCATCCTAGCAAGATCCCCATAATGAAAAATAAGTTTCCGTTTACCATTACTAAAGACATTGCCTCAGATATCTAGATGTCGATGGTTTTATACGTGGCAGAAATGTGATGTCGGTTTGGGCTATGACATTATCCGATCATTCACTTTGTTGAAAGTCCGATCAGAAAATCGTTTTGCGAATTTCCGCTTAATCTCGGGTGCTTCCGAACTCTCATACAGCATGGGAAATCCATTAAGTATAAAACATGGTTCTTTCATGGTCATCTGGAAAAATCTTTCATTTCATTTGACATGCGATGGTATTTAGTGGGTATTATCTGAGCTAAGAGATTACAAGAGAATAATTGGATGGTCCGCGGAATAATCTCTCTCGGCGAATGGTCAGACAGACCATTCGCCTTATTAATTTCCTAATAACAGTAAAGGAAAGACGTGATAACGCACAATGCGGTGGAGACTGACCACTGCTTGGCAATAACAGAAATATTTTACATGTTTGTTGCCGTGGTCAAATGGTCATTTATTCGCTTGGATGACTGAGTGGCTCGCGAAAGTGTCATTACTTATCATTCGGGCCAGCGGTTTTCTCAGAGAATCGACACCAAGTTATATTGGAGAGGAAATCACAAAATGAATTCCCGTGAGATTTGTAGCATCAGACGTTAGCCGTCTTTGTACAAAGCTTTCTAATTAACGGGTCGTGGACTGGGTGCTGTTTCCGGACTGGTGACAAACCAGTAAGGAAAGTGTTGACTACTTATAGGGGAACTACAGGCGAGGACTGTCGCGGGTTTACTGGTATAGACTGTGATCAATTAAGGGATTACACACAGATCTCTTGTCTATATATTTTCCGGTAATACGACCATGTGGTATTTCTTTTAGGATATTTCCTTATCCCTCTTCCGATGAGCTATTTACACATTTCAATTAATAATATACATTAGAATTATTCAAGAAAAAAGTAAATCGGTGAATCACTCACTTTATGATCTATTGATATATTATTTGATTGATTTCGACAGTTTTTTTTCTAAAATATAGAATTTAAAGATAGTCATATGTTGAACAGACTACAAATTTCAAAAGTGTTCCATAGTCCATGTGAAACTGGCATCTTTTGTCCTGTAATGAACTCAATATTTTACTTTGAAATCAATTTGTTTGCTCCAGTGATTTAACTCAATATTTCATTTACCCCAAGTGATTGAACTCAATATTTACTTTGCCACAATGATTGAATCAATATACTATTTGTTAGAGTGATTGAACTCAATACACTATTTGTTAGAGTGATTGAACTCAATACACTATTTGTTAGAGTGATTGAACTCAACACACTGTTTGTTAGAGTGATTGAACTCAATATACTATTTGTTAAAGTGATTGAACTCAATATACTATGTGTTAGAGTGATTGAACTCAATACACTATTTGTTAGAGTGATTGAACTCAATATACTATTTGTTAGAGTGATTGAACTCAATACACTATTTGTTAGAGTGATTGAACTCAATACACTATTTGTTCCAGTGATTGAACTTAATATTGTCTTTACCCCAATGATTGAACTCAATATTTCATTTACCCCCAATGATTGAACTCAATATTTCATTTACCCCAGTGATTGAACTCAATATTCTATATGCCCCCGTGATTGAACTCAATATCCTATTTGACCCAAATGATTGAACTCAACATTTCACCCCCCCCCCCCCCCCCCCCATTGAGCTCAATGTTTTATTTGTCCCAGTGATTGAACTAATATTCTGTTTCCTATGTCATTTGCCCCAGTTATTGAAATCAATATTTTGTTTGACCCATCGATTGAACCCAATAATTGATTTGCCCAAGTAATCAAACTCAACAATTTATTTGCCCAAACAATTGCCCTCAAAATAATATTTGCTCCAGTGATCAAAGTCAAAATTTTGTTTGTCCCAGTAGTTTATTTGTCCCCGTGATTGGACTCACTATTTTGTTTGTCCCAGTAGTTTATTTGTCCCCGTGATTGGACTCACTATTTTGTTTGTCCCAGTAGTTTATTTGTCCCCGTGATTGGACTCACTATTTTGTTTGTCCCAGTAGTTTATTTGTCCCCGTGATTGGACTCACTATTCTGTTTGTCCCAGTAGTTTATTTGTCCCCGTGATTGGACTCACTATTTTGTTTGTCCCAGTAGTTTATATGTCCCCGTGATTGGACTCACTATTTTGTTTGCTCCAGTGATTGAAGTCAATTTTCGTTTGCTGTAGTGATCCTGATTCATAGGTTAATATAATCGATAAAATTGAGCTGTGATCAGTGTCTACTGATGGCACCGCATGCAGTGTACACCAAAATAATGTCATCACAGTTTATACTGTACTGATGTCACCACAGTTTATACTGTAGTGATGATGTCACCACAGTTTATACTGTATTGATGTCACCACAGTTTATACTGTACTGATGTCACCACAGTTTATACTGTACTGATGTCACAACAGTTTATACTGTACTGATTATGTCACCACAGTTTATACTGTACTGATGTCACCACAGTTTATACTGTAGTGATGTCACCACAGTTTATACTGTACTGATGATGTCACCACAGTTTATACTGTACTGATGTCACCACAGTTTATACTGTACTGATGATGTCACCACAGTTTATACTGTACTGATGTCACCACAGTTTATACTGTACTGATGTCACCACAGTTTATACTGTACTGATGTCACCACAGTTTATACTGTAGTGATGTCACCACAGTTTATACTGTACTGATGATGTCACCACAGTTTATACTGTATTGATGTCACCACAGTTTATACTGTACTGATGTCACCATAGTTTATACTGTATTGATGTCTCCACAGTTTAAACCGTACTGATGATGTCACCACAGTTTATACTGTACTGATGTCACCACAGTTTATACTGTATTGATGTCACCACAGTTTATACTGTATTGATGTCACCACAGTTTATACTGTATTGATGTCACCACAGTTTATACTGTACTGATGATGTCACCACAGTTTATACTGTACTAATGTCACCACAGTTTATACTGTACTGATGTCACAACAGTTTATACTGTACTGATGTCACCACAGTTTATACTGTATTGATGTCACCACAGTTTATACTGTACTGATGTCACCACAGTTTATACTGTACTAATGTCACCACAGTTTATACTGTACTGATGTCACAACAGTTTATACTGTACTGATGTCACAACAGTTTATACTGTACTGATGTCACCACAGTTTATACTGTATTGATGTCACCACAGTTTATACTGTACTGATGATGTCACCACAGTTTATACTGTATTGATGTCACCACAGTTTATACTGTACTAATGATGTCACCACAGTTTATACTGTATTGATGTCACCACAGTTATACTGTATTGATGTCACCACAGTTTATACTGTACTAATGTCACCACAGTTTATACTGTATTGATGTCACCACAGTTTATACTGTATTGATGTCACCACCGTTCATACTGTACTGATGATGTCACCACAGTTTATACTGTACTGATTATGTCACCACAGTTTATACTGTACTGATGTCACCACAGTTTATACTGTATTGATGTCACCACAGTTTATACTGTATTAATGTCACCACAGTTTATACTGTACTGATGTCACCACAGTTTATACTGTACTGATGTCACCACAGTTTATACTGTATTGATGTCACCACAGTTTATACTGTATTAATGTCACCACAGTTTATACTGTATTGATGATGTCACCACAGTTTATACTGTACTGATGTCACCACAGTTTATACTGTATTGATGTCACCACAGTTTATACTGTATTGATGTCACCACAGTTTATACTGTACTGATGTCACCACAGTTTATACTGTACTGATGTCACCACAGTTTATACTGTACTGATTATGTCACCACAGTTTATACTGTACTGATGTCACCACAGTTTATACTGTAGTGATGTCACCACAGTTTATACTGTACTGATGATGTCACCACAGTTTATACTGTACTGATGTCACCACAGTTTATACTGTACTGATGATGTCACCACAGTTTATACTGTACTGATGTCACCACAGTTTATACTGTAGTGATGTCACCACAGTTTATACTGTACTGATGATGTCACCACAGTTTATACTGTATTGATGTCACCACAGTTTATACTGTACTGATGTCACCACAGTTTATACTGTATTGATGTCTCCACAGTTTATACTGTACTGATGATGTCACCACAGTTTATACTGTACTGATGTCACCACAGTTTATACTGTATTGATGTCACCACAGTTTATACTGTATTGATGTCACCACAGTTTATACTGTATTGATGTCACCACAGTTTATACTGTACTGATGATGTCACCACAGTTTATACTGTATTGATGTCACCACAGTTTATACTGTACTAATGTCACCACAGTTTATACTGTACTGATGTCACAACAGTTTATACTGTACTGATGTCACCACAGTTTATACTGTATTGATGTCACCACAGTTTATACTGTACTGATGTCACCACAGTTTATACTGTACTGATGTCACCACAGTTTATACTGTACTGATGTCACCACAGTTTATACTGTACTGATGTCACCACAGTTTATACTGTACTGATGTCACCACAGTTTATACTGTACTGATGATGTCACCACAGTTTATACTGTACTGATGTCACCACAGTTTATACTGTACTGATGATGTCACCACAGTTAATACTGTACTGATGTCACCACAGTTTATACTGTACTGATGATGTCACCACAGTTTATACTGTACTAATGTCACCACAGTTTATACTGTACTGATGATGTCACCACAGTTTATACTGTACTGATGTCACAACAGTTTATACTGTACTGATGTTTCCACAGTTTACACTGTACTAATGTCACCACAGTTTATACTGTACTGATGTCACCACAGTTTATACTGTACTGATGTCACCACAGTTTATACTGTACTGATGATGTCACCACAGTTTATACTGTACTAATGTCACCACAGTTTATACTGTACTGATGATGTCACCACAGTTTATACTGTATTGATGTCACCACAGTTTATACTGTACTAATGTCACCACAGTTTATGCTGTACTGATGATGTCACCACAGTTTATACTGTACTGATGTCACCACAGCTTATACTGTATTGATGTCACCACAGTTTAAACTGTACTGATGTCACAACAGTTTATACTGTACTGATGATGTCACCACAGTTTATGCTGTACTGATGATGTCACCACAGTTTATACTGTACTGATATCACCACAGTTTATACTGTTCTGATGTCACCACAGTTTATACTGTACTGATGATGTCACCACAGTTTATGCTGTACTGATGATGTCACCACAGTTTATACTGCACTGATGTCACCATAGTTTATACTGTACTGATGATGTCACCACAGTTTATGCTGTACTGATGATGTCACCACAGTTTATACTGTACTGATGTCACCACAGTTTATACTGTACTGATGTCACCACAGTTTATACTGTACTGATGATGTCACCACAGTTTATACTGTACTGATGATGTCACCACAGTTTATACTGTACTAATGTCACCACAGTTTATACTGTACTGATGTCACCACAATTATACTGTACTGATGTCACCACAGTTTATACTGTACTGATGTCACCACAGTTTATACTGTACTGATGATGTCACCACAGTTTATACTGTATTGATGTCACCACAGTTTATACTGTACTAATATCACCACAGTTTATGCTGTACTGATGATGTCACCACAGTTTATACTGTACTGATGTCACCACAGCTTATACTGTATTGATATCACCACAGTTTAAACTGTACTGATGTCACCACAGTTTATACTGTTCTGATGTCACCACAGTTTATACTGTACTGATGATGTCACCACAGTTTATGCTGTACTGATGATGTCACCACAGTTTATACTGCACTGATGTCACCATAGTTTATACTGTACTGATGATGTCACCGCAGTTTATACTGTACTGATGTCACCACAGTTTATACTGAATTGATGATGTCACCACAGTTTATACTGTACTGATGTCACCACAGTTTATACTGTACTGATGATGTCACCACAGTTTATACTGTACTAATGTCACCACAGTTTATGCTGTACTGATGATGTCACCACAGTTTATACTGTACTGATGTCACCACAGTTTATACTGTACTAATGTCACCACAGTTTATACTGTACTGATGTCACAACAGTTTATACTGTACTGATGTCACCACAGTTTATACTGTATTGATGTCACCACAGTTTATACTGTACTGATGTCACCACAGTTTATACTGTACTAATGTCACCACAGTTTATACTGTACTGATGTCACAACAGTTTATACTGTACTGATGTCACCACAGTTTATACTGTACTGATGTCACCACAGTTTATACTGTACTGATGATGTCACCACAGTTTATACTGTACTGATGTCACCACAGTTTATACTGTACTGATGATGTCACCACAGTTAATACTGTACTGATGTCACCACAGTTTATACTGTACTGATGATGTCACCACAGTTTATACTGTACTAATGTCACCACAGTTTATACTGTACTGATGATGTCACCACAGTTTATACTGTACTGATGTCACAACAGTTTATACTGTACTGATGTTTCCACAGTTTACACTGTACTAATGTCACCACAGTTTATACTGTACTGATGTCACCACAGTTTATACTGTACTGATGTCACCACAGTTTATACTGTACTGGTGATGTCACCACAGTTTATAGTGTACTGATGATGTCACCACAGTTTATACTGTACTGATTTCACCACAGTTTATACTGTACTGATGTCACAACAGTTTATACGGTACTGATGATGTCACCACAGTTTATACTGTACTGATGTCACCACAGTTTATACTGTACTGATGATGTCACCACAGTTTATGCTGTACTGATGATGTCACCACAGTTTATACTGTACTGATGTCACCACAGTTTATACTGTATTGATGTCACCACAGTTTATACTGTACTGATGATGTCACCACAGTTTATACTGTACTGATGTCACCACAGTTTATACTGTACTGTTGTCACCACAGTTTATACTGTACTGATGTCACCACAGTTTATACTGTACTGATGATGTCACCACAGTTTATACTGTACTGATGATGTCACCACAGTTTATACTGTACTAATGTCACCACAGTTTATACTGTACTGATGATGTCACCACAGTTTATACTGTATTGATGTCACCACAGTTTATACTGTACTAATGTCACCACAGTTTATGCTGTACTGATGATGTCACCACAGTTTATACTGTACTGATGTCACCACAGCTTATACTGTATTGATGTCACCACAGTTTAAACTGTACTGATGTCACAACAGTTTATACTGTACTGATGATGTCACCACAGTTTATGCTGTACTGATGATGTCACCACAGTTTATACTGTACTGATATCACCACAGTTTATTCTGTTCTGATGTCACCACAGTTTATACTGTACTGATGATGTCACCACAGTTTATGCTGTACTGATGATGTCACCACAGTTTATACTGCACTGATGTCACCATAGTTTATACTGTACTGATGATGTCACCACAGTTTATGCTGTACTGATGATGTCACCACAGTTTATACTGTACTGATGTCACCACAGTTTGTACTGTACTGATGTCACCACAGTTTATACTGTACTGATGATGTCACCACAGTTTATACTGTACTGATGATGTCACCACAGTTTATACTGTACTAATGTCACCACAGTTTATACTGTACTGATGTCACCACAATTATACTGTACTGATGTCACCACAGTTTATACTGTACTGATGTCACCACAGTTTATACTGTACTGATGATGTCACCACAGTTTATACGGTATTGATGTCACCACAGTTTATACTGTACTAATGTCACCACAGTTTATGCTGTACTGATGATGTCACCACAGTTTATACTGTACTGATGTCACCACAGCTTATACTGTATTGATATCACCACAGTTTAAACTGTACTGATGTCACCACAGTTTATACTGTTCTGATGTCACCACAGTTTATACTGTACTGATGATGTCACCACAGTTTATGCTGTACTGATGATGTCACCACAGTTTATACTGCACTGATGTCACCATAGTTTATACTGTACTGATGATGTCACCGCAGTTTATACTGTACTGATGGCACCACAGTTTATACTGAATTGATGATGTCACCACAGTTTATACTGTACTGATGTCACCACAGTTTATACTGTACTGATGATGTCACCACAGTTTATACTGTACTAATGTCACCACAGTTTATGCTGTACTGATGATGTCACCACAGTTTATACTGTACTGATGTCACCACAGTTTATACTGTACTGATGTCACCACAGTTTATACTGTACTGATGTCACCACAGTTTATGCTGTACTGATGATGTCACCACAGTGTAGATACAGACATTTTATTGGTATTGATTAGTGACAGCCCCGATTGAAAGTTTTATTGCCGTGCAGTATACTTAAGCATTGAAATGTTACCGGATGTTAGTACACAGTCGAGCATAAATATAGAAAACTTAGGTGACATATATATATAATGTAGATCATGGGTATTGATCTATCAACCAAATTGTATTCATATCGACTGTATACCAGCATCTGGTAACAGTTCAATACTTACTTTTACATTCAAATGGATTTTTTATAACTGAAGAAACAATTGCTTTTGAATCTCCCGCTCATCATATAAATGACGTCAGTAAGCTGAAATCTTAGAACAGTCGAATTTTCCAGAAGAAATTATATAATTCCTCGTATTATCGTAAATGGCACGCTTTTATCACAAATCTAGTTTAATCATATATGGTACATTCTTTTGTAGATATTGCAAAATTGTTAAGAAATATATGAATCATAATTTCTGATTGTCTGAAATTAAAGCCGGGTGTCTTTTTTGCGCATTTATATATCATTATCATTAGGAAGTGAAGCGGCGTTGAAAGGGTATTGCACCGCTAGACTTGATTGTTTTCTCGGCTTTACATTATTTTCAGAAGAATACTAATTTCAAAAGTCTGATGAAAGATTCAAAGGATTGTTTCATTTGCTTTACCTAGAACACATGGAGCTTTAGGAGCTGTATTCCTATGATGGCCGAATCACTATTTTAATTGGAAAGTCCCATAAACTATAATTTGGTATACTAACGATATACATTTGTATGATATAAATTATGATAATGGAGGGGTACCAGTAACAATATGTAGTAATCTTTATTTGGAACACAACACCGAACTGACTATTTTGACCCGATACTAGATATAACGTACATTTTTGTATTCACTATGCTACAACCGGTATCTAAACAAATATCCAAATAAACAACAATACAACCATTCTGTACCTAAATTACGTAACGGAACCTGTCTGTGTTGCGTCTGATCCTAGCTAGCGGCAGTTTACTGATGTAATTATTGGAGGTGATAAATCAACGGTTTACTGATAAGAAAATGTAAAGATGCTTTCCTAACAGAAAATTTCGCAGCAAACTTAATTTGGAATACTCTTCGGAAACATACTATGTTTGAAGTACCCTAGCCCAGATGACCGCGAGCCCAGTAAACTCGACCACTACAGAAGGTAATGGCAGTAAATGGATTTGAGGTGCAGCACTGAAAGTTTCACAGAAACTTGAAGTTGGCAGGCTATATAGTAAGCGTGTATTATCCTGCCCTTTTTGTCCTTGAAATCGTTGTTAAAGATTATCAGCACGGCACATGAAACCCTAATGTTGGTGTTTCCCTATTCAGACATCAAGGGAATTCGCAGTAAGCCTGGTCTGCGATATGAAGTACAGTGTATTTCTCATGCTGGTTAAGACAGTAAATTGAAATACAATGAATAGGCCTAGTGCTGTCACGGTTTTCTTTGTCTGTTTATCAAACTGTTGCAATTCATTTTACACGAAACATCCCATAGCTGCAGAAAATTAGTAGATATATTTTAACAAAACTGAATTTTAAACGACGCAAAGGAAGCTTAAGTCTAATAACACAGTTTAATACCACACAGACAAAACTACAGAGACAAACATAAACAAGTAAAACCAATAGATATTGTGTGTGTACGTGTATTCAGTAACAAATCTTAGTTTGCTCTGCTTGATACATAAATCAAGCCCATGGACTGAAATAGAAAATACAACATAACGAAACAAAGAAGTCTATTATCCTCAGAGACCATTGTATGTTTCACACAATGTGTCATCGTTGTTATCCATCCTTTAAATCCAGCTCGCGTAAAATTCTGTCATTCAAGTATACAAATTCTACAGCTCTGTTTTCAAACACTTGAAACATAACTCGAGTAAAAGATATTTGAACAGCAACTCGTTATATAACCTCTCTATATCATGTATCTCTTTTTCAGGAGCACAGCAGTATAACGAATTGCTACCAATATGCAATAGAAACGAAAAAAACTCCATGCAGTTTTCAGAGTTGACTTCAATATCTCGACACATCATGGCTTAGCGTTGTTCTTCGCCATTTCATGACAAGACCACAATGCAATATAAACCATTTGATATGTAAATTACGTCATGTGACTTTTTAGATATTGCGCAGTCCGCCACGGTTTTGGTCACGTGACTACATCACATAGCGTCAGATGGAAGGAGAATGCAAATATATAAACAACGGTTTCCGTAGCCGCCTCCTCTCCCTATCACCACAAAGACGCCTTTCCTTTGTTACTGCCTTTGCTCTTTCTTTCCGAGTTTGTGATGAGAATCGATTACACCTCACACATAAGGTGTGTGTACTAGTTAAACCTCTACATTAGTCCAGAGACGTGTATACAAGTCTCTGATTAGTCATACATTATATTATGTACATACACTACAGCTTACGTGGACTTTGCGGTTTCCACGCGTCCGTCACGGACGTGGGCAGCGCGGACCCCACTCGCCCACCGGATATGGCATTCCGTGACGGTCCCTCATATATCGTGGACATCAGCTGACTGATACGGTATCCACTCGGCATCACGGTATGTGACGATCCGCGATTAGTGGTGGGCATAGTTCAACTCGAGACACCGTGTTCCACGACGATCCACGATACGTGGTGGACATGCATTTCATTTTAAAGCCCGCGGTCCATGTCGATCCGCGATATACAGTGGGTACAAGTTGTTTGCTGTTCATTTCTGATCTACACGAGTTATATCCCTTCGTCTTTCGGTAGCGGTAGTGGTATCGGTATCGTTTATCAGAATTATGCATGGTTTCATGTTGGCGGTGTAGATAAGCCTTTATGATTCGGATGAAATTGAAGAACATTTCAAGTTTTATTTAAAGCTTTACCCTTGGTCCATCAATAGCGTTATTATGGCCATATTATAAACATTAAAAAAACAATCGCAATATATTAAGCGCCGTTAATATTTAATGTAACTTAACATAAGCTGTTTCATCCATCCAGCATTCTCCATTGACGTATTCACGTTTTTAAAAAATATTCATTTATTTTAGAAATATTGCATTCATTACACGACATTGAATTGGGAAAATAGAAAATACCACTGCGACATAAGAACAGCTTTTCCAAATCTCATCAAAATATCTAAACTTCGGCATTTGAATCCTTATTCCGTTATCTTTTAAACATCGGTGTTATCATGTTATCAGACTCCGACCATATTAAAATATGCGGAATATCGAATGTTGTGACAACTATTTGTATATCTATTCTAAAGTGTACACACAAAAGAGCTGTTAATAACTGCCTATCAGGGTATCTTGTATACATGTACTATCGTTAATGTGGTATCTAAACGGAAAACACAAAAAGGAATTAAACATTACATTATTGCATCAAAAGCAGAATGGATTCAGAATGTAATTAAAACATTACTGCGGCCCTTTCTGCAATATAATTTACATGTACAATGTTTATATACATTCCCTAAATGTACCGATTTATGATAACCATTTAATGTCTTTATATTTATCATGTATATTGAGTGCTTTGCATTCAGGTCCAATTATGGTTTCTGTTTCTATCACCACTGTGATTTCAATGATTTGTATTCAATCATATTTTAAGTCATAAATTACTCATTGAATGCAACACTTTTTATGCGGTGTTTTGCATAAACATGGCAGCCATAACCGCTGATTTTCTCGGCAGCTCGTCACACGCAGATGATTCTATTTTAGCTGTCTGTCAATCAAACGGGGTATCTGACGGCATCCGTGAGTTTCATTGGTTAGTGAGAATGATTGACAAGACACTAAAGCTTGTTACACTCCAGTGATCTCTGACTCTGTCAATCAAACACTGTAGAAAGGCGTCCGTTAATTCCATTGGTTGGTGAGAATGATCGACAAGTCAGCGTACGTGCACATGTTTTGTCGTCAGTTGTAATAGTAGACGTAAAACCCGTTAAATAAATATTGAGAAACATTATCAAAAACTGTATCGATACATACCATCAAAACTGATTATCTACCGGTTCTAATAGCCTATATAGGGATATATTCCGCACAGTGACCTCACGTGTGAGGTTCGCCCAGAGACCGTATTTGAGTCATTGCATTAATAGTCTATTAAAAGTTTATTCTAGAGATGCTAATATTTTAGGCAACGATGTTGCCCGATTTGTGATATTCTGTTCCGACTCATCTACTCATCGGTTTTGGGTTACTTTCATTTGTTGGAGAGCTCGAGCTAAATTATTGGAGATAGGAAAGTCTCAATGCACCTTCGATATCAGAGACGGGAATCGGTTGATCTGTGGAATAAACAATAAAAAAAGTCCTGTCCTAGGACTGGTCATGATAATGTATATGAATATCTACACGTAGAAACACGAACTGAGATACATCCGAGTCCGTTTTATAACCGACGAGTGGCCAACACCACAAAGGCCAGAGACCGGCAAGCCGCGGTCACAGAGGCGTGTTAAGATAATAGCCCGGTAAATACCACATCTTAATTAACAGGTGTATCTCTAACATGTTGAATTTACCTGTAGGGCAGTTTGTTTTGATAATGATGATATAAAAGGACTCCCAATGCCAAGAAGTGGATCCTTAACTGTAGGTAAATTCAATTCATTTATTCCTTTGGCGTTTCAGCCAATCTGATTTTACAACATGTACAAAGACATATACATTAGCAATACAAGATCGTGATATCACAGGTTCAACGGGATCAGACCGCTTTTTAGGAAATATATATAAACAAATGTAAACACGTGCCTGCAATTAATGCGAATAAGACAACGATAATGCAAATGTAACATTTGGTATAATGTTCTATTATAACCGGCCGTATACAACATGTTATAATTATATAATGTTCTGTGTTAACGGGCTGTATATAACATGTAACTTCTTACTAATTTTCTTTTATAATGGACCGCATATGGCATATGGCATTTGAATAATGATCTATTTTAACGGGCGATATATAACATGTAACTTCTTACTAATTTTCTATTATACGGGCCGTATACAACATGTCACAATTATATTATGTTCTGTTTTAACGGGCCGTATATAACATACATATTCTTACTAATTTTCTTTCATAATGGGCCGTATATGACATATGACACTTGAATAGTGTTCTATTTTAACGGGCCATATATAGCAAGTAACTTCTTACTAATTTTCTATTATAACGGGCCATATACAACATGTCACAATTATATTATGTTCTATTTTAACATCTTGTATATAACATGTAAAATTTGAGCAATATTCTATTATAACCGGCCGTATACAACATGTTATAATTATATAATGTTCTGTGTTAACGGGCTGTATATAACATGTAACTTCTTACTAATTTTCTTTTATAATGGACCGCATATGGCATATGGCATTTGAATAATGATCTATTTTAACGGGCGATATATAACATGTAACTTCTTACTAATTTTCTATTATACGGGCCGTATACAACATGTCACAATTATGTTATGTTCTGTTTTAACGGGCCGTATATAACATACATATTCTTACTAATTTTCTTTCATAATGGGCCGTATATGACATATGACACTTGAATAGTGTTCTATTTTAACGGGCCATATATAGCAAGTAACTTCTTACTAATTTTCTATTATACGGGCCGTATACAACATGTCACAATTATGTTATGTTCTGTTTTAACGGGCCGTATATAACATACATATTCTTACTAATTTTCTTTCATAATGGGCCGTATATGACATATGACACTTGAATAGTGTTCTATTTTAACGGGCCATATATAGCAAGTAACTTCTTACTAATTTTCTATTATAACGGGCCATATACAACATGTCACAATTATATTATGTTCTATTTTAACATCTTGTATATAACATGTAAAATTTGAGCAATATTCTATTATAACGGGCCGTATACAATATGTAACATCTCACTAAATTTCTAATATAACGGGCCGTAAACAACTTGTAACATTTCACTAATTTTCTATTATAACGGGCCGTCTATAACATGTCACCATATATAATGTTTTGTTTTAACGGGCCGTATATAACATGTGATGCTGATGTAACCTCTTACAAATTTCTATTATATCGGGCAGTATACAGCATGTAACATTTGAATAATGTTCTATCATAACGGGCCGTATACAACATGTAACATCTCACTAATTTTCTATTAAAACGGGCCCTATATAACATGTCACAATTATATAATGTTCTATTTTAACGGGCCGTTTATAACATGTAACTTCTTACTACGAACCTCACCTTACGACCACCTCAAAATTACGACCACCCCGCTATTACGGGCACTTTTTTTCAGTCCCGATTTTTTTCTCTATATATCTTGGTATTGGTCGCTTCACTATTACGACCACTTTGCTATTCCGTATTACGGCCACCTTGGGCAGTCCCAACGAATACTAATTAACGCTTATTACCCCCACAATTACGACCAGTTGGTCGTGTCTAAAAAATTACCTGGTGTGTAGCGAACCGTGAACAGCTTACGGTAATGCGTGTCAAACTGGCCATTGACGTGTGTATACGTAATTATCGATCTTTTGTTTACAGACCAGTGTATCGACAGGTGAGTAGAATGGCTATTAATCTCTTTGAAATCTTCGCACTGACCGGAAGGTAAAATAAACATCCAGTCTTTCATTGTTCGTAACAAGCCAACATGTGCCGGGTTTTAGTTTGTAGTCCTTTGTTTACCGTTACGGGTGATCGCCCTTCCTTGGTGGCGCTGCGACGGATTAAATACACAAGTGATCAGATTATCTATCTTGCCTTGAAAATTGTAATAACCGTACATTTGCTTATTAATTATGGTATTCAAATAATTGATTTGTGGCTGTTGGTCGTTTTAAGACCCGATTACATACAAGCGAGTAAAATAAACATAGTAACGTTTGATTTTTTTTTCTGGTCAAGCGCAAGTTTTTTCAGCGATCTCGATGTTTTTGTATCAATGCCGAATAGGGTCTGTAGATAGGTGTTATTATAATTTGAAAAAAACCATGTTTGGTTTCAAATATTTCGCTAGAATTATGCTATTCTTTCTAACTTCATTTCTTTTTTCGCTCATGATAACCACATCACGTAAACGTAACGAGTTATCACTAAAAAAGAAAATTGAACTGATTCAATGTAGCAATGGTCGAAGCCAACGACAACTTGCTGAACAGTTTGGGGTCGGCAAAACACAGGTCAGAGCATCTTGAAAAGAAAGACAGAAATTTTAGAAGGTTATGAAGAAAATAAAGGAAATGATAGACAAAAACAATTGTCTTTCTTTTTATTTAAAGTTAAGACTATGGCATGTATTTAGCCAAATCTATACAACTTGCACCTGAGTTCAGTCAATTAAGAGTTACGGTTCCTGATGGTCTAGCTCAAATTGGTCCACCTCGGCACTTTGACCCGGACCCCCAGGTGTTCTTAATAGTGAGGTTTCACTGTAATTTTCTTTTATAACGGGCCGTATACAACATGTAACATCTCACTGAATGTCTATTATAACGGGCCATATATAACATGTAACATTTATATAATGTTCTATTTTTCTGTTTGAACGGACCGTTTATAACATGCTAATTTGCTATTGTAACGGGCTGTATACACCATGTTACATCTCACTGATTTTCTATTGTAACGAGTCGCATATAACATTTATTTAACTTCTTACTAATTTTCTACTATACTGGTGTAAAGGGTCGTATACAACATGTAACATTTGAATAATGTTCTATTTCAACGGGCCTATATAACATGTAACTTACTACTTTTCTTTTATTACGGGCCGTATACAACATATATAACGTGTAACGACTTACATCACCCTGTCCATAGGATTTATTACGAGGACACGGGTTTCGTTGCATACCAATAACGATTTCGATTACAACACTTCTAATAATATTAGTTTAAAATGGAATTCGTACATGAAATAAATGCTTTAAGTAAAGTTTCAACATCGTGGGTATGTGAATGTTCAAACTTAGGCTAATTATTTTATTTGTGATACGAATGTTTGTTTTAACTCAACGGAATTTAAATTTAAATAATGTGTTTAATTTAAAAATGAATCCCTACAGTAAAAAGAATTTTTTAACAAAACTCAAGCTAAATATACGTACAACCTGTAAAAGCATATATTCGGAACATTTTTGACGTGCACGGAAACCATACGTGTCAACTCACCAGCAGTTATAGGCGGTTCCGATTAGAACACCCGACAGAACAGATACCTGTGGTGCTGTGACAGGCGTGACGACCGTGTCGACCGTAATTTCACACCTGATTATTGTTAAATGGTATACTTACCCACTCACAGTCGAGTACACTTTTATGTCTATATGATTTTTAATCAGTTAAGTTAAATAATATCAAGGAAAATATCAGTGATAGTTCGCCATGTTGATAAGGGTTATCGGATAGTAGTAAATGGTCTGTTGTGATTTTGTTTCGCATTTTCAATCATTTAAAACAGTAAAATATCTACGTTGTTGTACTATAGCTGTCTTCTGCAAATTTGGTTTATGAAAATAGTATGCAAAATTATTAATAAGGAATGAAATGAGATGAATTCAAAGTTCGTGTAAAATAGAGGTAAAGATCATGTAATGTCGGAGAATACAGATAAGATACCGGTAATTTTGGAGAACTTTGGAGAACACAGGTAAAATCCAGGTAAGGTATAGGTGAAGACTATAATGACTGTCACAACATACCTGCCCGTAACTTATTTGTAAGAAGTGGGAGAAAGGAGACCCCCCTCCCCGCCGCGGTAATCCAGATGTCAGTCACCCGTGGCGACAGATTCACAGCTCTAGCTCGTTTGACACACCAAGTCGTCATAGCAACCGCTGCGAGGTCCTAGCCCCAGGCATTTACCTGTTCAACTCAGTTTTTGTAACGGTATTTTGCTTTCCTATACAGCGAATTAATTAATGATTATAGACTGGTCTTGCTTTTGTTTCAAACTTAAAGCAGATGATAACTATGATATCAACAAATTTTATTCCGTAGTTAGTACGTGAGAACCCATAAACCAACATAACATAATGTACGTAACCAAAATATGATTATTATTGATCAGATCATAAGTAATATACGGAAAGAATATCTGTAATATAGTTCACACTTAATGAAATTTAGATATATATATTTTTTAAATAGAAGGTGCTTCACACAGACATGGGCTCGTAAAGATGACGCATTAAAAGAATTTATCATATTACACAGTATCAACTGATATAAGCACATCGTTTACTTTGCGTTTTAACTTCTGTAACATAAAATACATTAATACAATGGTTTACACGCAAATTACATAAAAGATATTTACGAGTGTTAATCTGAGATTATTAGATTATTTACAATTAAAATTATTATGTTATATACGGCCCGTTACTAAAGAAAATTAGTGAGATGTTACATGTTGTATACGGCCCGTTATAATAAAGCATTATTGAAATATTACATGTTATATACGGCCCGTTACTAAAGAAAATTAATGAGATGTTACATGTTGTATACGGCCCGTTATACTAGAGCATTATTCAAATATTACATGTTATATACGGCCCGTTACTAAAGAAAATTAATGAGATGTTACATGTTGTATACGGCCCGTTATAATAGAGCATTATTCAAATATTACATGTTATATACGGCTCGTTACTAAAGAAAATTAATGAGATGTTACATGTTGTATACGGCCCGTTATAATAGAGCATTATTCAAATATTACATGTTACATACGGCCCGTTACTAAAGAAAATTAATGAGATGTTACATGTTATTTACGGCCCGTTATAATAGAGCATTATTCAAATATTACATGTTATATACGGCCCGTTACTAAAGAAAATTAATGAGATGTTACATGTTGTATACGGCCCGTTATAATAGAGCATTATTCAAATATTACATGTTATATACGGCCCGTTACCAAAGAAATTAATGAGATGTTACATGTTGTATACGGCCCGTTATAATAGAGCATTATTCAAATATTACATGTTATATACGGCCCGTTACTAAAGAAAATTAATGAGATGTTACATGTTATATACGGCCCGTTATAATAGAGCATTATTCAAATATTACATGTTATATACGGCCCGTTACTAAAGAAAATTAATGAGATGTTACATGTTGTATACGGCCCGTTATAATAGAGCATTATTCAAATATTACATGTTATATACGGCCCGTTACTAAAGAAAATTAATGAGATGTTACATGTTGTATATGGCCCGTTATAATAGAGCATTATTCAAATATTACATGTTATATACGGCCCGTTACTAAAGAAAATTAATGAGATGTTACATGTTGTATACGGCCCGTAATAATAGAGCATTATTCAAATATTACATTACTAGGGAAACGGAAGGGAAGTAACTCTTATATATCGGGAGGACATCCTGCCTTCGGCCGTGATTAGAAGACGCGGTAAAGTAAGCATAACTTCAAAACATAAGCTAGCCACGCTATCTAGCGTTCCACGACGGATCGCGCTGTTCCGTGGACATACACGGCATCCGGCGGGCCACGATATCCAGTGTTCCTCGACGGGCCGCGCAGTTGCGTGGACACCCACGGTATCTGCCGATCCATCACGAATCGCGGAATCACGTGGACACTTTGCCCACGCATGTCCACTAGTGGACATTGCGTGGGCAGTCCACCGTGGGCGCGTGGAAACCGCAAAGTCCACGTAAGCTGTAGTGTACTTGTTTATCTTATAACGTTATGTAACTCTACATATGTAGTTGTCATGTGTTAACACATTATGTAATGTTATGTAACTCTACATATGTAGTTGTCATGTGTTAACACATTATGTAATGTTATGTAACTCTACATATGTAGTTGTCATGTGTTAACACATTATGTAATGTTATGTAACTCTACATATGTAGTTGTCATGTGTTAACACATTATGTAATGTTATGTAACTCTACATATGTAGTTGTCATGTGTTAACACATTATGTAATGTTATGTAACTCTACATATGTAGTTGTCATGTGTTAACACATTATGTAATGGTATGTATAGATTAGGTAATTCTGTTGTAACAAACCTATAAAAGTGTTGACGGTGTTTTGTTGACTACTGTACTTAGCTTGAAGTCTGACGACTGGGCATATAAGAAACAAGCAGCTGAGTATTAAATGCTGTTTGTGTTCACTCCAAAAACAAATGCTCTCAAAACCTTACAACATTTTTTTATTATAAAGCAGTGAAGCTACGCTGTGCAGATGGGCATATTAAAGAACTAAACTAGACCATCCATCGTATTTACAGTAACTTCAGAGCACTTTTCTTCCTGCACCCTTAGTTTAAATTTTATAAGTTTCGGATGGTCTTACTCAGCAATGATTACGGAACGAAGAGAGAGCGACCACGGGAGTGTTAATAGGGTTTGTTATAGGACTGGTGACCAGATGAAAGCTACTAATCATTATTATTTTGTGAGAAAATACAGCAACCCTTACAACACAACACATTTTAGCCAATGGCTTTTCTATTGATCTCAATGGTGCAAGTAGCGACATACAGCTAATGTATAACGCCAGACGAATACAAACTATTGCACATTGAAACCGCATCGTTCGTTTCTAAATGCATTTTATGTTCCTTGTGGACAAATTCAGCGGATCGTTATTTTATGTCTATTTAGTATTTGTCTGTTTTCTTTAACACACCATTAGATTACCTCTCCTCTCGACGTGTTTAACGACACGATACTTCGCTGTCAAACATACACAGTAGTATGCTCCCTGTTTACCGATGGTTTTACTACTTTAACACCTTTCGAGTTATTCCATTAAGAAATGAGTTTTCTATTTCCCGTTTCTTTGTAGGATGTGAACATAACCGTTTACACCTGTAGACGTACATTTTATATGTATCATAAACAATGAGCGTGTCAGTAAACTACAAATTAAAAAAACGACACGTGAACAGAAAAATGTCATGTTTAAAGTACAATTAGACTTCCATGTAACGAATTCCTTATAGTTGTATAGAAGCCGTTTTCGTCCAGTGACAACTAATTATCCAGATATATCGAATAACCCCGGATTATTTATAAAGTTTGCTGATGTTTCAGTCTACCTGACCGATACAGCATCATGATCATTTCTCTTCGTCACGCTTCACTGCCTATCAAAAACAAGGACGGGTGGTGAAGCTTTCCCTTTGAAGGTATATTATGGGAACAGACTTAATCTGAAATAAAACAAAATATATTAATGTCCAATACCAAAGATTCAAAGATCCATTGTATATACAGTTGAGGCTGGAAAACAACATCATCGACCTACGACTTACGTACATTTTTTACATACTGTTAAATTATTCTTCGGCATTCTCTTAATTTAGGTACACAATGTGCTTAACCTTCTGTGGAACTCCATGGAAGTAAGGACGATGAGTTGGACTTTCCGTCATCGCCGGTCACTAATGATACTTCACCACTGTCAGCAGTTCAACAGCGGCGGGTGTTAAAAAGGAAGCAGGAGTTCGCCATTGTGAGTTAATTTAGAGCGACCCTCATTACAAGTCAACTCTAATGAAAGAAGAGGAGGACGAAGAGGACACAGGACACACTTTTATATCGGAATCAATATTTGATCGATAAGTTGTCACCACCTGAGAATATGCAGTGAACTGCCTCCCCCCCCCCCCCCCTCCTCCTCCTCCTCCGGGTGTTACACGGTTGTTTATTTATTGGAGATCAGGTGATCATGTCCATAGAGATCCGTATATATAAGGATTTAACAAGGCATATGCATGCTAGCATTTTTATCAATGACCATTGATACTCTGAGCTAATTTTTGGAGTGGGGTTACTGGTTCGCTCGTTGTCAGTGTTTTGTGACCGGGTGATGTGTCCTGCTGTGTTTGGCAGTATGCTTCATTGAGGTTACCACAGCCTCTCTAATACATACACATTTCACCAATCGCATGCATCTGACACACAGAGTGGAGGTCGTCTTAAAATGACCATTGCTGTTAATAGGACGTTAAAAAATATCAAAGCAAACCATCTCCTGTATGTATCCTTATATCTAAGATGATTTGTATATCTGACAACTATAGCCGTTCTATATGTGTCTTAGATTGTTGGTATATCTGACAATTTTAACCGTTCCACGTGTGTCTGAGAGTGTTGGTATATCTGACAATTTTAACCGTTCCACGTGTGTCTTAGATTGTTGGTATATCTGACAATTTTAACCGTTCCACGTGTGTCTGAGAGTGTTGGTATATCTGACAATTTTAGCCGTTCCATATGTGTCTCAGATTGTTGGTATATCTTAAACTTAAGCCGTTCAAAGAGTGTCTGAGAGTGTTGGTATATCTTAAACTTAAGCCGTTCAAAGTGTGTCTGAGAGTGTTGGTATATCTTAAACTTAAGCCGTTCAAAGTGTGTCTGAGAGTGTTGGTATATCTTAAACTTAAGCCGTTCAAAGTGTGTCTGAGAGTGTTGGTATATCTTAAACTTAAGCCGTTCAAAGTGTGTCTGAAAGTGTTGGTATTCATTCGGTTGTTATTCACTGGATAGTGGGGTATCATGTTTATATAGTGGCCTTTGGTTGTTCTCCCCTTGATATTTGGGTATCAGGTTTATATAGTGGTATTTGGTTGTTCTCCCCTGGATAGTTGGGTATCAGGTTTATATAGCGGTATTTGGTTATTCTCCCCTTGATAGGTGGGTATCAGGTTTATATTGTGGTATTTGGTTGTTATCCCCTGGATAGCTGGTTATCAGGTTTATATAGTGGTATTTGGTTGTTCTCCCCTGGATAGTTGGGTATCAGGTTTATATAGTGGTATTTGGTTGTTCTCCCCTGGATAGTTGGGTATCAGGTTTATATAGTGGTATTTGGTTGTTCTCCCCTTGATAGTTGGGTATCAGGTTTATATAGTGGTATTTGGTTGTTATCCCCTTGATAGTTGGGTATCAGGTTTATATAGTGGTATTTGGTTGTTCTCCCCTGGATATTTGGGTATCAGGTTTATATAGTGGTATTCGGTTGTTCTCCCCTTGATAGTTGGGTATCAGGTTTATATAGTGGTATTTGGTTGTTCTCCCCTGGATAGTTGGGTATCAGGTTTATATAGTGGTATTTGGTTGTTATCCCCTTGATAGTTGGGTATCAGGTTTATATAGTGGTATTTGGTTGTTCTCCCCTGGATAGTTGGGTATCAGGTTGTAATGGTATTCGGTTGTTCTCCCCTGGATAGTTGGGTATCAGGTTTATATAGTGGTATTCGATTGTTATCCCCTTGATAGTTGGGTATCAGGTTTATATAGTGGTATTTGGTTGTTCTCCCCTGGATAGTTGGGTATCAGGTTTATATAGTGGTATTTGGTTGTTCTCCCCTTGATAGTGGGGTATCAGGTTTATATAGTGGTATTTGGTTGTTATCCACTGGATATTTGGGTATCATGTTTATATAGTGGTATTTGGTTGTTCTCCCCTGGATAGTTGGGTATCAGGTTTATATAGTGGTATTTGGTTGTTCTCCCCTGGATAGTTGGGTATCAGGTTTATATAGTGGTATTTGGTTGTTCTCCCCTGGATAGTTGGGTATCAGGTTTATATAGTGGTATTTGGTTGTTCTCCCCTGGATAGTTTGGTATCAGGTTTATATAGTGGTATTTGGTTGTTATCCACTGGATAGTTGGGTATCAGGTTTATACAGTGGTATTTGGTTGTTCTCCCCTGGATATTTGGGTATCAGGTTTATATAGTGGTATTTGGTTGTTCTCCCCTTGATAGTTGGGTATCAGGTTTATATAGCGGTATTTGGTTGTTCTCCCCTTGATAGTTGGGTATCAGGTTTATATAGTGGTATTTGGTTGTTATCCCCTTGATAGTTGGGTATCAGGTTTATATAGTGGTACAATGTATTTGGTTGTTCTCCCCTGGATAGTTGGGTATCAGGTTTATATAGTGGTATTTTGTTGTTCTCCCCTTGATAGTTGGGTATCAGGTTTATATAGTGGTATTTGGTTGTTATCCCCTGGATATTTGGGTATCAGGTTTATATAGTGGTATTTGGTTGTTCTCCCCTGGATAGTTAGGTATCAGGTTTATATAGTGGAGGCCGATGTTCCAATTCCGCCGGTGGAGCTTCTCTGTTATCTTTATTTTATATAAAGTTGATATATGTATTTATATAATTTAGAAGAGGTATATGTATTCACACATCTATTTATAGTTGTTATAATTTCTAATTGGTAGGAATGTAAATTGTCTTTTAACACAAACAACACTAAGACTAAGCTCTTAATTAGGCCTAATCATATATTTAGTACTATCTTTTTGCAACTCATTTGCAAATACATAATTATTTCAATACCTAAAATCAGTGCATTAACGCAGACAAAAAATTTACGCATGGTGTTTACACGCCGCTGGTCAACTTGACGCTTCAAATTTAAATAACACTAGTGTATGTAAGCCTTGTCTGTTGTCCAATATACAGACTGACCGAAGTGTATGTCAGCTAAGGTCATTGACACTAATTAACCCCTTGAGGTTAATATCAAGAGTCAATCAACCGTGACAAAGTCCGACTGTCGCCAAATTTGGTCACAGGTGAAGTCTCCAACTTTAACTGAAGTGAAATTATGTTATTTACAACTTAGATTTTTTAAAATAAATTATACAAACCCCAAACTAGCAATAGTTGCTAATAAATCATGATGTTTCAATTCATTAAGAATTTTGGGATAGAACTGCAGCCAATCTCTCACAAAAATCGGCACTATGCTGTTGGCGGCCATGATTGTTGTGATAAATATTCTAAAAATTGATATTTTTTTTCTGTCTCCTGATTTTAAACATTTGATTTCTGGGAAATATTAAAATAAAAAAGAAAGAAATTTAATTTTTTCTATTTTTTTTCAAACGAAACTTATAAATATGGTTTTTATTTAAAAAAAGTATATATTATACGTCTCTGATTAATTATATTTACATTATTAAAAATATATATATATATATTGCCAGGTCAGTAGATTTTAAGGGTGGGCTAAAAAAAATAACAACAGATGTTTTTTTTTTTTTTTTTTTTTTTTTAAATTATGCTTAATTAATTTAACACATGAAGACAGAATATAGAAAAGATACAAGTTGTATTTGTTGGAGATAAGGAATTTCTTTCATTTTATTTTTTAAAGTTAGATTAAAAAAATACAATAGTTTTCATTTATTGTAATTATTTTACTCTTTCAGTATAAATGAAAAAGGATGAATAAAATGGCAACTGTATTGTCTAATTGTTATTATTAATTAAATATATGGAGATATTGGAAGATAAATTTAATTGAACTAATGTTTTGAAAAATGCATACATTTTATTTGATACCAGTATACGTTTGAAAAGAATGAATCGTTTTTTGTGCATTTTATATTTTAACTTTCAGGATTTGTATTTGACTTTCAGGATTTCACAGCTGAGAGTCACTGACTGATTTTAATCGTACTACATTGTAGATGCCTTTGTCAAATTATTAAACTTTGCAAGCCTGTACGCACAAACTTTGTTTATATACAATCCGAAAACCACTCTGGCCTTTCTGGTGATGAAATCAAAACAAAGTAAGATGTTCTTTGTTGGTTACATCAGCTGTTGATGTAACGATGACATCTGTATTATAATACCAGTTGTATCAGTTGTTGATGAAACAAAGAAGCATGCATGTACTTTTGTCGGTTACATAAGCTCTTGACGTAAAGATGAAAGCTGTACTAAAATACCAGGTTTATTAGTTGTGGATGTACCGAAGTAACGTGTACCAAAGTAACGTGCTATGTCAGTTACGATGATGATCAATAACTCTTGTATACAGCTTTAACTTATTCTTTGTCATTACTTTTTTCGTTATCCTGTTCATGCAAATTTGGACTAAATCCATGTTCCTAATAAACTGTCATTACACATAAGTCTAAACTATTTAAATTCAAGTAAGTATGGTATTGAAAAATTGTAAGCATGCTTATAAATAACACAAAACATACTTCTCAATGCATCATTTTCTAAATCCAAATACACAGATTACTCATGCAAGGTATTAAAGTTTCCTATATCCTTTGCTTTAAGCAAAGCCCCATCTTTCATACATCACTTCAGGGCAGCAAATGTTCGACTTTTTTCCCCTGGTGACCAGGTTAAATGTCATAAGGGCTTCCAAATTTGATTGTCAGTTTTTTTTTCAAAATTAATTATTCGAAGAGATTTTCATCAAACGTACATGTAGTAACAGATTGAAATGCCTTTAAAGTTCGGCCATGTTGGATTGCCAAATCGGTGGATTTATGGCCCGTTTATTGACAAGATATACCATCTACCTTTCCATGCAATAACTGAATCAGAATATGGGATGTTTTCTTTAAACTTAGTAGAGTTCAGCCAAATTCTTCATTCTTTCAGATTCAACTAATCTTATAAAGTTGGGAGACTCTCAACCTCCTCAATACAATGACCCGAGTAAAACGCTTCAAAATGTTGCAGTGTCCGTCTGACATTCATTTCTTACCTTGAAACTACTTCACAAAATCAGAAGGCTCTAAATTAGTTACATTTGACTGGTGCGTTCTTGTAATGGTTGTCAACGAAGTTTGCTGGAACAACATCACCTATATTCAATGTCAAATGTTATGTAATAACATTCAAACGGCTTTTGACTAACTAGAATGTATATAATGGACTGGACATGTGGGGTTGGTCAAGTCCAAATATGTTATGTGTCAAACTACAGTAATGGACCAATTGAAGAACTGAATATTGACTTACTCAAAAATAAGGGAAATCCTGCTTGTGATACAATTCCAACAGAAAAAAAACGTGTAAAACATTGTCAACTGATAAAATTGCAAAACAGTTTTAGCGCTACAGTACTTTTAGTACTTTGAATAGAATATATTAATGTCTCAGACATGTCGAAAATATCCACGTGACAAAGTACTTGTCCAAGAACGCTTGCTTCGTGAACATATGGCAAGTCAAGTTAAATTGTCCTTTTTTTCATGGAGCAACGTTGGTCCAGGGTTTTACCAAATTATATAATATATCTTATATAATTTTTAAAGATACATAAATGTATCTTATGAAATTTATAAGATATCCTATATATACTTTATAAGTATAGTATTTATCTTATATAATAAATTAGATATCTTATATACTTTTTTTTATAAGATATCTTATATAATACATAAGAGGTCTAATAAAAGATATAAGATATCTCATAAGGAAAATCAAATAAGATATATTATATAAGATATCTTATAAAGGAAATTATGTAAGATTTTATATAAATCGATTATAAGATATCTTATAGAGAACGAGATTTGAATTTGAGATAATGAACTCTCCTCCACTCGATAAAGGAGCCGAGATGAAGCTGATTTATAATTGCCATATCTGCTCTGTGCCTAGCCGATCGCGGTCGCGACAGAGGGTTGATTGTGTATGCTCCGCGTGCCTTCCAACCAAACGGAAGTTATCTTATAGAGGAAGCAGTCATTCTCGAACTTTTAGGTTTTGCCGGTCTCAAGAGAGTCTCGTTCTTTATAAAATATCTTATAAACTTTTCTTTATAAGATATCTTATATAAGATATTTTATATAACATATGATATAATGTATCAGATATCTTATATATTACATTGTATATAAGATATCTTATATATATATATTTATATATATATGATATAAGATATCTTAAAAACTTTAAATAAGATATTTTATAAACATATAAGATATCTTATATAATTTGGTAAAATACTGGATCAACATTGCTCCGCGAATAAATGACAACTTGGATTGCCATATGAATACTACAAAATAGGATAGACTTAGGTAAGTCGTTCCTTTGATACTGATTTTGTGACATTTTTCGTCAGAACACATTAAATTCTCATTCGAAAAATCTGAAATCGTGTCATCACCCCATATACTTATCACAAGTATTAGGTCATTTCAAAGTTTTAAATACTAGTACGATGGCTCTGTTTTATCTATATATCCTTTCGTAGATTTTAAAATGTAGAACTTTCCAACGGAACTGACCTCTGGCTAATGAGTCGACAACGTCATAGATTGTTTTTAATTAAATGAACCCTTTTAGAAAATAACACATTGACATCTTTCTGTATTTTAGGAAAAAGCTACTAAAGAGCAATGTCACTGGCAAAATTTTAAATGTTATCTTTATGTTATTCGAAGATGCCAAATAATGTGTTAAAAATGGATGTGAACAGTCAGATAAATTCAATTGTTAGATTGGTTTAAAACGAGGGGAAAATTTATCGCCTTTTTTGTTTTCAATTTATCTTAATGATTTAGAAACTAATCTTGTTGAAAAAAATGTGAAATGTGAAACTTAGGAACATGTCACTTCCTGTAGATCTCCAATTGAAAATATTTGATTCACTTGTCATGCCAGTTTTATTGTATTCATCTGAAATATGGGGATTTGAAAATGTAAATATTATAGAGAAAATTCACTTGCAATTTTGTAAAAATATACTAAATTAAGAAAGTGTACAGCTAATTTTATGATTTATGGCGAACTAGGAAGATACCCTCTTGACATTAAAATCAAATGTAAAATGATAACGTTTTGGCATACATAATGTAGCTTGATAACCTCAAATAAACTGCCAAGTAATATTTATAGATTAATGTATACTTTACAGGAAACTGGATCTATGTCGTGTAACTGGCTGTCATACGTTAAAGATATTTTATCTAAATCTGGCTTAAACTATGTCTGGATTTACCAATCAATATGTTCTTTTTCAAGAGATGAAATAAAGAGTCTGGTTAAAAGTAGATTGCAGGATCAATTTATACAGAAATGGTTTCATGATATTGATAATTCTTCAAAAGGACAAACATATTCTATGTTTAAGACACAATTTGGCATAGAAAAGTATTTGTTACAGCTAAATGAAAAAGATGGAAAAATTCTGTGTAAATTTCTATCCTCTAATATTAAACTACCAATAGAATCAGGACGATGACTTGGTATACCTCGTCACGAGAGAATATGTAATTTGTGTATATCAGATATTGGTGATGAATTTCATTATATATTTAAATGTGAACATGAATCTGTAACATGTTTGAGAAAGAAATATATTCCAAAATACTACTATACTTATCCGAGTCGAAAAAAAATGCAAGGGATGTTCACTTTAATTAATCGTAAATTTTATATAAGAATGTGTAGATTTATAAAAAAAACTAAGTAAATTGATTCTAAAGTGATTTTTGTACGAAGCAGTGCTCCTCCATTCTTTAAAATTCTTTAATGTTCTTTGTAATTATCAAAAATTTATATTGTATAGAATATTGTAACATTGTATAACTGTACGCCATGTATCATTGTTATTATGTATGTGACCTCTTGTTACACACGTTAGTGGTCAGAGTGATATTAATAAAACCTTGAAATCGTGAGGGTGTCCCTTGACTATTTCCTATTTAAACTAGTAGCTTTGTTTCAGTGAACGTATTTGTTTTTAATGGTTTGTTCCGACATTTCCCGGGAGTACCGGTTGACCTCTGCACGTGATCTACATGCCCACGTCAATAATTGATGACGAGTTGTTACTAAATTATCATTGTGTCGGTACGTTGCATATCTTCAAAAAGGAACAGCCATCGTTATCAGATTAATGCGTTATCTCACCAATCACTGTTTTTCTCAGATTTTTAGATGTACAAGATTTCTGTTTGAATCTTTAGAATATGACAGATTGCACACGCTGAACTTTTGACACATTCTGTAGACTGTTTGTGACACAAAACACTCCATTAGTCCAACACTTTTCTCCATGGCGAATGCTAATGGCATGTGTGACGGCACCTTGGCGGAAACAGTCCCTACACAATCTTCCATCTTAAAGAATACAGTAATGCATGGAGCGTTTGAAGTCCAGTTGTGAAGTTCACGGGGACCTTTGTTAGAGTCTATGTGTATTTAGACTGTGTAATTTTAATCTAGCCCCGAAAACGTCTGAAAAAGAGCTATAAATAGCATGGAAGGTTCAAATACACATAAACTCTAACAAATTATCAGGTCTCTGTGGTGAACGTACTCTTTTGAGATATCCTTGACAGTACAGGTTCGTGTTTGATTATTTTTTCTTAATACTGTACTTAAAAAAGTATAAAATTTTCATATCGCGCCATCATTAACATTTGCGTCGAATTTGACGATGTTATCACGCAATTTGCGATGTGATAAAGCTACACAAAATGATGACGTTACGTTGTGAACGGTGTCAAAGCGCGCGCCACTTGTCTTTCTGTACCACGTTTGAGATTGATTTTTCTCTGGTCAGGGATATTCGCAGTTTTACCGGGGTGAGATTTTCTTATCTCACCCTAGGGAAAAGACAAGCTACACGTGCTCTTTTTACGTTCTCAACAATTGCATTTCGTCACGTTAACACTACCTCGATGTCACGACAACGGTACAATGACGTCACGTCGACAATTCAATCACGTCACGTCAACATTTCCTTGCATTGATGTAACGTCAACGTTAGATACATAAGAGGGTAAACAGGATAAGAGAAAAATAATCATTAACCCCCATGGAAGTGAGACAGAGGAATCTCAACCCTCGGGGTAAGATAATTAAGGAAATCTCGTGATTGGCAACTTAAGAATCTTCCCCTCGGGTTGAGATTCCCCGGTCTCACCCCCAAGAGGGTGAAAGATAACATTAATGCCATCCCCAGCAACAATGGGATCACCCTGCATAGTATGTGAACAAAACTCTTTCTCCCATGCTTCACAGGCGAATCTCCGTTTTTAACCCACTGGCATAACGTCATCAATTTTGACGCACATTTCAAGCATATTTTGTTGATAATGCGATGAAATGGTTTCACAACAGTTAACAAATGGTTTCTTTCTTTCTTTTTTTTCAATACGTTGGAAAAATAATCAAACATGGTCCTGTATCTTTGGCAAAGATTTCTCTGCCCATGTGTATGAGTTCGGCTGGCAACCACTCGGCAAACCTTGTGCTGACAAGCCTCGTGCTGACAAGCCAAACTCTTACACTCGGGTTGTGATATTCCTGTCCACGGAACAGGCCCATATTTGATAATTTTAGCATTTGAACTTTGAAATGGAGGGACGCGAAACTGGTAGCGCCATATAAACATTAGTATACAGATGAACTTCTGTACATGCATATTGTTTAGTTCATTACGGGATAACACCAACCAATTGCGTTCAGTTTTCATGTAGTTAATTATATTTTAGCGTTTATTGATCAATGTTGCTATAGTTAATTCGCTTAAGCAATGTGTCTGTAACTTGATGTCTATTTATACGATTTCGTAGGTCTACTATTTTAACGTATTTCACATGTGTTTGTATTACATTGCATATCAAATAAGGTGAACGGCTGACCTATGTGTTATGTATGTGTTGACACAGTCTAAACAAGTAAAAACCGTATAATTACTGGACCATTTATACTTTTCTCAGTGATGACATTCATTTACAAATAAATACTATTACGGTGCATCACATTTCGTATAATGGTAAGTTCGATAAATTGTAAATTTAGGAGCGCATACGGACCCGGATACATCTATATCTCCAGGACAATCCTGGAATAAGGACGACAATACTATATAACCCGAGTAGCCTGAAGGGGACACGCAAATTCGGTGGAAAGTAGCAATAACGATCGTGTATTAAACAGTTGTATACCGGTTATATTACGAAATGACCGGATCAAATAATCAAAAACTGATTTCCCTGGGTCGATTGAATAATCCTTTTGCTCGGATTGGTGTGAAACCCGATCATATCGCGTTTTCCTGTGTTGAAATGATTTAGGCTAGCCGGACGCTTTGATATCCCTTCCCAATGAGTTTCTGATATTCCTGGACACGCCCGTTGCTATCGTGTCATTCAACACACAGATATACGAGTTAACGCACTCACTGATATTTATTTTCGGTCATACATACATGCCCTGTACATGTTCCAATTATGTATACATGTACATGTACTAATATTTACATTTGCGCTTCAGTGTCACTATGTAGGTTCTGTTTCGGGTTATAGGACTATGACCCGAAATGAATATGAACACGAAGGGGAGATGTATGTAAACAGCCAATCCAAGTCGTCACACTTAACTCTCGTTTGGACGAGAGGATATGGAAAACGTCTACAAACAGTTAGTCACACTTAACTCTCGTTTGGACGAGAGGGTATGGAAAACGTCTACAACCAGTTAGTCACACTTAACTCTTGTTTGGTCGAGAGGATATGGAAAACGTCTACAAACTGTTAGTCACACTTAACTCTCGTTTGGTCGAGAGGATATGGAAAACGTCTACAAACTTTTAGTCACACTTAACTCTCGTTTGGTCGAGAGGATATGGAAAACGTCTACAAACTGTTAGTTACACTAAACTCTCGTTTGGACGAGAGGATATGGAAAACGTCTACAAACAGTTAGTCACACTTAACTCTCGTTTGGACGAGAGGATATGGAAAACGTCTACAAACAGTTAGTCACACTTAACTCTCGTTTGGTCGAGAGGGTATGGAAAAGGTCTACAACTGTTAGTCACACTTAACTCTTGTTTGGTCGAGAGAATATGGAAAACGTCTACAAACTGTGAAGTATCATGAATGAATTCGGGTTATAATAACACAATATGTCAAAGTATTCTGTAACATCTGGAGATCGACAGACCACAACTGCAACACATGTCTTAACTTCTAGAGCACATGTATTAAAACTGAAAACGAAAGTGTAATTTTACATAACTGCGCAGACGCAGTACAGATCTACAGTAACATTATCTTACGAAATTCCATCTATACGAAACGCATATATTTCCAAAACAAAAACAGGTTGCTGACATGTTTTTTCCATGGCAACCGCATTACTTTTAAAATTCAGCGGTTATGCCTCCCAGTACATCTATATATATATATATATATATATATCTGTATATGTAAATATAAGTATTAATTGTGTTCATATGCCTATAATAACCCGAAACAGAATATAGTACACTGTTTAAGTACATGTATATTGTATCGCCAAATAGTTATGGTGTATACATGACCATCGTTTTATATGAATTCTGATTCAGTAAATACACAAAATGTAATCAAAGAGCTGAAACAGTTTGGACTTGAACAGGTGTTTTGTAGGAAAATGAATATAGAAACTTTGCAATCATTCGGGATCGTTTTCTAGAGAGTAAGTTGCACGAATTCATTGATGCATTCAAAGTTAAATCTGACGTGACTTTCATGTGCGAGAATAATATCGGAAGTTTGTAACTTGTTCGTGTAGAGAAAATTATTGGCTTTTCGTTAATACACCATAATTTTAAAGCCAACAAAAATTAAAGACTTTGAAAACATTTTATTTACACTTATATTTTATGCTTTTCATTAATAATGGGCATTGGTTTAAATGAAAGTTGTGTACCTACCATTATGTTCTTCTTAACGGAGCAGGCTCTTCATCTGCATAAAAACCGTCATATGTTTCGATCCGGAATTTCCAATTATTTTTTGATAGCGGTAATCAAAAAGACAATAACCGGTGCAGGACACCCAGGACATCCCCCCCCCCCCCCCCCCCCCCCCCCCCCCCCCCCAATCAGGTAAGTGTTGGATGTGAATCCGTTTATTTGACCAATCAGTTATGTGACACAATAGCAAGTATGAATGATACAGGTGCAACGAAGGACCTTCCGTATGAGGTATATGAGAGCTGATAGTTAGTCATGAATTTTTACCGACCCTTCAACACTATATAGGTAATAAGGGCAAAAATGGCGAGTAAAAATGGGCAATGACGAAACAATGTTAACAAACGTAAACATGTTAAGATATATTGTTGGGTAGTGACGTGGTCAAATGTTCTCTAGGACTTGTACGCTTCAGCCATTTATTGTCAGCCTACCTCGTGTAGAAATTAAATATGCACCCATTTCCGCAATATTCAGTTTAGTTTTTGATCAGTCCTTTCAAAATGGCGCTATTTATTTGATACTTCGTAACGTCAAAAGAGACGACGCCATGCTTATGTTACCGATCCCCGCACTTATTAATCCGCTGAGCCTTATTTCGCTTCGTTTACGGTGGTATGAACGCAGTCATAGTTTATTAAATGAGGGAGATATGCAAATATATGTAAATCATAGTTTTGAATAACCGATGCGTTGAAAAAGAATAACTGCTCGGTCCGTTGCCGAAAGAATTGCACACGGGTCTGGTGTAGAAGTGTAAAAAGTATATGTAGTGTTGGCGTGGTTGTGACGAGCATTTCTTCCATGGTTAGCAGCAACTTTTCTGGTTTTTAATGTAATTTCGGACGTCGTCTATATACAAATACATGTATAAAGATCGGTATATACAACATTTCGTTTGGCTATTCACGATGTCATAAGATATTCGGAAATGCGCAAACCACGACATAGATGTCACTTTGCTCCCCCTCTGCCGCCTTTATAGACTATAGCAAGGGAGTTAGCGAACAACACTCCGGCGTTGGAATAACTACCGGGGTTTTCGGGAGTACATGTATGTCAGTAAAATATACACTATACAACGCACGAACAAATTGTCTCTCATTTTCAAATAAGAGATTTTTTAAAGATTTTTTTAGCGATAATGTTGTTACAAATTGTAACCTGTGTCTGATGATATCCGATACTCTCGTCACTGTTAATAAGACCGCGGATAACCCGCGATTGGTGCAGAGTAAAGTGAGGAATCTACAAGTATCGGGGGTGTGTAATCGAAACAGTGTTTTCTATTTCTCAGCTTTCATTCATTCCAATTTCAGAAATGGCATTGAAACGGTGTGATACATCTAAACTCCTGATCACGGATAAGCAATCTTAGGTCGGACTACACACCTTCCGTGTTCAATATCTAGTCTACAGTCGGATATCAGACGCCAACGAACCTAGAGTGATTAGGAACAAGAGGAGGCACGCAAGCCGAAGCTTTACTGTATATCGTATTATACTAGTTGTTCGTGAAAATGATATGTCTCCTGTCAAAATATCTCGAATACTGCAGTAGAATAAGTACATTAAATGTACATAACTGGGTATATTTTGACGTTATGAAATATCAATATAGAAATTCTGTTTTTCAGAATTGTTTTTATTTCCTGTAGTCGTATTGTTACACGATATATACTATGAAATCAAAAGATCTCTAGATCAATATGTAACATAGTTAGCCGACAATGTTTCTACAACAATGAACCAAACCACTGTGTAGACCACTAACAAGATACAACTGTACATGCACCTCAAAAACAAAATTTAGGTATAAATATATGACTTATTTGTTTGTTTGTTTGTTTTGAAACATGTACTGAGATGCCAACGTACAAAACGTACAAAATGTACAAAATAATTCTGTACTGAGATGCCAACGTACAAAACGTACAAAACGTACAAAATAATTCTGTACAGAGATACCAACGTACAAACTCAAACCTGTACTGAGATGCCAACGTACAAAACGTACAAAATAATTCTGTACAGAGATGCCAACGCACAAACTCAAACCTGTACTGAGGTGCCAACGTACAAAATGTACAAAATAATTCTGTACTGAGATACCAACGTACAAACTCAAACCTGTACTGAGATGCCAACGCACAAAACGTACAAAATAATTCTGTACAGAGATGCCAACGCACAAACTCAAACTTGTACTGAGGTGCCAACGTACAAAATGTACAAAATAATTATGTACTGAGATGCCAACGTACAAAACGTACAAAACGTACAAAATAATTCTGTACAGAGATACCAACGTACAAACTCAAACCTGTACTGAGATGCCAACGTACAAAAGTACAAAATAATTCTGTACAGAGATGCCAACGCACAAACTCAAACCTGTACTGAGATGCCAACGTACAAAATGTACAAAACGTACAAAATAATTCTGTACAGAGATGCCAACATACAAACTCAAACCTGTACTGAGATGCCAACGTACAAACTCAAACATGTACTGAGATGCCAACGTACAAAACGTACAAAATGATTCTGTACAGAGATGCCAACGTACAAACTCAAACATGTACAGAGATGGCAAAGTACAAACTCAAACCTGTACTGAGATGGCAACATACAAACTCAAACCTGTACTGAGATGCCAACGTACAAACTCAAACATGTACAGAGATGGCAACGTACAAAACGAACAAAATCATTTGGGTTAGAGATGCCAACGCACAAAACCAAGATTTGTATAGAGATGGTACAAAATAAAATTGTACAAAAATGCCAACGTGCAAAACAAGTATAAAATTAAACTGTACAGAAATGCCAACGTGCAAAATAAAAATCTGTATACAGAGATGTCACCGTAAAAATAAAAATATGTACAGAGATACCACCGTATAGATATAAATCTGTACCGAGATACCATACCACCGTATAGATACAAATCTGTACAGAGATACCACCGTATAGATATAAATCTGTACAGAGATACCGCCGTATAGATATAAATCTGTACAGAGATACCGCCGTATAGATATAAATCTGTACAGAGATACTGCCGTACATACACGCATGCCGCCTTACAAAATAAATCTGTATAGAAATGCCATCGAACAGCCACTCTACAAAATAAAGCTGTAATGGTATGCCACCGAATAAACATCAATCTGAACAGATATATGCCACCTTACAAGAAAAATCTTTAGAGATTACACCGTACAAGATAATTCTGAACATAGATGCCACCTTACAAAATAAATCTTACGAGAGATATGTCGCCTTACCAAATTAGTCTGAGCAGAGATGCCACCGTATAGATATAAATCTGTACAGAGATACCACCGTATAAATATAAATCTGTACAGAGATGCCACCGTATAGATATGAATCTGTACAGAGATGCCACCGTACAAATATATAGATACATCTGAAGAGATCCGCGTCGCTTTACAAAATCAAGTTGTACAGACTACTAGTCAAACAGTCACACATAGTTTGCCTGTATTATCCGATTTGTTATGTACTTTAAACGAGATCGCTTGAAGCTACATATTTACGAAATCCGCATTCCGTATGGTCCAAATTAGACCCATTAAACACCTCCGACTGTCGTTTTCAGGAAATTGCCATATCTGACGTTCATTTTCCCGTTAAATGTCAATTCCCTTCAGGTGAATCGCTAGAAAACATCCTTAAATGGATTCACTGGAAACAGTTGGAGATTTTATATTGTGTCCTTCTCAGACGATAACATGGCGATTGTGCGTACTTCTCAATGATGGAACACTCTTCGTGTTTGGTATCTTAATGCTATTCCGTAGGACAATAACGGATTCGAAATGTTGGAGTTTTCATTGAAACAGCTTAACGGTAATCTCTGCTATGCAACACATGCGTATTACTCAACTACGCGTGGACATCAAAAACGGCATCGTTTGTCTTCACAATACGTTTCTGAAATGATATACATGTTGGAAGTGGCCAATCACTCTCTAGAGTTGATTATGTCTCTCGTAATTTTTCATCTTATAATTATTCATGACTTTTTTAGGATGAAAAATTCAATTACACTGTATTCGTATCACACGTTGTGTGCTTCAGATTAACCGATGACAATGCAACAAACTAAAACAATGGCCTAGTTGATTAAACTATAATGTTTATGTCTTATGGTAACCTCCTGTCCAATGGCGGAAAATAAAAACAAGCGTAAAAGAATGAATTACTGCATGTTCGATGTATTGCTGCGAAATGCGCACTATTCCGACCTTTTCAAGAATTCCCTTCTGCAAATGTTTATTAATAATGCAATAGCGTCAAACGTCAACAGAAGTGTCAATCTGATTGCAGAAGTGTGTACACATTTCAAAACTTAACAATCTAAGTCCGTTTTAAACACCTCAAACTCTTAGTCTTTTAAATGTACATGAAATATGTAGGTATAGAAGCCGAACGTACGGAATTACACCTGTATAAATGTAGGAGTAAGTGTACTTACACCTGTATAAATGTAGGAGTAAGTGTAAATTACACCTGTATAAATGTAGGAGTAAGTGTAAATTACACCTGTATAAATGTAGAAGTAAGTGTGACTTACACTTGTATAATTGTAGGAGTAAGTGTAAATTACACCTGTTTAAATGTAGGAATAAGTGTAAATTACACCTGTATAAATGTAGGAGTAAGTGCAAATTACACCTGTATAATTGTAGGAGTAAGTGTAAATTACACCTGTATAAATGTATGAGTAAGCGTAAATTACACCTATATAAATGTATGAGTAAGTGTAAATTACACATGTTTAAATTTAGAAGTAAGAGTTTACAATAGTATATTTACAAATATCACCTAGTCACATCTCTTTAGAAAGCTACTGGTATTGACAACTAAACTCAATAGAAAATTCTGTCAAATTACGTTATACGAATACGCGCCACAAAATCAATGACGTCGTCAATCTATGACGTCATAGATAATTGCGCAAAACGGATGAAAGGCTGCATCCATCAAATTCCGACAACATGGTTTTCGCAATGGTATCGGATTTCATGAAAGGACTGCTAAAAGCTCCCGCCATTGAAAGACTCGGATTTGCCATATTCACGGGATTTACAATAGCTCTTGTGAGTCCCTTTTACAATCAAAACCATGACGTGGATTACAACTTCCTCGACACATTCACTGCCTATTCTGTCTACTTCATCTGGGCTGTGATATTACTACCGTTACTATACAAAAGATTGACAATACAGCTGTTGTGGGATATAGCTCTGGTAGTGCTTATCTTGTTCTCCGGGGATATGCTTTTCTTTGGACTCTACAGCTATTCCAAGAGAGCTGTCTTTGAAGCGGATGTCAAGGCAGACACAAAAGAGCATCAGAGATGGTTCTTCTTTTTTGGACTACTGAGAATTTCGGCAGTGATATTTTGCTTGGTTAAATCTGCGTCTGGGTTTGCCGAAAAGAACTTTAAAACAGTGAAATCTCATAGAAAAGGCGCAAAGAAAAGAGTTTGAATTAAGAAGACCCGATGAAGCCATTGACTTACGAATCATGCACGCCCCTGGACTTGCCTCAGAAAGAAGCGAACATTTTAACGGAATATTTTATTTGAAGTTTGATTTTTTCAAGCTACGCTTTGATCTGAACTTTGTTGGACATTTAAGTGTGTTGTTTGTCCATTTTGTACGCATTGTCTGTCTTTAACATGTAAATACAATGTGTTATTATCAAGACATGCTTCATATTTGGTGATTTGATGCTATAACGTAGCCGTGTGCTCTTTAATTGGGTTCGTACCAGTCGTACTAGGATACGTACGGTATCAAATACTAAGTTATAGAAATATATTGAATTTCATCTGATGAGTTTCCACGATGATTGCTCTGTCTACAAATTTATATCTTTTACATTCCACTGTGTATTAATCTGAGGCGACGGAACCAATTGTGACAGTAACAAAATTGCTGTGACACTTTTTGAAATGCTGATCTACTTTTATTTTGGAATACAAGTAAATAACAACTGCTTAAACTGAAAATTAAGTATACTCGGAAGCATTTGGGTCATTCCATATACATGTACCTTCAAATAATACATGTATGTGCTGATTTAAACATATTCTATCGTTCAAAATGACAAATGGATGAGTTCTAGTATAATATATTCAATTAAATTGGCAGCATGTGTCATACGTTATTCGTAGATATAACGGATGTATCCTGTTAGTTTGGAGATGTTTAAGGAGAAAAAAATGAGATAGAAAGGGAAGTAGAAATTGAGAGTACAGATTCGGTATCCAAAGTCACAACTTCCCCACAAAATAACTTAAAAATTTAAGTCTACATTTAAACCATGTAAGGTATTTAACAGAACTCGTCTATAATTAACGAAATTTGGACGTATAAAAAGTGGTATCCATCATCAAGACGCCACAACATTCCTACACTAAATAAATCAGGCGGTAGACCACTACCGCGGTGCCTTATTCTTATTTTATTCTTAAAAGTCTGAAAAGAAACACCGAATTTAATATCATTGTCTAAATTATTCTATAAAATGTATAGACGACGGAACAAGATTTTTCGTTATATCAAGAATACTAAGGGGTGCTCGATAATTGTCCGGGTTTCTCGTCACCTCTACTTCCTGGATTAAAGTGTTGACGGTAAACTGGGGCACGCTTATTGTTGATATTATAAAAAGGACAGAGTTTCTGCTCTTCCCTTCTCTGTTTGAGTGGTTTCCAAACACTTTCTATGTATGGTGAGTCGCGTGAGGCCAAGACCGGAGACTGTCCTAGCTGCTTCTCATTGGACTTCCCAAAAACAAGACGCACATCCAAAAACTATAAAGTGTATAAGAGTAGATTTACTATCTTTATTTCATTCTTTAAAGCAGTAACTTTTTGAGCAGACTATTGATTGGTTTATATGGTCAGTCCATTTGTAATTACAACTAAATGTAACAACTAAAAATCTGCCGGTCAGTAAAAAAATCCTAATTGTTCAATTTTGAGACTGATCGGAGAACGAAATTTGCCGACAGGTGGTCATTTCTTTTGTCCCTTGTTGTGTATTTTTAGTTTAGAGGCTTACCGGAACAAGAAATTGCCGAAAGGCGCCCATTTTGATTTGACAATTTAAGTTTCATATTGATGCGATTTTTTCAGGAAGTTCTTCATGGATCTTGTTAAAATTTCATACTTAGGTTCTCATTATTCCTTTTTTTTTGTGAAAGATCATTTTTGAGAAATATCGGAACACAAAATGGCCGAAAGGCAGCCATTTTAAAATTTGCCAATTCAATTGTGTATATTTGTTTAATTATATATACATATATGTGTAAATATAATACAGTATGACTGTATATCATATCGGGATATTCCTTGTTTCTCGAAGATTTTTTTTTTCACTGCTGGGATAAAAACTTTGATATTTTTCATGAGTGCGAATCGCATAGTTTTCATCCCACTCATAAGATATCTAATTAATAAGGAATATGTCGAATTATACCATGTTTGCTATGCAACGCGAGTTTTGATTGGTTTAAAACCATGTATTATTTTCCAATAACCCACGCTCGTGCCAATAATACACCGTCGGGAGTCACGGCTGTAACAATTTTATATATCTAATATTCACCCGTTTTATAAAAGGTAACCATAGCCGAGTGGGCTTATGGGTTAGTCTTTCGATAAATTTTTATCACGACGCGAGTTCGAATCCTACGGAAGCCCCCCCTTTTTTTTCTTTTTTTTTCTTCTTTTTTTTTATTATCAAAATCAATGCCATATGATAGATGCTCTTGATCGTAGTACTGTCTGGCCTGTATATTTCATCAACAAATAATGCAATACTCAAGAAAAATAAATTACAAGGTTTTCTCGGGGTTTCTTTGCTGTTTTTCTATTAAAAAGAGGTCGATCTCAGAACTAAACAGTACATGGTAGAATAGAAATAATCAACTTTGACTCGTGTATTGTTGCAGGATATACAACTCGTCCTCGTTGTATATCCTGCAATAATACACGAATCATCGTTAATTATTTCTTAATTAATAAGGAATATATTTAATTAATCAGGAATATTCTATTTAGCACATTTCTTCTCACCTTTACGATTGTCATTTTAAACCTTCCTCTCTGTCTTTCGCTTGTCCTTTAGTTACTCCGCTGGGAAATATGGTTCCACATATGGGACACATATTCAGGACTAAATTATCTGTTAATTTCTACCACTGAAAATTATTGAATTACATGCAGTCTACCTACTGACGCCGTTTTGGAGACGGACACCGAAGATAAATACCAAACAACCAAATCTTTATTACAGAGATCAATGTCTGTGTGCCATGTATGTTCACTGTCACCGTCAGGAAATTGCCTCATGTGTTTATAATGTTTTTCTAAATTCAGACTAGATCGCGAGTTCCGTCAATAGATAAATTTTCATTGCAAATACTGTCTTATGATTTTCAGAAGCGAGTGAAAATGTCAAAATTTTTATTTTCACAGATTTTTTTTACCGTAAAACCTTTTAGTTCACTACGAAAAATGTAATAAATTGAAATAGACTGAAAGGCATCAATTTGGAATTGAGAGAAATATAATTAGTATTTCATGGAATCTTCTCTTATTTTATATTTGTGGATGCATAATCAAATATTATCCTGGTTGCATACACAAAATGGTGGGCTGGCAGCCATCTTTGATTTTGACATTAAAGTTAGTTATCACTAGTTTTCAAATTTTATATGTAGGTTCCTTATGGTCCCTTATTTTCCTAAGGGGATTCCCCATCAGTCCCTAGTTATGTGCGTGTTCATTTACTAACAGCCAGCCTTTTTTTTCTTTTTCTTTTTTTAATTATTTTGTCAGTTGAAATTTTCTGACGTTACAGGCAAAAATACTTCATTGGTCATTCGTAAGTTGTTTTATGTGAATTCCCCGGTCAATAGTTGTGCATGTTCAAATTTTGGGACTGAAAAATAATAAGTCTGGAATAATCGAATTAATAATTAGACTTGTGGTTTCCTTCGATTATTGGTCGGGACCATTAGGTAGATATGGTACTAGGTCGGGACTATTAGGTATATATGGTACTAGGTCGGGACTAATAGGTAGATATGGTACTAGGTCGGGACTATTTGGTATATATGGTACTAGGTCGGGACTATTAGGTATAGATGATACTAGGTCGGGACTATTAGGTATATATGGTACTAGGACGGGACTATTAGGTATATATGATACTAGGTCGGGACTATTAGGTATATATGGTACTAGGTCGGGACTATTAGGTATATATGATACTAGGTCGGGACTATTTGGTATATATGATACTAGGTCGGGACTATTAGGTAGATATGGTACTAGGTCGGGACTATTAGGTAGATATGGTACTAGGTCGGGACTATTAGGTATATATGGTACTAGGTCGGGACTAGGGACCATTAGGTATATATGGTACTAGGACGGGACTATTAGGTATATATGATACTAGGTCGGGACTATTAGGTATATATGATACTAGGTCGGGACTATTAGGTATATATGATACTAGGACGGGACCATTAGGTAGATATGATACTAGGTCGGGACTATTTGGTATATATGGTACTAGGTCGGGACTATTTGGTATATATGATACTAGGTCGGGACTATTTGGTATATATGGTACTAGGTCGGGACTATTAGGTATATATGATACTAGGTCGGGACTATTAGGTATATATGGTACTAGGTCGGGACTATTAGGAATATATGGTACTAGGTCGGGACTAGGGACCATTAGGTATATATGGTACTAGGTCGGGACTATTAGGTGTATATGATACTAGGTCGGGACTATTTGGTATATATGATACTAGGTCGGGACTATTAGGTATATATGATACTAGGTCGGGACTATTAGGTATATATGGTACTAGGTCGGGACTAGGGACCATTAGGTATATATGGTACTAGGTCGGGACTATTAGGTATATATGATAATAGGTCGGGACTATTAGGTATATATGATACTAGGTCGGGACTATTAGATAAATATGATACTAGGTCGGGACTATTAGATAAATATGATACTAGGTCGGGACTATTAGATAAATATGATATTTGGTCGGAACTATGTAGTATATATGATACTATGTGGGGACCATTTGGTAAAATAATGTACGTTACAACACAAACAAATTTTAACATTTTGACCTAGTTTTGCTATCGCCCAATTTCCAGTGGAAATTTTATTTCTCTGTGCGCACAAGGGGAGGTAATTCTTACTGATATTTTTATCAATGTGGCTGTCCTACGATCACAAACAATCAAACTTCACAATTATTACGAAACTATGTAAACAGACACTTACATGCGCGGTCTCTCGAGATGTGGGAATAACTATGTAAAGATGTTAACTTTATTCACAACAATTGCAAAGCAAGTATGAACTTATATTAATTACCATACAATATGTAGTTGACTTTTGATCGAAGCAAAGTGCGAGATGATTATTGTTTATAACTGACAGCCTATTGTTTATTACTGACGACACTATTGTTTATTACTGACGACACTATTGTTTATTACTGACGACACTATTGTTTATTACTGACGCTACTATTGTTTATTACTGACGGTCTATTGTTTATTACTGACGGTACTATTGTTTATTACTGAAGACACTATTGTTTATTACTGAAGACACTATTGTTTATTACTGACGGCCTGTTGTTTATTACTGAAGACACTATTGTTTATTACTGACGACACTATTGTTTATTACTGACGACACTATTGTTTATTACTGACCTCACTATTGTTTATTACTGACGACACTATTGTTTATTACTGACTACACTATTGTTTACAACTGACGACACTATTGTTTATTACTGACGACACTATTGTTTATTACTGACGGTCTATTGTTTATTACTGAAGACACTATTGTTTATTACTTACGACACTATTGTTTATGACTGACGACACTATTGTTTATAACTGACGACACTATGGTTTATAACTGACGACAATATTGTTTATAACTGAAGACACTATTGTTTATAACTGACGACACTATTGTTTATTACTGACGGTCTATTGTTTATAACTGACGACACTATTGTTTATAACTGACGACACTATTGTTTATTACTGACACCACCATTGTTTATTACTGACGACACTGTTGTTATAGCTGACGACACTATTGTTTATAACTGACGGTCTATTGTTTATTACTGACGGCACTATTGTTTATTACTGAAGACACTATTGTTTATTACTGACTACACTATTGTTTACAACTGACGACACTATTGTTTATTACTGACGACACTATCGTTTATTACTGACGACACTATTGTTTATGACTGACGGCCTATTTTCAATTACTGACGACACTTTTGTTTATTACTGACGACATTATTGTTTATTACTGACGACATTATTGTTTATTACTGACGACACTATTGTTTATTACTGACGACGTGTCCTAGGCTCGGTTATAACCGGAACAAGGACGTTAAGCCCCATCAATCAATCAATTATTACAGACGACACTGTTGTTTATTACAGACGACACTATTGTTTATGACTGACGACACTATGGTTTATTACTGACGGGCTATTGTGTATTACTGGCGACCTATTGTTTATTACTGACGACACTATTGTTGATCACTGAGGACACTATTGTTTATTACTGACCTCACTATTGTTTATTACTGACGACACTATTGCTTATTACTGACGATACTATTGTTTATAACTGACGCCACTATTGTTTATAACTGACGACACTATTGTTTATTACTGACGATACTATTGCTTATTACTGACGATACTATTGTTTATTACTGACGACACTATTGTTTATAACTGACGACACTATTGTTTATTACTGACGATACTATTGTTTATTACTGACGACACTATTGTTTATTACTGACGACACTATTGTTTATCACTGAGGACACTATTGTTTATTACTGACGATACTATTGTTTATTACTGACGACAATATTGTTTATTACTGACGAAACTATTGTTTATTACTAACGGCACTATTGTTTATTACTGACGATACTATTGTTCATTACTGACGACACTATTGTTTAATACTGACGACACTATTGTTTAATACTGACGACACTATTGTTTATTACTGACGACACTATTGTTTATAACTGACGACATTATTGTTTATAACTGAGGACAATATTGGATATGACTGACGACACTATTGTTTATTAATCACAACACTATTGTTTATTACTGACGACACTATTGTTTATAACCGACGACAATATTGTTTATGACTGACGACACTATTGTTTATTACTGACGACACTATTGTTTATTAATGACGACACTATTGTTTATTACTGACGACACTATTGTTTATTACTGACTACACTATTGTTTATTACTGACGACACTATTGTTTATTACTGACGACACTATTGTTTATAACTGACGACAATATTGTTTATTACTGACGACACTATTGTTTATTACTGACGACACTATTGTTTATTACTGACGACACTTTTGTTGATAACTGACGACACTATTGCTTATTACTGACGACACTATTGTTTATTACTGACGACACTATTGTTTATTACTGACGACACTATTGTTTATTACTGACGATACTATTGTTTATTACTGACGATACTATTGTTTATTACTGACGACACTATTGTTTATTACTGACGACACTATTGTTTATAACTGACGACACTATTGTTTATTACTGACCTCACTATTGTTTATTACTGACGACACTATTGTTTATTACTGACGACACTATTGTTTATTACTGACGATACTATTGTTTATTACTGACGACAATATTGTTTATTACTGACGAAACTATTGTTTATTACTAACGGCACTATTGTTTATTACTGACGAAACTATTGTTTATTACTAACGGCACTATTGTTTATTACTGACGATACTATTGTTCATTACTGACGACACTATTGTTTAATACTGACGACACTATTGTTTATGACTGACGACACTATTGTTTATTACTGACGACACTATTGTTTATTACTGACGATACTATTGTTTATTACTGACGACAATATTGTTTATTACTGACGAAACTATTGTTTATTACTAACGGCACTATTGTTTATTACTGACGATACTATTGTTCATTACTGACGACACTATTGTTTAATACTGACGACACTATTGTTTATGACTGACGACACTATTGTTTATTACTGACGACACTATTGTTTATAACTGACGACATTATTGTTTATAACTGAGGACAATATTGGATATGACTGACGACACTATTGTTTATTAATCACAACACTATTGTTTATTACTGACGACAATATTGTTTATAACCGACGACAATATTGTTTATGACTGACGACACTATTGTTTATTACTGACGACACTATTGTTTATTAATGACGACACTATTGTTTATTACTGACGACACTATTGTTTATTACTGACTACACTATTGTTTATTACTGACGACACTATTGTTTATTACTGACGACACTATTGTTTATAACTGACGACAATATTGTTTATTACTGACGACACTATTGTTTATTACTGACGACACTATTGTTTATTACTGACGACACTTTTGTTGATAACTGACGACACTATTGCTTATTACTGACGACACTATTGTTTATTACTGACGACACTATTGTTTATTACTGACGACACTATTGTTTATTACTGACCATACTATTGTTTATTACTGACGATACTATTGTTTATTACTGACGACACTATTGTTTATTACTGACGACACTATTGTTTATAACTGACGACACTATTGTTTATTACTGACCTCACTATTGTTTATTACTGACGACACTATTGTTTATTACTGACGACACTATTGTTTATTACTGACGATACTATTGTTTATTACTGACGACAATATTGTTTATTACTGACGAAACTATTGTTTATTACTAACGGCACTATTGTTTATTACTGACGAAACTATTGTTTATTACTAACGGCACTATTGTTTATTACTGACGATACTATTGTTCATTACTGACAACACTATTGTTTAATACTGACGACACTATTGTTTATGACTGACGACACTATTGTTTATTACTGACGATACTATTGTTTATTACTGACGACAATATTGTTTATTACTGACGAAACTATTGTTTATTACTAACGGCACTATTGTTTATTACTGACGATACTATTGTTCATTACTGACGACACTATTGTTTAATACTGACGACACTATTGTTTATGACTGACGACACTATTGTTTATTACTGACGACACTATTGTTTATAACTGACGACATTATTGTTTATAACTGAGGACAATATTGGATATGACTGACGACACTATTGTTTATTAATCACAACACTATTGTTTATTACTGACGACACTATTGTTTATAACCGACGACAATATTGTTTATGACTGACGACACTATTGTTTATTACTGACGACACTATTGTTTATTACTGACTACACTATTGTTTATTACTGACGACACTATTGTTTATTACTGACGACACTATTGTTTATAACTGACGACAATATTGTTTATTACTGACGACACTATTGTTTATTACTGACGACACTATTGTTTATTACTGACGACACTTTTGTTGATAACTGACGACACTATTGCTTATTACTGACGACACTATTGTTTATTACTGACGACACTATTGTTTATTACTGACGACACTATTGTTTATTACTGACGATACTATTGTTTATTACTGACGATACTATTGTTTATTACTGACGACACTATTGTTTATTACTGACGACACTATTGTTTATAACTGACGACACTATTGTTTATTACTGACGTCACTATTGTTTATTACTGACGACACTATTGTTTATTACTGACGACACTATTGTTTATTACTGACGATACTATTGTTTATTACTGACGACAATATTGTTTATTACTGACGAAACTATTGTTTATTACTAACGGCACTATTGTTTATTACTGACGAAACTATTGTTTATTACTAACGGCACTATTGTTTATTACTGACGATACTATTGTTCATTACTGACGACACTATTGTTTAATACTGACGACACTATTGTTTATGACTGACGACACTATTGTTTATTACTGACGATACTATTGTTTATTACTGACGACAATATTGTTTATTACTGACGAAACTATTGTTTATTACTAACGGCACTATTGTTTATTACTGACGATACTATTGTTCATTACTGACGACACTATTGTTTAATACTGACGACACTATTGTTTATGACTGACGACACTATTGTTTATTACTGACGACACTATTGTTTATAACTGACGACATTATTGTTTATAACGGAGGACAATATTGGATATGACTGACGACACTATTGTTTATTAATCACAACACTATTGTTTATTACTGACGACACTATTGTTTATAACCGACGACAATATTGTTTATGACTGACGACACTATTGTTTATTACTGACGACACTATTGTTTATTAATGACGACACTATTGTTTATTACTGACGACACTATTGTTGATGACTGACGACACTATTGTTTATTACTGACGACACTATTGTTTATTACTGACGACACTATTGTTTATAACTGACGACAATATTGTTTATTACTGACGACACTATTGTTGATTACTGACGACACTATTGTTTATTACTGACGACACTTTTGTTGATAACTGACGACACTATTGCTTATTACTGACGACACTATTGTTTATTACTGACGACACTATTGTTTATTACTGACGACACTATTGTTTATTACTGACGACACTATTGTTTATTACTGACGACACTATTGTTTATTACTGACGATACTAACGATACTATTGTTTATTACTGACGATACTATTGTTAATTACTGACGACACTATTGTTTATTACTGACGACACTATTGTTTATAACTGACGACACTATTGTTTATTACTGACCTCACTATTGTTTATTACTGACGACACTATTGTTTATTACTGACGACACTATTGTTTATTACTGACGACACTATTGTTTATAATTGACGACATTATTGTTTATAACTGAGGACAATATTGGATATGACTGACGACACTATTGTTTATTAATCACAACACTATTGTTTATTACTAACGACACTATTGTTTATAACCGACGACAATATTGTTTATGACTGACGACACTATTGTTTATTACTGACGACACTATTGTTTATTACTGACGACACTATTGTTTATTACTGACGACACTATTGTTTATTACTGACTACACTATTGTTTATTACTGACGACACTATTGTTTATAACTGACGACAATATTGTTTATTACTGACGACACTATTGTTTATTACTGACGACACTTTTGTTGATAACTGACGACACTATTGCTTATTACTGACGACACTATTGTTTATTACTGACGACACTATTGTTTATTACTGACGACACTATTGTTTATTACTGACGACACTATTGTTTATTACTGACGATACTATTGTTTATTACTGACGACACTATTGTTTATTACTGACGACACTATTGTTTATTACTGACGACAATATTGTTTATAACTGACGACACTATTGTTTATTACTGACCTCACTATTGTTTATTACTGACGGCACTATTGTTTATTACTGACGACACTATTGTTTATAACTGACGACACTATTGTTTATTACTGACGACACTATTGTTTATTACTAACGACACTATCGTTTATTACTGACGACACTATTGTTTATTACTGACGGCACTATTGTTTATTACTGACGATACTATTGTTTATTACTGACGACACTATTGTTTATTATTGACGACACTATTGTTTATTACTGAAGACACTATTGTTTATTACTGACGACACTATTGTTTATAACTGACGACACTATTGTTTATTACTGACCTCACTATTGTTTATTACTGAAGACACTATTGTTTATTAATGACGACACTATTGTTGATAACTGAAGACACTATTGTTTATTACTGACGGCACTATTGTTTATTACTGACGACACTATTGTTGATGACTGACGACACTATTGTTTATTACTGACGACACTATTGTTTATTAATGACGACACTATTGTTTATTACTGACGACACTATTGTTTATAACTGACGACAATATTGTTTATGATTGACGACACTATTGTTTATTACTGACGACACCATTGTTTATTACTGACGACACTATTGTTGATAACTGAAGACACTATTGCTTATAACTGACGACAATATTGGATATGACTGACGACACTATTGTTTATTAATGACGACACTATTGTTTATTACTGACGACACTATTGTTTATAACTGACGACAATATTTTTTATGATTGACGACACTATTGTTTATTACTGACGACACCATTGTTTATTAATGACAACACTATTGTTTATTACTGACGGCCTATTGTTTATTACTGACGACGTGTCCTAGGCTCGGTTATAACCGAAACAAGGACGTTAAGCCCCATCAATCAATCAATTATTACAGACGACACTATTGTTTATTACTGACGACACTATTGTTTATTAATGACGACACTATTGTTTATTACTGACGACACTATTGTTTATTAATGACGACACTATTGTTGATAACTGAAGACACTATTGTTTATAACTGACGACAATATTGGATATGACTGACGACACTATTGTTTATTAATGACGGCACTATTGTTTATTACTGACGACACTATTGTTTATAACTGACGACAATATTGTTTATGATTGACGACACTATTGTTTATTACTGACGACACCATTGTTTATTACTGACGACACTATTGTTGATAACTGAAGACACTATTGCTTATAACTGACGACAATATTGGATATGACTGACGACACTATTGTTTATTAATGACGACACTATTGTTTATTACTGACGACACTATTGTTTATAACTGACGACAATATTTTTTATGATTGACGACACTATTGTTTATTACTGACGACACCATTGTTTATTAATGACAACACTATTGTTTATTACTGACGGCCTATTGTTTATTACTGACGACGTGTCCTAGGCTCGGTTATAACCGAAACAAGGACGTTAAGCCCCATCAATCAATCAATTATTACAGACGACACTATTGTTTATTACAGACGACACTATTGTTTATTACAGTCGCACTATTGTTGATGACTGACGACACTATTGTTTACTACTGACGACACTATTGTTTATTACTGACGGCCTGTTGTTTATTACTGACGGCCTATTGTTTATTACTGACGACACTATTGTTTATTACTGACGGCCTATTTTGTATTACTGACGACACTATTGTTTATGACTGACGACACTATTGTTTATTACTGACGACACTATTGTTTATTACTGACGACACTATTGTTTATTACTGACGATACTATTGTTTATAACTGACGACACTATTGTTTATAACTGACGACACTATTGTTTATTACTGACGACACTATTGTTTATTACTGACGACAATATTGTTGATGACTGACGACACTATTGTTTATAACTGACGACACTATTGTTTATAACTGACGACACTATTGTTTATTACTGACGACACTATTGTTTATTACTAACGACACTATTGTTTATAACTGACGACACTATTGTTTATGACTGACGACACTATTGTTTATAACTGACGACACTATTGTTTATTACTGACGACACTATTGTTTATTATTGATGGCCTATTGGTTTTTTTTTTCTGACGACACTATTAGTTATTCTCTTTATCACTTTCTGATCATCAGCAGGTTCCTAAAAGAAGACATTTGTCAAAATGGTTTTTGGAAAAAAAACACTAGCAATATTGATATGATTCGTGAACTTCGTTTGTATAGAACTTCTGAATGGTCAATTGAACTGGTAACGTGTAAATTGAACCCAAGTAGTCGTTTAAGTGAGATCTCCAAATGGGAATAAAAAGTAAAACGGCGCTCCTTAGTAACGACTGTTATTGACGGAACAGCTCTTCACTACATAAGTGGTTTGTTTTACCGTCCAAGTACATGTATATTGTCATATTGTAGTGTGACTGGCGGTACAGATGAAAACAAGAATAAAATCCATCTTAAAAATATAAACAATTTATTATTATTTTACATATTGCATATGATATTATTCTTGTATGTCATTATAATAATAGAAATAATAGTATATGACGAACGGGCCAGTTTCGCTCAAAAGGTAGTTATAAAACGTGTACTGTAAATGTACAACTTGTATTTCTAGATAAATTATTATTGTCAGCTATGAATGAGATGTTTTTATGTATGTCCTATATATTTTAGGGAAAACATTTAAAAAAAAATGCATGCGTGTGTATGTTTGTTTTGTGAAATAGTTATGAGTGTGAAATCATTGAGAAGTGTAAGTATGTATGTTAAAGTGATGTAACATGTGTGAGGGTGTGAGTGTGGGGGTGTGTGAGTGTGAGGGTGTGTGAGTGTGAGGGTGTGCGAGTGTGAGGGTGTGTGAGTGTGAGGGTGTGTGAGTGTGAGGGTGTGCGAGTGTGAGGGTGTGCGGGTGTGGGGGTGTGGGGGTGTGTGAGTGTGGGGGTGTGTGAGTGTGAAGGTGTGCGAGTGTGGGGGTGTGTGAGTGTGAGGGTGTGTCAGTGTGAGGGTGTGCGAGTGTGAGGGTGTGCGGGTGTGGGGGTGTGTGAGTGTGAGGGTGTGTCAGTGTGAGGGTGTGTCAGTGAGGGAGTGTGTTTTATGTAATTGTAGCTGATGTGAAGTCTATCGCACACTGGAAAGACAAAATGCCGACATTCTGAACTCAACTCCTACGAGATGACCGACGAACGCCAAACCATGGCATTAGCCGGATTTTAACCGGTATATTTACCTGAGTCCAGGATTTTAGAAATATATTACATTGATAAAAATATATATGTATATGTATATCAACTTTGATTCAGTAAACCCATTTAGGTAAATCAATTTACCTATCGACAATGCATAATCTCTGTACAAACAAAGTCATTTTCAAACCGTTTCCTATATTTCGCGATAACTGCTGTATTATGTTCCGAGAAAGCTTATCTACCTTTTAAAGAAATGAATAACGGTTAACAAGGTAGTGTAACAGAATTGGTATTTACTACCCGTAAAGGGAAACAACTCTCGTAGTAGCCTGGGCATCACAGTGGATCCCCTTTTAAGATTTTTGACACCAGAGTTATGATACATGTACAAATAGTTTATTTTATATGTATCCCAAGTTAAAGCATAAAATGAGTTGCTTCCCTTTACATAAATATTTTGCAATATCAATCTTTTTCAATATTTCTATCTTTTGTATATAATAATTAAGTACAAAACGGATATCATTTTACATAGTTCTCAAAATCTGCAAGAAATAACAAAACTAAAAAAAAAAAGTCGGGAGAACATCATACATTTTAACATTGTACATACTAGTATATCACATATTTCTATTGATTGATACATTTGTTCCAACACTGATTAGATACTCATGTCATAAAACTCCCACCTTTATTTCAACGGTAACTCACCACAAGAATATACATTAAGGAGCAAATGTACAAAAACGTATATCACAAATGTATATGATAAGGAAAACACATCAATACATATCCTCCTACTTCACACTGAGTGGTTAGATACAAGAATATTCCTCTCCGCTTCTTCATCTTTCATGAAAAGGAATGCTTTTTTGAAGGATTTTACCTTTTTTCACTTCTCTTGAAAAGAATCGTCATTGACACCTTAATATTGTGATATGTGAATGGTCAGTGACCTGTCTAGGGCAAGGAAGACTTTTTTCAAATGATTTAAGGAGAAAACTGAAAACTAAAAAGAAAAACCCCACCAAAACTGGTAGCTATACATTTATGAATATCAGAAGAATAATTTTGATTGTTCGGTCTGTGATTAAAAAATATGATAATGATGATAATAATAAAAAAAATCTTGCTAATCAACATTTAATCAATAGTATCAGAACCATGCACCCACATGGAACCAGTACCAATGTAATTGTTATAACATCACATATATAAGATATAATTCTGACATGGCAATTAATAAAATATATATTTTTTTTATTTAAAAAAACAAAAACAATCATTAGTTCCGTCACCAAAGTATACAGGTTTTATGGAAATAGTGGACAGATAACCATCAATGGGAATAGAATGATAAAAATACATTTTAATGCAAATTTCATATGTAAGATTTGATTGATTTTAAGAACCAAAACAAAAACCGAAGAAAACAAATGGATCACAGCCATATTGTTAGATAGGATTGAAAAAAAGCTACCTATGCAATGAAGTCTCCAAATAACTGATAAATTCAATGAGATAGAAAATGATTTGAAATATTTCAGATTTATAGCCTTTATACAATGACTGCGATATATAAGCACCATGCAGGGGAACATCTCTATTACAATACATCCATACACCATTTATGTTTTATGTATACACTGTCTATATTCAATGAACACAAAAATACACAACCATTCATCTTACAAAACATCTTAATTTGTGTTTCGATCAACAGTATCATCATATCATTTGATTAATATGTATACAATATAATTCTCTAAAATATTATAAAACATAAAAACTATTTAAAAATCTGTGTTTTGTACAGCTTATAAATTATGACTTTCACAATCCGTCCCATATATGTTGAATAACAATCTCATGGAAATACAGATTTGGGCATGGTTCATAGTTTATATTTACTTTATAAATGATATGGTGATATTGCAGCTGGAAGTTTTCTTACAGTACCTTATCATTATTTAATTAAAGGTATACATTGTGTACCATTATATAGTCTATAACAGACAGACCAGCACTATTCTTTACATACTACCGAGATCTGTATAATGTTTTGATTATGTGTTGTAAGATAAAGCACTACATAACATATATACATTAGTTGTTTGTCAAATCACCCTTGCCTATTATCTACCCTCTGTAGTAACAACCATAGACATATCTACCTAGTGGATTAATATGGATTATTTGTGAAATGCTGATTGTCCATGGAGCCTTTATCGGTAGATAAGGAATGACATCATGTCCTATCCATCTAGTCTACCGATGATTTTGATTAAGTGTTTGTTTTTTCAATCTAAGAATTTCTGAATGCGTTTGATAATTGATATTGTTTTATCTAAGTTAAAACTCGGAGTATTGCACGATTCGTATTGGCACACACTGACATGGGGAATCATGCGGAGACCTTACATTAACCTATAGAAATCTCATGGAGATTTATACTACACAATGACATTTTAAGTGACAACTGTACAGCAGGCGATTAACGCGTTCCATCCATGAACACAAATATGAACTTGAGCAGTTTTCTTCGTTTTAAAAAAACAGGCTCTAACTAATGTCATTATGCACTTTTCTTGTAAGAGTATACTTGATTGCATTATGTTTCTCACTAAAACTACTGTCAGTTTATCATTATGGTTAATGTTAACGTTAGGATTCAACATCCGTAAATATTTCTATTGGTTCCTGTGATGAAGCTCTTCGCCCTGTATTTTTCCCTTTTCATTATGTCGTTTTCAAGGAATAAATGTTCTGATGTCTCTGTTGAAAACATTCGACAGGATAACGAAGGCTTGGATCATTAATCACACACAGTAAAGGAGGAACATAATTGTCAGTATATCCTTCCTTTCTTTTATTTGTTCTGAAAAGAAAGAAAAAAATGGTGATGCAAATAAAGAACAGTTTCTTTAGAAACATTTTCCTTAGGATTAGTCGTTTGCCGCAAGATATAGCTGTTTACAGAATGAACAGCATTATATCATTTTATATACCCCCCCCCCCCCCCCCCCCCCCCACCCCCACGAAAAACATTCTGAGTTTAAAAGCTCTGGTACATGGTTTATCTAATTACCCAATTACCCATACGATTAAACATACGTTTACCCATGCGATTACCCATGCGATATTACCCATACGTTTATTCATTAGATTAACCATACGGTTTCCTATACGATTACTCATTAGGTTACCCATACGGTTACCTGTACGGTTACTCATTAGATTGCCCATACGGTTACATATACGGTTACTCATTAGATCACCCATACGGTTACCTATACGGTTACTCATTAGATTGCCCATACGGTTACCTATACGGTTACTCATTAGATCACCCATACGGTTACCTGTACGGTTACTCATTAGATTGCCCATACGGTTACATATACGGTTACTCATTAGATCACCAATACGGTTACCTATACGGTTACTCATTAGATCACCCATACGGTTACCTATACGGTTACTCATTAGATCACCCATACGGTTACCTATACGGTTACTCATTAGATCACTCATACGGTTACATATACGGTTACTCATTAGATTACCCATACGGTTACCAGTACGGTTACTCATTAGATCATCCATACGGTTACCTATACGGTTACTCATTAGATTACCCATACGGTTGCCAGTACGGTTACTCATTAGATCATCCATACGGTTACCTGTACGGTTACTCATTAGATCACCCATACGGTTACCTATACGGTTACTCATTAGATTACCCATACGGTTGCCTATACGGTTATTCATTAGATTACCCATACGGTTACCTGTACGGTTACTCATTAGATCACCCATACGGTTACCTATACGGTTACTCATTAGATCACCCATACGGTTACCTATACGGTTACTCATTAGATCAACCATACGGTTACCTATACGGTTACTCATTAGATTACCCATACGGTTACCAGTACGGTTACTCATTAGATCATCCATACGGTTACCTGTACGGTTACTCATTAGATCACCCATACGGTTACCTATACGGTTACTCATTAGATTACCCATACGGTTACATATACGGTTACTCATTAGATTACCCATACGGTTACCTGTACGGTTACTCATTAGATCACCCATACGGTTACCTATACGGTTACTCATTAGATCACCCATACGGTTACCTATACGGTTACTCATTAGATTACCAATTTATTGAAAGTGTGTAAGAAGAACCTCTATTGGTGAAGACACAGACTAATGGAGCACCAGTTCAACAAAACACCCTATACAGTATTGTGGTAAAGCAAAACAATATCATTTTCTCAACTTACGTCGAAAACTGGGTTGGCCCTTGGTGTTGTCGTCGGCCTTTTGATCTTGTACTGAAATACAGAATCTGATACTGTAATATGCTTTACATGTAGTGTTTTTACTATCAGAATAACCGTGTCTCCAAATGATTATTACATTTGTTGGAATGTGTTTGCTGTCAACAACTTCCGCATATTGAAATACGATGGAGAAAATTTTGTTATCAAAACATCAAAAATCATCAATAGATGTTATTAGTGCATTTACATCCGATATTATCAACTCTGAAAAAATGACACGTAACATTGACTCTGTAATGTTTTACCTGCTCTTTGGGGTCGACGTAATTGTACATGAAATCCCAGGAGAAGTTAGACATGGCACCATTATCGTACACTGGAATAGAAAAGATAGTCATTAGAAAAAATATTACTTCATATAGTGATTGGTAACCACATGCTTGTGTTTTTTTACTGGGCATTCTACAGGAAATTAATGCGTGAAATTCAGTAAAAATAAACGTACACTCTCAACAAGACATAGCTTGACAGTGAAAGGCTCTGAGGTCAATATCTTAGTTACTGAGTGTAACAGGCCTCGGAGTCCTTAATATGGTTACCTGAATCAACAGGGTCTTGGACTGAACCTGGTATGAACTACAACAGGCTTCAGAGTCCTAAATACATATTTCATTTGAAATATTCAAAAGGAAATGGACACACGTTTTTACAAATTAGAAACCTGCTTTCCGGCAAAAATGTAATAATATTTTATTATAAACAATACGATATTGTAATATTACTGATAATACAAAGTGTACCTGATTTCATTAAATTGATTACTAAAACGATTTGAATGTTTTATATATTCACAATCAAACGTACATTATTATTATCATTCTGATTCAGTACAGCAGAACCATTTAGGAGCAAATACATGATTTATTACAAAACAACTTAAATAACGACAATAAACATGAGTTGGTTTCCTTTTTGGTGATGTATCATTTTCTGGGTTAATTAGAGGATAGTATGTTACATTCTAAACTTACTGTAGTAGTCTTTGCCATTAGTGTCGAACTGTTCGCCTCGTCGACGTCTCCTTCGGCTGTCGTCGGTGTCCTCAGATTCGACCGATTCTCCGTCGCCCCAACCTGCTGGCGAGTAGTACGCCGGGCGGCCCCAGCTACCGAACTTGGGGATCACCCCGCTTCCCATAAAACCAGCTTCCTCCCTTGTCCTGTTTTACAATTAAATTAACATTTGTATGTTATGGTGTAAACATTTGTATAATACTTAAACAAAAGTATGGCGTAATCTTGGACACTTAATCATTTAAAGCAGGGTTATCCTCATCGCATGTTCTCTGCCACCTTGATCAACAATCAATTGGTAATAGTATTTCTTTTTTTGAGAACATGATCCTTACCTGTCAAGTTCTAGCTCCTGTTTATTTCCCCTGTACTTCCTACAGTAGATACACATGATCACGATCACCACTAAAGCTAGGAAAAACAGAGGTATTCCGACTCCTAGACCCACGATCAGATTGAAACCTCCTGAAAAAAAGACAGAACCGGATAATATGATTTTTGAAGGACATTTAATGGTTTTAAATCAGAAGTTGATGTCCATAGTTAAAAAATGCCTTTAAAATGCAATATCGCCGACAATGTATATACTGCGTCTCACGGAAAAAAACCCATAAATGATATATGCAGTAACGAAGTATATTTCTTCCATACTTCACAGGTGAATCTCCGTTTTGTGTAGGGAAAACATAACTATCTTTTACCGGGGTAGGGAAAAGACAGCTCACACACGATATAACGCCACTCACAATAGCGTAACGTCATAATTTTATGTTGAGTAACCACGTCGCAAATTGATAACGTCATCAATTTGGCGCTTTGATGACAGTGCTGTGAAAAGTTTTTACAATTTTCAAAGTATATCAGAAAAATAATAAAAAAAAATTGGCCTCGTGTAAGAGTTTGGCTGGCCAGCACTCGGCAAGGCTCGTGTTGACTGGCAAAACTCTTACATTCGGGTCGATATATCCCTGTCCACGGAAAAGGCTCACGTCAGATTCTATGTATTTAACACTACCAAATGAAAACAAATGATAGCAGTATCCTTAACAATGGTCACTTATCACACCGAAAGTTACGCACCAAATATAGAAGCAAAACACAAAAGACTCTTTTCCTGATGCAATTAATTAAAATCTAAATATAAATTTAGATGTTTATACATCTGACGGGTAGTTGTATTAAGTATTTTACGTTTGGGTATTGCATAAGTTATCCAACAACATATACCTGTTTTCAATCGATCATTATTATTCTTTGTCTCCATCAGGGACAAAAACTGCTTCGAAATCAGGAATTACTATAGCTATTTAGATTCATTTTGTATAATGTTTATCACCTTGAACGACATCTCGTTATTCTATTGTGGAATTTTGTACATTGATGATACTACATCACCCAGAAAAAATGTGAAAATATATATATTGCAACTAGTATACACCGATACACAGCTACTCAAGTAGCCAAGTAATGTACTCGTATTCCTTTGTAAAGTTTTCAGCTCCTTTGCATGATAGAAAAATAATAATCTCCTCAAAATGGCGTAAACGTTGGTAGCTTACCTGTATTATCAGTGGGCCTGAAAAAGAGAAAACATCCAATAAGAATGTTTTATTTCATCAAATTGCAAATAGAATGACTGATTAGAAATAATGTGTATATTGCGTAAAACCCAATTTTGACGTAGAGAGGAATAGGATACAAAACAATAAAATATAGCCTGTGTCTAAAGTTTTCAATAGATAATTACGTGGTCGGTAAAATATTACCTTGTTTTTTGTCTAATAACTTCAGTTTTGTTGATCGTGGCGTACATAATTAAACCGTTCAGTTAATAACAAAAATGATGTTGTCATGTTTAAAAGCTTGCAATGTTGGTATCTATAGTAAATTGGTTGATTGTCATCTATTCAGGATTACTTACACACACTGTGCGCTGCCGTCAATAATAAGACATTCGAAAAGACTTTCGGGACAATTTCCAATACTTCTAACCAAAGCACATCTGTCATTATTCGGCGTTAATATGGTTGCTGGAAAATGATGATATATAAATTTAATAAGGGTATTTCATTTGAAGTTAAAAACAGTAAATAAGGGCACAACATTTACGAATGAATCCACTGTTAAAACATTAACTGGAACCATATTATTATTATTATTATTTTTTTTTTGGAAAATTTTTATTTTCTTCCATAAATATGCGTACATGTAGCAATACATAATATTAGTGTATATTTAATTGCAACAATTACACTTTTGTTCTCTCTATGTTTTCATCATTGTAATCATAATCGTTCTATCTACATGTACGTAGTAATAGTTATCTTTATTTATTAACATTAGAACCATATAAGTTCTCTCTATCTATTTAACATTATAACCGTAATAGTTATCTGTATCCGTCAGTGAAACCGTGACCGTTCTCTATCTATTCATCATTGGAACCATAATATTTCTCTCTTTTTATCAACATTAGAGTCGTAATAGTTCTCTTTATTTATTCAACATTAAAACCGAAATAACTCTTTCTATTTATTCATCAGTGGAATAGTAATAGGTCTCAACATTTATTCATCATTTAAACCGCAATAACTCTCTCTTCATTCAGCATTGTAACCGTAAATATATCTTCTCTTCATCCGCGAAACCGTAATAGCTCTCTTTGTTTTCATCACTGGGGACGTAATAGTTCTCTCTATTTATTCAACATTAGATATCTTAAATGACTTACTAGGTTCCCCAGTCTTTGCAATGGTAACCCGGGAGGCCGTAGCCTGTGCGTTGGGCATTTGGACCGGGGTATTTCCGTTAGCAACATTGACAACTGTATTGGCCACACCAGCCGTAGCTGCACCGGTGTTATCTGTGGAAATCCTTTGTCCTATGACGGCGCTGCCTCGTCTGAAAGAAAGTATATATGCTTTTAGCTTTACCCAGATGAAAACCATACGAGAAGAAAAAAATATAGAAAGTCAACAAATGTGATTAATGATGATTGATTTGTAATCCATGAATCCCTCTATTTTAATGATCGAATATAACCACGACCAAATACCTACAAAAGTTGTACTTACGCAACAGAAATAACAACAACTGAACGGAAGCCGTTAATGTTCCCATATAAGGCAGTCAACTGAAAATATAAATATCATTTGTAGTCACATATCAACTCATCAACTGATTATACACATATATGGTAATACATAGTCATATATTATATAAGCAAACGCCAATTTCGTATAGTCACATATCACCTCGTATTGAAGGGTAGGCGATTAGGTGCCGTATATCGTAGTGGGCCTAGCCAGGAGTCATACAATTGTCTTCCTTCGGGATGTATGTAACTATGTGATTTACACAACGTATCATATGTACAGGGTTTTGTTGATGTAAAACGGAAATATTTGAATTTTATGGATTTTATGTTATATGTGTACGATTCGCATCCAGTGTATATATACACTGCGATTTATTGTATTCGATTCATCTAATGAACGATTTGTCATTATGAACATGTCAAATTATCGAGCCGATCATCACTGAACAATTGGAGATATTTCTGGCTAGACGACTAGGTGCCATGGATCGTGTGTTCGGGTAACGATCAGAGCACGAGTCATGATATTCTCTTCTTTTTTTTCACCTGTGTTACTATGGTATGTATTATAAATCAGCGCTTAGATTACTTATATACTATATATTTATGTCGCACATGGAACATCCCAATGGAAATTTTATATTATACAGAAGATCGCTATTTGAGTTTTCGCATATAGTAAGAGTGCCCAACCAGAGGTTTCCAGCATATAAAAAGCATCATACTAAATTGCATATACAACGCGATTGAGCTGATGCTATCGCTAACGCTATCGCTGATTAAATAAAATAAATGTATTACTGTTAGAACCATTTATAAAAAAAAGCATTATTGTTGACTGTTCAGAATGATGTTTTCTGTTTACTTTCTTAATGTTCGCTGATTTTGCTTTTCAGATGCGAATGCATTTATTTGAAATATAGAGATAGTTTTCACTGTAATGAAAACCATAGTATATTTTTGGTTAAAAAGACATCTTTTCAAAGTGAACTTTGTTTATTTTTAATTCAAACACCTGATATACTTACAGAAACTGTAACATTTTGGACGAAGTCGATGTATGATTGGTTTCCTGGGTTTGTTAGGTCAACGCTCGCTTCTATGGTGTAATTCAGTGTAAATACTATCACAAATGTGGCTACAACAGGACCTGAAACAACCATTCGTAAGTGTTACCGTATCAGTTTGATAACAGACGTAATTATTGCCAATGGAAATACAGATTTATTATCATTTTAATGTATCAAACATGTTTATCTTATTAAATATCTTGAAACTATTATGATGTCTATCATACATACATACATGTACATATTCCCATATATGTTAAATTGTAAATATAACTTACTTGGTGCAGGTGTGGTCGTCGGTTCTGAAAATATAATTATGTTGGTATTATCAGTACCATTTTAATAAGGTTATTCACTCGTTACTTTACTTGATAATATTACAACAATTTATCAATAGATTGCTCTAGCGGTCAGCACTCGCGGCATTTTGATTCTTTGTATCCTTGCTTTCTAATCTAAATTTTTCATACGTTTTTTACTTTTCAAATAGCACCTTTGCATCCATGTCAGAATATGATCCAAATAAGAATTATCCACTTCAGTTGAAATTTTACTTATATCATTTCTATCATAAACTAATATTTGCGTGTTTAACACAATGCTTTGCCATAAATTGGTACTCTTTGATAGTATATTTTTTTCTGAAAATTTATCACAAAATATTTAAAATCTAACAAGAAGATATTGTTTTCTTGACATCAGTTTTACTTACGGAATGAAGCATGACTGGTCAGTGAATGAAGAAACATTTTGGTTTAAATACTAGAATATGTTAAAAGATACGGAAACTGAACAATACTGCTTTAACCTTTCACTAACCATCGTCGACTAACATTCATCATGCCTTAAGACTTTTGTTGTTATTTTGCATAAACTTGATACTCACCCAAGCAAGTTCCTGAGCTTAATGTTCCATGCAAGCATTGACAATCGTATGATCCGTTAGTGTCGACACACCTCTGAAGTGTCGTACAGTTGTTTAGGGAAGCGTCTAAGCATTCATTGATGTTGTTATCACAATTGGTATCATTCCATCCAGTTTTACACGTACACGCACCAGTCACTCTGTCACAAGTGTCGGTGTTCGCAACAACACACAGACAGTTAGATGAACAGTTTGAGCCGTACTCAAACGCAGGGCATTCTGTTAATAAAAAAGGACAGTATATAGAGATAAATCATTATAACCGAATGCCTTCATATGAGTCTGCAATTTTTCGATATGTATATAGGGAGGGGAGTATTTTTCTAAACTGTGTAATCTATTCAGGAGAGGTGTTTGCACTCAATTTAACGGCATATTGTATATAATTCCCCTGTGCTTTTACTGTGCCCCGATAAAAAATATCGCATAGCAATATATGAAAGTCTTTGAGAATCCTTATCCGTAGCCATATGACAAACAAAAAGATGCCACGGGAATATTCAACCTTATAATTTCCCTCTTTCTTACTGTTAATTTTTAGCGGGTAAGTAGCGAACAATTTCATAAAATTATATTAAAATCGTTGTTTTCCACTTCAATAATGAATTATCCTATGCCGATACATAATATGACTACGGATGAGGTTTGACATTGTGTCAAGTTTGCAAGGTCAAACGTCAATGGAAGTGTATCTAATATTACAAAGGAAAATCTGACAGGAGTTTATTTCATTTGTTGCTTTAAAGTGAAAGTAATATAAGATATATTAACACTAGCATTCTAATATGCAAAATAATAATAGCGAATAGCACAATTTTACCTTGACAAACATATCCGTCACTTGTAAAGTAACCATTCTTACAGTCGCATATGAATGAACCGTCCGTATTTTGACAGGTGGACGAAGTTGATGAACAATTATGTTGTACTGTCGTGCTTGTGCACTCATTTACATCTGTGGTACACGTTGTGCCATTCCATCCAGCATTACACGTGCATGCGCCCGTCATGCGATCACAAGAAACTGTGTTAGTCTGGTCACATGCACAATCTGATGAACAGTTTGTACCGTGCTTGAAAGCAGGACATGCTACATTAGGGAAAACAAGCAACTCATTACGCATAAGCAAGAACAGAACACATGCAAAAAAGTAAAAAAAAATCAAAAAAAAAAAAAAAAAAAAATCATTATTTCATGCTTCATATAAAACCAATGGTAAACAGATCACAAACCTGATCAGTTTAAAAACTTATATCGACTAGGTATAGAAAAAATACTCCTTACTAAAAAGACAGTTTCCCGTTCAGAGACACATGCATGATCGAGAAATCCATAGCTTGAAAATCGAAACCTGGCGCAGGTACACGAGGTGAAATATGCGATATCATTCCTTTTTCTACGGACCCATATGGCTCACATTATGGTAGGGCATTTTAGGTCCAGATTGTATGTCCGAACAATTGCTTTTTATCACTATTTATATATGAATGTCATAGCTGTTATAACTTATCATTGGAAGTGTAAATTGCATATACTGCACTTGATTTAATTAAACGTGTCATTCATATATATATGTGTTTATAGATAGTCGCATGGCATACGCTCAAGGCTCAAGGCCGCACAATCAAACATCTTCAAAACTTCATCATTCTAACTTTAGGTCAAGGTCACGGGTGAAATATGATCAAAATGTGTCAGGGATCTCGATTTTGGAACTTAATGTGAGGGTAAAATGAAAAATAGAAGTAACAGTTTTCCAATTGCATAACGCGTTACAATATGCAAGGGTTAAAGGAAAAATAGAAGTAACTGTTTTCCAATTACATAACGCGACGCTTTGACGTTTTATGTCAAGGTGTATGTAAAACCAAAACCTAATGTCCAGCGGGGACTAACATAGATGTACCCGTCCAAACTCATCAACAATGTGTTCAGAAGTTATTGAATACCCTGTACACCAACAAGCTACTGTTACCATGGTCAATTGTGACTTAAGACTTTTGACGTTGACCGATGGTCACCAAATGTAAAACAAAGGGTACAATCTGACGGTGTAACATTGTGATGTGAAGATGAGCAATACCTTTACACATGCTTTTTTTTTTATTTGATTTAAAATCGTATCAAGTATATCACCTGATAGTTAAAATATATAGTTAATATGAACTAAATGTGTCCGGGTCTATTAGCACTATCTAGTCAATTGTTCTATTCGTAATATTAGTATCCAAAATCATAACAATAGCTTTGGTTTCATGATAATGATTTGTGTAAATAAGCGGGAAACTGTCTTTACTACTATACTGAATATTTCCAAGCTTAAATCTATTCAGGACATTCAGAATTGCGTGGACTGTAGATAATGTCGATAGGGAAGATTTTATTTTATACCTTGACAAACATATCCGTCAGTTGTATAGTAACCAGTGTTACAGTCACAGATGAATGAACCGTCAATGTTTTGACAGGTAGACGTAGTTAAAGAACAATTATGTTGTACTGGCGTGCTTGTGCACTCATTTACATCTGTGGTACACGTGTTGCCAGTCCATCCAGCATTACACGTGCATGCGCCCGTCATACGATCACACGAAACTGTGTTAGTCTGGTCACATGCGCAATCTGATGAACAGTTTGTACCATGTTTGAAAGCAGGACATGCTATAGAGAGGAAAAAGCAACTGATAATATATAAGCAAGAAAAAGAAACATGCAATTCAAAAGAAATCAAGCAACTAATGAACTACTATAATTACGCAAGAATTATCGAGCATCGTTACATATGTACGTAGCAATAGTTATCCTAAATTAAATCTATTTATTGTAATGTGATCATCTTTTTCATATTTATCTGTTTGTGTGTGAAGCGAGTTTTACTCATTAATTGGACATGCTAAAACAATTACTTTAGATGACTTTCACATTATCTCCATGGGATCAATATGTATATATTCGTATAAAGAAAAATTATATTCGTATAAGGAAAAATAAGTAAACTAGAAACACTCAAATTAGTAAAACATTAGGATTTTTATCTTATATTTTCAAACGCTCCTAAAGATTTAATTTGAACGCGCTTATTTGTATCTTATCAGAGAGTTTCACGTTTTATATTTCTCTATATATGTTCCGTTCACAGTTAATTTCAACATTCTAATATACATATAAATGATCAGAAAATCAACCATCGTTTCCCTTTACACAGAACGTATTTCATTCCAATTTTTTTCCGAGGGACATTGTCTTGTCTGTGAAATATAAAACTAAAACCGAAACGATTGCTATTGATGTCTAATTAGGTACCAGAACCGGAGAACGTTTTTTGATTACATGAAAATGGCACGAACAAAATGTCTGAACAGAAGCGTTTTATTATTTCCATAAAACAATGGAAAATACAGACAATAATTGTACAAGTTTACCTTGACAAACATATCCGTCAGTTGTATAGTAGCCATTCTTACAGTCACAAATGAATGAACCGTCCGTATTTTGACAGATAGACGTAATCGAGGAACAATTATGTTGTACTGGCGTGCTCGTGCACTCATTTACATCTGTGGTACACGTGTTGCCAGTCCATCCAGCATTACACGTGCATGCGCCCGTCAAACGATCACACGAAACTGTGTTAGTCTGGTCACATGCACAATCTGATGAACAGTTTGTACCGTGCTTGAAAGCAGGACATGCTACATTAGGGGAAACAAGCAACTAATTACACATAAGCAAGAACAGGAAACATGCAAAGAAAGTAAACAAGACACATTAAAAAAAATCAACTGATCATTTCAACTATAAATCAGATGTACTACACTTAATTTGATTAAATATGTAATAAATATAGAAAGTCACATGGCATAAGGTCAAGGCCACTCAGTCAAATTTTAAGTTTACCGTTTTGTTATATAAACACCCAACTTTGAAACTTCAACATTCTAATTCTAGGTCAAAGTCAAGGGTGAAATGTTATCAAAATTTAATAGGGATCTCGGTTTTGGTACTTTATGTCAGGGTAAAAGGAAAAAATAGAAGTAACTGTTTTCCAATCGCCTAATGCGATGCTTTAACCTTTCAAGTCAAGGTGTATGTAAAAACAAAAGCTCTTGTCCAGCAGGGGCTCAAATAGATAGACATAACCCACTGACTTCATCAATAAGTAAACTTGTTCAGAAGTTCATGGAATATCTTGAACATCAACATGTTACTGTTACGATGGTCACTTGTGACTTAAAACTTTAACGTTGACGGATGATCAACTAAATGTAAAAAAAAGAGTAAAACTTATTTATAAGAAATGTAATTTTTCAGTCTCGAATTGTCGGAATTGTTTAGTTGGGGATCATAAGTAATAGTTGATGAGAGGGTTTGTATATGCATTGTTTCCAAACTCCTATCTAAGATTTAAACAAAAAAATATATCTACTATAGAACAGCATCATCAGAAGCAAGAATAAGTCTCTGAAGATAATTTTTGAATTAAATGAAAATTAATATCCAGAATAAAAATGAATAAATAAAACAATTATGAACAAATGAATGAGTGCAGTATGGCTACTGAGCCGTCTTGTATGAGGACATTCTTGTATATGTTTGTGATTTTTTCAAAAACTAAATTTATTGAAATAAAACCCCGAAATTACCCTATATGTTAATTTAATTCACCACAATTCCTATATCTCAGTGTAAGTTCATTCTAATCTTGAGAGAAATTAAAATTCAGTGGATCTCAGGACTTGCTCTCTGGCATAGCAAACAGGATCACAGTCAAGGTTATATTAATTAGCAAACAAGGTTTCAGCGTAAGCTCCCTAGTAGAGCAAATAAGGAATCGATGTCAGCTCTATTGTATAGCAAACAATATATCAGTATAAGCTCTATTGTAAAGCAAGCAAGGTTTTAGTGAAAGCTCTAAAAATAGCAAGCAAGTTGTCTTTCTAAACTACATAACAAATAAGTGCGGTCTCTCGAAATCAAACCTGATAATATATATAGCTACAGAATCTAAAGCGAAAGAGAATAAAGCAGGGGATAAGTTGAAAGAGTTCATTAAAGTATGTCTCGGTCCATATGTTAGGCTTATTACCGTATGTTTTGTGTACCTAAATATATTATTAGAATAATGATCCAATATCAAAGAACACTAAGTTTGGAATGTGAAAGTAGGACACAAAAGGTTTTTGAAGAAATTGGTCCGTAATATTACATAGCAATATCGAAAGCAAAATGCATTCCTTAATGGACACATTGATTATGCGATAGAGATGGCAAGCAAATACTCTAGACACTCTATATTAGTCAAACAATTCCTGTCGGCATTTCAACAGCCTTACCGTTACAGGTCAAACCATCTCCGAAGTAGCCCGTTTTGCATGTACACATGTAGGAACCATCAGTGTTCTGACAGTCAGCTTCAGCGATACATAGATTTGTATCATTGGCGCATTCATTGATGTCAGTTGTACACCGAGTGCCGTTCCATCCTGTACTACAGTTACACACACCAGATACAGCATCACAATCGATTGCATTCGTGGTGTTACAGTCACAGCTATTCTCACAGCCAACGCCGAACATAAATCCACTACAAGCTACAAAACAATCACTTATCATTAATTCCAAATATCTTAGTAAAGAATGGTCTCTTAAGAAACCACTCAAAACAGTGAGTTCATTTTGATTACAGAAACCCGGCCCTTAAGATATATTATTGATCTCTTGCATCTCATATATACATGTTAATTATCTTGTATGACTCCGTGTTAATTATAGATAATTATAGATAATGAATTTATTATTTAATTGTAACAAGTTTTTTCCATTAATCAAAATCATCTCTGTTAATAACACCGTTAAAATTGAATACATGCCTAGCTAGTCTTTTCCTTCCTGGTATATTCATAATTAGCAACTCTACGGCATATCCCAAATTAACAAAAGGAAATTAGCACAAGCACGCCTGTCAATCTTACCAGTACAGGTTAGGCCATCTCCGCTATATCCAGCTTTGCACTTGCACGTGAAGGATCCATCGGTGTTAAGACAATCGGCTTCCGACGCACAGTTATGTGGATACGTTGTGCTATTACATTCGTTTATGTCAACTGTACAATCCGCTCCAGTCCATGCTGTAGTACAGTTACATGCACCGGTAACTGTGTCACAGCCAAACGAGTTAGTTTGATTACAGGTACAGCTGTCACCACACTGCGCTCCATAGTTGAAATCAGAGCAAGCTGTTGAAAAATATAAAAAAAACGTAAGCAAAAATGGGTTTTCGTTTTCAAAGTTAAAGTGACCATTTTTTCAAAATAAGAAGAGCAAACTCAATTTTTGATTTAGTCTGTTTTCGTTATTTGTGTGTTTTCTCGTCACATTTTGTTTTGAGCAGATCATTGAATTACAGAAGCAGTTCAAACGCCTGATCATTGACAAGATATGATGAACCTTACCGGTGCACGTTGATCCATCTCCAGAGTAACCAGTCTTACATGTACAGTTGAAACTTCCATCGGTGTCTACACAGTCTGCTGTTGCTATACAATTATCTTCACCTCTGTCGCATTCGTGTATATCTGAGATATAAATATAAACACACACACATATATATACCATATCATATCATATATATGATATTGCCTAAAAATCAGCCTTTCACCAATGTCAAAAATACATTAAATAATAATATTTTTTTTAAGATATGTAAGCCTCTATTTAACATACAACGTAACTTATTTTATAAAGGGTAAAACAATGATATTAATAATCATAAAAACCCACACAAAAAATGAAAACAAAAACAAAAGATAAGTTTAGTACATCTTTACCTTTTATCCTATGCAGCAACCTATTCATTTGTTAATAATACAGTCGCATGTTTAACAAAGTTTATCTTTAGTTCCAAGGTATTTTTTTAAACAAAAACATTTTCACTGTTTTAGTGAAGTCACTAGTTTCACGTTTTAGTAAAGTCAAAACAACAATGTTATTTATTATTATTATCCAGTTATTGAGAAACAAGCAATTTCATAATTAGACCAACAATCACTCACTGGAGTCCCGTACAATGTAATCATATTCCAGTTGACTTACTTTGACATGCGCCACTGCTATCCTTGGCATAACCGTTATTGCAAACACACGTGTAGGACCCCGCTGTGTCTGTGCAGTTTGCATTGTCACCACAGATAGTTGGGTCCACTGAGCATTCGTTGATGTCCTGATCACATTTGGATCCTTCCCAGCCAGGTTGACATGTGCATGTTCCGTTGACGTGATTACATGATATGGTGTTCGCAAACTCACATGTGCACGGACTTTGACAGTTGGTTCCAAATGACTGACTAGTACAAACTGTAATTTGGAAAAGGTTATTTGTTTTACCAACACGTTAAATCGTTAACAAATACAGTGTTTGGCATTTAGTAAGTCCACAATTATCTTTTTATCATTTGTTTCGCTTGTGAGTTTGCCACAAATAGTAGGGGAAGGGGTTGGGTGTGTGTGAAAATCGAAACTAAAACTAAAATAAAATACAGTCACAGAAACATGAAAATGATTCCTAACACTCTAGAAGAGTGCATTTAGTTCTGACACAGATAGAAAAAAAAATAGATGTGAAAAATAGCATACATTCTTAGACAGCGTCTAAAACAACCATGTAGAGTATAACTACAAACGTACGTTTAAATCATATTAAGATATTACTTGTGATATTCTGTACTACAATCACAGCTTCATTTTCTAATGTACACATTTACTCCAAAATGTTTTCTATCTCAAGGACCCTTTAAAGCTACACACCCAGTTGTATATTCAAGAAAACCAACACATAGTGGCCATGGTACTCTAGAGAGTTTAAAAAATTAAATCATACAGATTTGGTAAGTTTGTATGTGAATTGACGTTTGCATATCAGAACAAATATCTTATCCGGATCGCAATCGTGATGTTTTGGTGACTTTACTCAGGCAATATTCTGTCAGGTGACGAGTATGTACTGTAGTAAAAGTCATTGAGCAAGCAAAACAATCCGGATAAGATAATATAAAGAATAAATGGTAATATTTTCTCCTTTTATAAACTAACATATCGTCAGAGGAATAATGTAAATATATGATATGAACAGTAAAAATGTAATCGGACTTCATCTAAAACATAATGAAAAAAACTTATTAGTATGTGCAATGTACTTTAACATGTTTTAGACGCCCTTTGATACATACCAAGACAAGTGTCTGACGCGTCCAGGACGTAACCAGCTTGACAATTGCACACATAACTTCCATTTGTGTCTTGGCAGTCGGAGAAAGTAGGACAGATTGTTGTGTCTGTGCATTCGTTAATGTTTGAACTGCAGTTTGAGCCTTCCCAGCCACTGTTGCACGTGCACGAACCATTGACCTTGTTACAGCTTTGGGTGTTGCCATCAGTTGTAATGCATTCACACTGTTGTGCACAGTTAGTGCCATATGTTCCTTCGGTACATTCTAAGAAAAAAAACACGTATCGTGAGAAATACCATAAGGGTCCTTGATTTCCGGGTTAAGTTCCTTGCAGACAGAAAAACGAGTTTGTTTATGCTAAGCATTTTTGTTTATGTGTTTAATAATATATATAGTCCATTATATTGGCCATTAACAAAGCATCAATTACAACCGAATTTCTATATTTGGTTAAAATTAAAATCAAACACGAAGAATAATGTTATAACATGAAATGAAATTTTTGATGGGATAAGTCATTATATGACAGCATGATTTGCCTCGTGCCGCAAAATCCTGACAAGTTACACGACAAGTTACACACAGGCACGTTCTAAATTGTTTGAGTATTTGGATTAAATAGAAGAAAACTCGGAGTTTACCTGTGCATGACACAGCGTCAGTCTCGAGTTTGTAACCATTGTTACAAGAGCAGGTGTAGCCAGGTGTTTCGTCAACACAAATCTGATCACACGGGTTTTGAATACATTCGTCAATATCTGAAAGGAAACCAAATGTGTTCATCTCTACAACCTAAAACTTTCTTTTGTTAATTTGATAATTGCTTATATGTAATAATTAATCTTCCTTTTGATAATTGTTTTATCACTAATTGATAAAGATGTTGATCTTTTTAATAGTCGCGATCACAGATTTAACTTACATAAGAAAGTATTGCTGTTATCAAGACGATAGACTTTTAGCATGTTGAAGAGATGTTACTTGTAATCCCAAATATTATAATTTATTTTCGAAAAGGAAATGACGATCAATCCACCTGTACACAAAACAAACCGATTATATATCATTCCAAATACTATATCTGTATTTCAAATTTGCATAAGATCATAATTTGTTTTATGATATAACATATTTACGATATCCGCAAACAATGGACATGTATATCTTGTATCTTTGAAAACGTTTAATATTTGCATAAAAGTGATAAGATATATTTTAGATAAAGCCAGGACTTACTTGTACAGTTGAATCCATCTTGTAGTTCGTAGCCACTTTCACAGGAGCAGACATCAGTAAAATTAACTACGGCACATATTTGAGTACACGTTGCGTTTGCAGTACAATTTTCTCTGGCTGTAACAACATGACATATTTTATCCGATAAACTTCTAAATCTATGATACGTCATATCATTTATTATTCAGTATCTTAATACTGTAGAGAGTAGAGATCGTGATAATTGATGCATGTATCTATGAACGTAAAATTATGTGTAGAATTCGTTCGGTACTTTGGTATATTCTGCTTATGCAGATACACGCTTCTTTAATAGTTGAACATTATCTTGTCGTAAGTATGATTTACAATTTAGTAGTATATCAATTCATAGCGTAAATGGATAAGCATGATCTCATTTATGATAAAAAATGATATATTTCATAATTGACAACAAATACGACCTTTAGGTATTATTTTACAATGCATTTTACATGTATTTAAAACAGGTAATGGGGGTAATTACATGTATTTAAAACAGGTAATGGGGTAATTACATGTATTTAAAACAGGTAATGGGGAAATATCTTTCCAACTATATACACGGTTGTTCTCATTTATATTTTAAACAGCTATAATATAGCATGATACAATTTTGTTATTAATAGAAACACACGCTTCCCTTTATCGATTAGAATATATTTGGTATGTACATTTTCGGGTAAATTTCCTGCGTTCGGACATAGGAACAACATTATTGCAATATAATTGCTTATTTCAGCTAGTGTTTATACTCACGAGTACAAGTTTGCCTGTTGATAGGATCGAGGTTGTAGCCAGCTTCACAGCCACATATGTAGCTGCCTATGGTATTGAGACAACTTTGATCACATTCCGACTTCCCAGTATTACATTCATTGATGTCTGAGGAAAAATGAGGGCAACACATTTCATAGATTGTCTTTGGAATGCCTTCTATTCGCTAGTGCCTTCAAAAGACTGCTGGCAATTATCTCCCTGGCAGGTAACGATAATCATAGTAATATTATCACGAATGTATGTGAAATGATACTTCTACCGTGTTGAAAGGATAAAGATATTTTTATGGACATTTTAACAAAGGAGGGAATATATATGCCCCACACAATTTCCAAGCCCGCCACCTTACCAACTGAGCCCCATCCAACTCACAACACTGTATACTAAGATTATCAGAACACCAATTTCTTTCAATATCATTTTACATATTAGTCCCATAGTGAATTTCATATATATATATTTAGGCAATAACATCATTGACTAGCCGTAGAAAGGCACATTGCAATGCAGTTTAATATTCCTGTGTGGGCATTCAATGTATCTGTTATTAATATATATTTACCCTTGCGTTGTATTGTCACTAGATGAAGCATATGAAGTCAAATGTTATTAATTTTCGATAACTACGCACGGTGATTACGCATGCGCATTGATATCTCTTTACGCACTTGTCAAATCATAATTGCACGGTGTTAAATTATGAATATATGCAATACGATCAAAGAAATTTATATTAAGGACAACTTTTCAATTACGATGCAAACTATAACGGGTTTCATTTGAAGACGGAACTAACGGTGATAATGTTTGTTGGGTAAAATGACTAGAACAGAAACAATTGCATACGACAGCGGAAGGAACCTGTTTGGTACGAATCGCCGGAAAAGCACAGTAAGCATTGATATATATACCTTCACAGCTTTTGCCATCAGGTTGGAGTATGAAGCCAGGATTACAGCTACATACGTAGCTTCCTTGTGTATCATCACACAACTGAGAACAACCGCTAGTACCTGCTGTACACTCATCGATATCTGAAAATAATATTTAGATTTTGTTTTGTTTATAAAAGCAGTGACTACAGGGGCTCACATTGATATATAGCACTCCTCAATGATGAAATAAACTTGTTCAGAGCTGTCATGAGAGGTATGTTATAAACAGGTGTTTAGTTTTTGATGGTCAAGTATGGTATTTGACATTTAACCCTCATAGATGACAACAAAAATATATCTAGGTGTAGCCGCTGACCGTGTGATGTTACAGTTTTAATATAAGATGAATATGTCGATGGGTTCATGAGATATCATGTGCACATATTTTGTATATTAAAACTGGTCAGATGCAACCTTTTGCATTTTATCCTGGCGGTGAAAACCAAAATCTAACCAGGTATGGAACTTGGAGGTGTGAAGTTATGGTTTGGATAAATGTATTCAAAGATTCATGCGATATATTTTACACATTCGTTCACATAGACTAAGTGATTACTATATACTCCCTTAAATAGGCTGGGTGTATGACAACACTGCATGATAAATTTTAACCAATTTTGACTACATTGACTAGAAGCCATTATCTAACTATACAGTTATGTACAATTTATAAACAATTAGATGAAACATTGACATCAGCTTATTTACTTTGACAAGTCCCCGTAGTGTTGACAAATCCAGTTTTGCACTGACAGCGATATGAACCAGGAGAGTTTATACAGTCTATATTGTCGCCAACACAGGGCGTTTCTGTGATACATTCGTTGACGTCGCCATCACACTTGTCGCCAACCCAGCCTTTCTTGCACTTGCATCCGTCAGTCTTGTCACACGTTTCTACACCAAGGCCACAGTCACAATTGTTGGAGCAACCAGGCCCCCAATGGAACTCATCGCACTCTGAAATTGATCAGTAGAAACAAAAATGCATACCGATTGTTTTTGCTGATGATTACAGAACGGAGTTTGGACTTTGAAATTATATTATTTTTTTCATTTTCATATCTAATGTAGTAGAATTCTTCTTATACACTGTAATTATATCTTAATAATATGCAAATAACAAGGTGAATACCAACACCAATAATGACGATAAAAATGTCCCAAAGATATCACTTTTTCTTTATTCTTATTCATGACGCTGGTGGCTGTTGATAGCAGATTATATTATCAATAACTTTAAAACCAATAAGTAAATGTTACTTTGCTCAAATATTATTTTGCATTCATTTCGAAGGGCGTTCATCAACTATATTTCAAGAATTCACCTGTACATGTTCGTAGATCGTTCGATAACTCAAAACCGTCATCGCACGAGCATGTAAAACCCGGGACAGTGTTTTGGCATCTTTCCTTCACAGAACACAGGTTCAATGTGGAATTGCTACACTCATCAATGTCTGAAAGGAAAAACGAGACGCTGAACTCGTAGCATTGATTATATAATTTGTACATCTAAAATGTCAAAGGTTAGTTTATACATATATATGGTTGTATATATAAATACAGGCAAAGTACTAATCGTTTCAGGATTGCAGTTTAATTGGTAAAACAAAAGATGAGAAGACGTAAGTCTTATGACAGTTATATATTACTACAGGTACAATAGTACCTGTAGGCTAGGCTATTTCGCTTGAGACGTAAGAAGCACATTGAAGCACACAAATATATAAGTATGTTTTTACCGTTGCATGTTTTTCCATCAGGAGCCAGCTCACTTCCACTTTCACAGTAACACACAGCCTGTTGATTGATCACCTCACATGCATAGGAACAGTTTACACTCGTAAAGCTCGCACACGGGTCGAGCTCTTGTACATGAAACAAGAAAGGCGCATTTTAATACTCCATATTGCGTTTATGTGAAATGTATCATATGTGTGATAATTATCTACTTACAATGTATCTATTCCGACAAATGACTGATCATAGAAAGATTTATATCTGTCCAATAGTCGTGAGGTTCCGAAATCTATCTCATATATAGTACTGTATAATGTCTCTATAACCGTACTTTAGTATCTTAATAAGAACTGCACTGCTAATCATATTGTCGTTAACTCCATAGCTGTGTAGGAAACTGTATTTTGTTTAGGACTGGACGTTTATTTCCTCATTAAATCACCAATATCCTACACATTGGTTTGCCACAAGCGAAGCAAATTACATTGTACACAGTTTTTTCTAATATATGACAACATAATATGTATACTTTTCTTTTTTTTAAATACAGCAAAACTAATACAACAACTACAATATTGTTAACATTTAAGATTCAATAAATATTCAAATGCTATTACGTTTTACACATGTTCTCCGGTCATCAGCCAATATAAATCCTGTTTTACAAATGCAATTGTAGCTGCCCTCCTGATTGACACAGTCTTGGGAACAAGCGTCGGCGAGGCTTTCACACTCGTTGATGTCTGAAACAATATAAGTTAAAAAGTAAAATGTAATAACTGCCGTTAACGAATAGCATAGATAGATCTCATTAATACAGACATACAGAAAAGTGTAAAACTGGATCAACTGTCGTTAATAAAGACATGCAGAAAAGTGTAAAACGGGATCAACTCTCATTAATACAGACATACAGAAAAGTGTAAAATGTGATCAACTCTCATTAATACAGACATACACAAAAGTGTAAAATGTGATCAACTCTCATTAATACAGACATACACAAAAGTGTAAAATGTGATCAACTCTCATTAATACAGACATACACAAAAGTGTAAAATGTGATCAACTCTCATTAATACAGACATACACAAAAGTGTAAAACGGGATCAACTCTCATTAACACATAGCAGTACAGAAACGTGTGAAATATGTCAACTATCACTAATACTGTAACTCTACGGCTTGAATCGTTACCTAAACAAGTAAATGCTGTTCCCTGCTTGTATCCTGATTTACATGCACACGTATATCCACCAGATGTTTCCACGCATGTCGAAGTCGTGGTGGAGCAATTATTCAATTGCACTTCAGCACACTCCAGGATATCTAGACGAAAATGATATAATATCATTTAGTCACTGAGAGATACACCAATTGATTTACAACTACAACAGGCAAAAATATCACAACAGCGATAAAACAAAATTATAGATTTACATGAAGACCCCGAAAAAAGAGAATAAGACCAGGTATTGCTGAAGGCCAAGCGTCGTCCGTTTCATCAACAACACCGCCATGCAAATCTAGGAAAAATCCAAGTTGCTATACATTCTCAAAATGAGATCTTGTTAAGAAAATATGAGCTTTGCTTGACTTCCATTAGGTTTTTGACAATGTGCTTACCAATACAGGTGTTTTTAAAACCAAATCGGCAGTAACATTTGTACTTACCAACGCACGTATTATTTTCGACTTTGAAGCCATCTCGGCAGTAACATTCGTAGGTTCCTGGGAAATTTCTACAAAGCTTCTCAGTTCCACAGATACCTGGAGTCACTATGCACTCATTGATATCTGTGCCACATGTTGCACCCTCATATCCAGTTCGACACACACAGCCCGAGGTTGGATTACAGTCCACAGAACCCTTTACGTCACAATTACATTGATTGGCACAATTAGGGCCCCAGGTTTGGGATGGGCATGCTGGAAAAACAAAACAAGAAACAGTTAGTTAAAATTGCCAAATGATGAAAAGTGAATATACTAATGCGAGTATGTTTTGTTATACATCATACATGTGTTATTTTCGTTATCAATTGTTACGTAATATATATGATATTAGAGATGCTTCACTCATATGAAATTTTATTAGTCGTATTGTTTCTTAGCGAGCCTTTCCGAGTAAATACTGGAAGTTCGAAACACGTTTTAAAGTCAAATTTGGATAACAAAATGAAACGGAGGCAGGAGTTTGTTACACCATTTTATTCTATGACATCATTTTATTGTCCCTATTATGACGGCACAATCGCTGCAGCGTATATCTCGTTTGTGCAATAAGCAAAAAAATATCACATGAACAAATTCACTGGATAGCAGGGCAATTATGTAAAATATCTTTATAGTTTTGAAATAATACTAATCTGCTTGATGTGAAAACAGTACTGATCTAAAATACATATTACGCTATTTTATCAAGACAAATTCACTTTTTTTCCATCAAAATAATTTACATAATATTATTTCGTTCTAATTAGACTTTCTGATAAACATTAAACATGTTTTGTTCAGTTTTGCAATCATGGACATATGGTCTTTATGGTCAGGGTAATATAATCACAATTTAGCAACACGTTTAATCAAATTTGATGTGTTGAATGCTGTTTGTATGAGTCATTATGATTAGATTCAAAGGTTAGAAAAACTTGGCCTTGTGTGGCGTTAAATCGTATGAGTGAATACTTACCGTTGCAACTGACTTGGTCCGCGGCCAATGAGTAACCATCGTAGCATGAACATTCGTAGCTGCCAATGGAATTGGAACAGTTGTGGCCACAAATATTCCCCTGGCATTCATCAATGTCTGAAATGGTTGTATGTAGATACAGTATAAAATGTTCGTGATATTTAACGACCGGGGTCGATATATGAAAACCTTAATGGTATTTTACGGTCAGATTGGTCTGGGTACAGTATAATCTATGACCCCCTTCGATTCATATATCATGAAAGTTTTTTAGGAATACATGGTCCACTTTGGAGCAAATTTATTGTGTTTAACGGTTTTCCATAATCCATATACTGTCTGTTTAAGAAATGATACGTAGGAAAATGCCTTTACCCAACCGTGTTCAATTTATATCCTTTTCAATAATGAGAAAAGAGAGATAATCAGATATGAATCAATCAAAGTTGGTAAACCTAATAAACAAATGATCTCACCTTCACATTTCTCTTGATCCGCCTTAAGTTTGTATCCGCCTTGACAAATACATTCAACTGACCCTGAACTGTTAAAGCAGGCATATTCACATGTCTTATTAGCTAATTGACACACATCAAGTACTGAAACGAAGTAAAACGTGAGCGTCAATTAACATTACCTGTGTTAACCTTCTCTATTTCGATAAATAAATATTTCAAAGTCACAAATGTACACATTATATTGATTATTACATTAGTTTAACGAAAAAAAAGCCTGCATAGGTCTGTAGCATACAAAGCACCGACCGGTACCTTTGTGGTAAACAAAACAGACTGAATAACTTAATGCTAGCAAAATCCTCTATTTAGTATACAAAACGGATAACTTTGTATTACAGCTAGTTTGCATACCTTTGTTGTTAATTGACAAAAAAAGTGTAATCTAGTACTCTAAAAAGCGTCATGTATATTTCGGTAGTATACAAATCAGCATGTATACTCTGGTAATAAACAAAACAGTATTATGCAGAATTTCCTGATTATTACATTTGCCCCGTGGCATTGGACTCGCCGACAAGTGAAGACCGCTTGATACCAAGCAGAACATATTTCCCAATAGGTCTTGTGATAAATAGTTTTTCATATAGATTTCTATCAATTCATTGCTTTGAAGAAAATAACTTGTTTAAAAGCTTTTTATTATTTGTTATAAATTCAGTCATTCAAAAATTATCAGTTTTGCATATCAATTTCGCTACAGGTCATATCCTTTCGTCCCCAAAAACCTCGATACAACTTTAACTTAAAAATAAAATAAATAGAAATTATTAGCTTGACTTAAAGAAATACAATATAAAGAAACCGATGGTTGTACATTGTATGTAACCTCTATGTGTACCATTGCAATATAATTAAATGTCCAGTGTTTGTACGCAGAATGCGGCTTTCTGATTGATTGAGATTTTTTTTCATACCTTAATGAAAAAATTCCGAAAATGGCGCGATATATGTGACGTCACAATACAGCCATTGACAAAACGTATTGATTTGTGAAAAAGAATCCCTTATAAGATCAGCTCAATTGTATATAAAACATGTTTTAATTTTAAGAATCAATTTTTAAAAATTAATTATAAGCGCTTATGTCAATTATTTTTTAGTTTAATAGGGGTATGGGAAAATTTTTTTGCAAACTTCTGTATGAATCCGCGTACCTCAATGAAACTAAAAAAATGACCTCAATGCTTAAATAAAATACAATAAAAATACCTTTTGAATATACGAAACAGCCCGCATACCTTTGTAATGTAAAAAAAACCTGAAAACCTTTTGTAGTATATAAACAACCAGTTAACAACACAGTTTTAGGTCAGTACCAAATTTTCAGATTCCTCTTTGCTATTTGTTGGATATTTGCTGCAATACCATACATTCAGTACAACGTATCTAATCAAATATCTTATTCAATATCTGTACCTTGGTTACACGTTTTCCCGTTGGAAGTCAGGTTATATCCATAAATGCAGGAACACGAAAACCCGCCATCGAAATTGTTGCAGTTTTGTTCGCAGCCATCAGTTTCTTCTAAGCATTCATCAATATCTGGATGGAAGACATTATGTTCATTAGCATAATATAGGTAACAACGACACTGTTGTTCAGACTCTGTATATCAGAATCTGTGTTATAGTGACATTTACAACTTTAAAAATTCTGTCCCTCACAGCGATAAACTAGGCAGATCCTTAATCAAAGCGATACAAAATTATACACTTATGGCACTTTGCTGAGATTGATATTAGCGAAACAATAAAAATTCAACAAACATCCGTCGCAGCGAAACAGGTGCTCCGTTATCGCGATCCAATTTTAAGTTAATATATTCTCTTTTACAACGATAGTATTACAACTTAACAGAACATCAGCGATATGAATGTAATAGCATTTTAACAAAACAATAACAACATCGAAAAAAGTACTATTCAATAGAACTTAGTACAACATTGATTATAATTTCGATCATGAAGACAAAATGTGTAGAAATAGATAAATTTATTCAAAATGGAGTTAACGTAATTGTAACCGGAGGAGAAAAAGATGCTTATTGATAATTTGCAATCATACCTCACAATACACAACCTACATGTATTCTATGACAACACTCAACAAATGAGGTCAAGTTTTTGACAATCAGTTTGACCCACCTATACATGTGAAGGCATCTTTGAGTCGGAAGCCATTTTGACAGAAACACGAGTAGCTCCCGAGTGTGTTTGTGCAGTTTTGATTGCAACTGTTATCCGAGGCAATCGCACATTCATCATTATCTGGTAAATGAAAAACATCGTTAAAAGTATCAGAACATGTCCCCTCCTGCAAAGAATGGTTTAAACAATTTGAGTTAATACTACAACACAAACTTTTTAACTATCTGTAATTTTGATGTATTTGCATATATAAATTAACCCTACATTCCCAAATATATTCTCCCTACTTTAACCCTTTATTTCTAAATGATTGTTGATTATTAGGCCTGAGGACATAGAATCTGACCGCTTCTCAAACACACATCTGAGCCGTAAAAGGTAGCACGGGTAAGTCTCAGACTCCCTTAGGTCCTTTAAATGAGAGTCTTCCGACAGTATCCCAGCGTTATTTTGTTCTTGTCTCTTATTGTCTTATATTCCATCGATTTGTATGCATATGTCTATTCTTTTCACTAGGGTAAATTGTATATCATACTTTGTCCTCTGTGGTGAACCAAACTCCCCTGTACAATTGTTATTGCGTTCCTCCCGGTTTTCCGTGGATGGACACAAATCCAGCAATAGTATGATATGATTGGGACTAACCTTGAACTGGGCTAAAGTAATCAATCAATCGCATTCTTATATTACCCAATCCGGATACAATGATACAACTGTTCAAATTGTTGACCTCTGACATTTCCAATACACCACGGTAACCCATCGTTTTAAGATGACTGAGACAAACAGAAACTTATAGCATTTAAATTTGATTTATTTTGAAGCAATTGAAAAGTGTGGATAAGAAAACCAAATTAGTCGAACACATTACACTCATGACGAGTGCGTTACCACTGCGCCATCCAACCACCCTTGTTTCACAATCGTAGTGAAACAACATAATAAGAAAGCAATCTATAAACTCATTCATATTTATTTAATAATCAAAAACATATGCAGTCTATGATATAATCGAAAATCACAAGGACAGATTTAGCTCTGCTGGCAGTGTGTAACACCCTTTCATGTATACAAACATATATTTTCCATCAAAGGGTACCACGGGACAAAGACTGCAATGAATATCTCCCTTTTCTGCAACGCTAGCTTAAAACAAAAGGATTCATATAAAAACATATTCCTATGATTATCATTTCTTAAAGCAAATTAAACATATAAAATGGCTGGTCTAATCAATTTTGAAAAAAGTAAAATTTTCTCTCTACAGAGAATTAATATTGTTAATCATTTGCACTGACCTTTACATTTGCCATTGACCTCGCTGAATCCTGCAGGACATTCTGTGCAATTATAGGCCTTATTTAAAGATACCTCTGCTGCTGGTGTTAAATCGGTGCAGTTTTGGCCAATTACACAAGGTGATTCTAGGCAGGCATCGGTGTCGATTTCACATTCATCACCTGGACATAAAACCATTCATAACATATTGATTATACTGAACTCCGAGGAAAAATACACAAACAGGCGGATGACCACTTAAAAAGTATCATGTAAATACATGGTTTTAATTAGATAGTAACTGTGCTTCAATTGATCGATTCGCAACCTAGTCATATCCTACTTGAAACTAAATTTCCGGTATTAAAGTTAAACACTATAATGTTATTTGTTTCGTCAGAAATACATGCACAAGAAACCAGCAACATTAATATTAAGCTAAATGATTTTCTTAAATAAAAAATTCCATTAAAAAACATTTCATAAAGAAGTAAAGTTTTTTCCTCATATTAAAGAGTGCTTTAACATTAAAAATTAATTACTGCTTTGACATGAACAAATAAATAGTGCTTTTAGATAAAAACAAATAAATTATGCTTCAACATGAAATGTCGAATAGTGTTTTAACAAGAAAAAATAGTTGGATATTTTCACAATTGCTGTAGATTTAGCTATCTATAACATTGATAATAATATATAGCATAAGTAAGATATAAATGGTAAAGGCAGCGCTATGAAAACAACATAACATAGACGGACGGATCCATGGACATATGCATGGGAAGATAAACGAAGCTGAACCTGAATCTCGCTGAAAATGAGGAGCTTTTGAGGAGTGATTGTGGCTACTGTCATCAAACAAAATGATTCAATCGCATTTATCTAGACATTATGCAATCAACAGACAACAAACTAGGTGAATTATCCATGTTTTTACTATTATCTTTAAAGCGTACAAATACGTTTAATAGCTACAAAAGTTGAATTTTCAATGTGGCTGCATACGTTGACCACAGTGATTTTCCAAGAGAAACTGTAAATTGCCTGATAAAAATGCGACCAAAGTCAATTTTTGTCTGATGTGCACTAAATTTCTCTCGGCGGCGTCAACGTTTCAGTTAAACTCTAAATTTCTCTCTAAGTACATTAATTATCATGCTGGAACCCGGAGTATACTTGTATTTATATACAACCATCCTAACGCAGGTTTCAGATTCAGAATTTTAACCAAAATTTAAGTTAATGGGACTTAAATTAATTTGACCATATCATTTTCTCGTTAAGCTATTTGCTGTTGAGCTATTGAGGTGGATTTCTCTCGAAGCACATTAGCTATCATAACGAAACCTAGATTATACATATATGTACTTGTTCCTATATAAAGCACATTTCAGATTAAGAATTTTAACTAAAAGTTACTATAATCGGACTTTGTTAATATATTGGGCAATGTAATAACGTTTTCCGTTCAGCTGGGAGTTGGGTTTAATTTCTCACAAAGTAATTGTGCTGTCATAACCAAACCTAGACACTATATTATCTATGTTTGGACATCCCTACACATATTTCAGTCTGAACTTTACCAAGTTTACCTTCGATTAGTTTTTGTTCATTAATTGCAAAATGATAAAGTTATCAGTTTAGCTGGGATTTCAGCTTTATTTCTCATTTTTTTGTTTGAAAAAAGTTATAGCAATAAAACTTTTCTTTTTTCATGAAATAACAACAACGGATATAATAAATACCACATGTTGACTAAATCTGAAACATGAATTTTTCCACAAAATGAAGATTTCCTGTTTCCTGATGTTCTGCGTCCCGTTGAACACTTCTTTTGTTGATTTCATTCCTCATTGTGAAAATATCATGCCTGCTCGTACATTTTAGGCATAGTAACTTTTTTCTTGTCTTGCTGTTTATTTTTCATGAAAATACAGGCCGAATTTTGTTATTTCGTGGCTGTACCGCTTTTGTCGATACCTACATGTACCATACTTCTATATCGTATGTGTATTGAGAGGTAAACGATGTGTGATCGAGGAGGGTTATAAATAATTTATTATTACCTGACCATCCAGTATTGCATTCACATTCCAGAACATTGAAGTTTTCCGTGACATTTTGGTTCACTCGAACTTTGGTCCCACATGTCCCCTGGTCCGAGCATGCGGTACACAGGAAAATCGTGACGTCAATAGGTGGCGCATTTGTATCGAGTTCGTCCACCGCCACTACTCTGTTGATAACAAATCACGCACGTTAGTATAATCAAAATATCTCTGACTCTTAATACACCACTCTGTATCCTGCCAGAGTTATTGTAGTGTGCATATTTAAACTGTTCTGTTTGAATTTGGTACCAAATAACTATTTTGTTTAGAGTGAGCGTGTATTTTTAGTAACCAATTACTTCGAAGTTTTGAAGGCTGCTACAAGATGGCATTTAGTAAATAATTGGTCGTAATCTTCAACTACCTGACATAAATAACAGAGTACATATATGTAGGTCAGTCCTGATTTTGTGTTGGTATAAAAGTATGTTGTTTACCAGAACCTTTTGTATCAGTTTCCATCGATACATTTTCAGTCTATTGTCTTCAAAATGTTTGAATGAGAAGAATAATGTTTCAGTTATTCTTTAATCAATGATTTCAGTGTTATTGAGCTGGTCAGCCCAGTATAAATATGCTATTGTTTTTGAGGTTATGTTTTTTAAAATTAATCGTACATCTTTTATCATCTAGTTATTTTAGTAGAATTGACTTTTTTGTGTGGTGCGCAAATGTACTTATGTTTCAGTTGTATCTTTTGATATCAGAGTTTTCATATTGTTTTACAAAGTTTGAGGAATGGATTTTATCAAAATTATTATTTCGGAAAATCCAGTTAGATCTATTTCGTAGTTTTATATGTATAGTGTTTTCACTCATATTCTCTTGATCGTCCACTAAGTCTTTGATTCTGAAGATTTCTGATTCTATCCATTTATCAAAGATGAGAACTTTATTTGATGTTTGATAAATGTGTTTCCCCATATTGTTTGATTGCCTATTCCTTCCACCTTCTCGGGAAACGTTTTCTGTCCTACTCCGATTTCAATCCATGGTAATAAGACATTTTTTTTAATAGAATTCGGTAATGTAGAACTTTTTGAGGATTTTGAGTTTATCTTAATTCATAGAGAAAATGAAAAAGAAAAATCTTTCCAATTTTGTCAAAATATTTTCAATGTATGACTTTCCATTGACTGTCCTGCTAATCTGTGATAGCCGTTATCCATTTCATCAATATTAACTTTATAATTATGTGATGTTAGGTCCATTGAGTTTATACCGCCTTTTTCATCAGTTTGATTTAGTGTCTTTCATTTTACTTTCTCGTTTTCCCCACCCAAAATGAAAGAATACAGCATACTGTCGATTTGGTTTATAATGTTTAGATTTATAGGGCTAACCGAGTAGAGGTATGTTATTTGTGGAATGAGTTAAGCTTTAGTAACTTTAACTTTACTTATGATTGTTATCTTTCCTTTATTCCATGAAGTTTAGCGGTTTGGAATGATTTTATACAAGGGATTACTATGAGCATGTCTTGGTCCGACTGCAGAAACTGGACTCCTTTGCGCATGCGTCACCATTTGGAAGCACGGCAGTGATTGGTTGTTGATTATACGCATATCTTATCACATTAGACGGAACAGCCTGACTATTGTAAATAGTTGACGCTCGAAATAGGCTTATAGTTATTGCTAAGAGAACTGTCGACCAATCAGATTGCCGCTTGCATACCACACTAAAATATAGAGACTACTTTCGTTCCACAGTCGATGTATCGTCGGCTATCACGACCACTTTTGATCCATTTTCTGATCTTTAACTCATTGTCATTCAACAAAATATTTACATGCATTGATTTCCAATGATTCTGAACAGGGTACATTACTGAGGTTTGTTTGCATTCGATATTTCATTTGGAATGAGCTAAAATTATAAACGAATCGAAGCGCATACCCTCTCTCCGCCCCATCCGACTTTTCGAGTGTTACACCTTTTTATGTAGTAAGAGTGTACTACTACTATTGCTTAGTGTCTTTCTTTTTACTTCCTCGTTTTCCCCACCAAAAATAAAAGAATGCAGCATACTATCGACTTCGTTTAGATTTATAAGGCTAACCGAGAAGTATGGTATTTGTGGAATGAGTAAAGCTTTAGTAACTTTAGTTACTTTTCATTTATTATATATACCAACCAAAAGCATACGCCTGTGGCCGACACATCTGAAATATCATAACAGTGTCATAGTCTAAGTAATCAACAATGAGATGACGTCACCAATAACCCCGCATCCCGCTTAATACATAGAAACCACACAAACGTACATGCATTTGTTTATTTGTATGAAGTACGTACATATGGAAACAAAGAATACCAGAAAGGAAATAACAATATGCCCGAAGGGCTTAAACGGCTATCTTTCGTTCTTTAGCATATATTTTATGTATATAAAAACGACAATTTGTAAATGGAAATCTGAAAAGCCTAATGAATGAAAGATGGTGCATTTGTTTGAGTCTATCTGTACATGTCTCTCTACAATGACGTGCCACACTGCACCGTAAATGAAGTTCCTCTGTATATAATAGACCAATTACTATCATTTAAAAAAAACCCAGTCGTAATGCATATTTTGACTTTATTACAATACCTTATATTTTGCACATTAGTATCCTGCGGTGTCCATTCAAGAGTCAGTGATGAATCAGAAGCGTTTAAATTTAGTCCCGAAGATGGAAATTGCGAAAGGGATACGTTGACTAGTCCTGTATCGTTAGCAATATAGTTGAGTTGAACAGGTTGGCCAACAGTGGCTATAACACTCAAGTTCCCTGAAAGGGTTGGAGGGACGTTTGCTGAAAAAGAAAGAAAAACGAGTTATCCAGGTATCCAAGAACATATTACTATCAGCTTGGATCACAATAAAAATACCCCTCAAAAGCAAGATGAATAGTCTATATATCAGCGCGCAATAAAATAGCCTATTACCAAAACATATTAACAATTGCCGTAGAGAACACAAAATACACTAACTCACTACTCAAACTATAAGCCTACGGCTGGTTAGCTTTCAGGACAAACCCATTGCAGTATTATATATAGCCTAATTATCTATAAACAATGCATGCACATCTATGGGTGGTCTTCTGCAAAGCTAAAACCTGCATTCACACACCAGATCCCTAACATATTTGAATGATAGCGATACCATAGATCATACTAACAGTAGCCCATAGCGCCATAACAGTAGCCCATAATGCCAAACAAATAACCAATAACTGCATAACATTAACATACAATATTAACATGACAGACAGACAGACAGACAGACAGACAGTTTATTTCCATTTCAGTTATGAAAAAAAGCCTCAATGACGAGACCACATTCAAGAAGGCAGTCTTACGCAGCTATCGGTCTTGACACATAATGCCTAATAAGATTCCAGGCCATAATGACCTAATGAGATATAATAACCTTCATGTAATGAGATATCTGGTAATAGATAACAACATAATAAAATGTCTGGTCGTAATAAACTTTTGACATATCTGGTCATAATGACCTAATGGTATATCTGGTCATAATGACCTAATGGTATATCTGCCCATACTGACCTTATGGGATGTATGGTTATAATGACCTTATAGGATAACTGTTTTTTATGAATTAATGAGATATTTGACCATATGAACTAATCAGAGATCTGATTATAATGACATAATAACATTTCTGGTTATAATGACCTAATGGGATATCTGGTCATAACAATTTCATGAGATATCTGGTCATAATGCCCTAAAAGAACCTGAAATTATGATGATGTTAGCCTTTTCAAACTGGCAGATTGATAACTACCATATAAATTAAACATACAAGAAGAATAGCAAATGTCTAGAAATTACTGTTAAAAATTAAGGAAAAAGACGAAGGTGTGATGACGTAATGGTATTAATATACACTGAATATATCTAGACGTTCATAAGATATCCTGGGCACAAACTCATTACAGACGGATGGTCAAATAGATAAATATAAACCTTTATTTACAAAGTGCTAAGAGTGTTTGGAAGGGAACATTTGGTTGGTTGTTAGACATAATGAAACATGCAGTTAGTACAAACAGGCATTTTACCAGCTTCCAGTCTCTCAGCATTGATTTGTGCATCTCCAGCAGCAGTTTCTAGGGCCAGTTCTTGGTTTCCCGTACTTAGGAAATCGTAGATGCAAGACTTCACAGCCGACTCCCCGCCACATTTCGTCTTTGCTGCTTCATAAGTTGAAGTGTTGAAGCTGTCGATGAAGATCGGAACAAAATCGGGGAAGTAGTAGTCATCTGCTGTTTTACCGCCGAAGTAAGTGAAAAGGGAGTCCGACGCATTGATATGCCCTGCAAATATATGTTAAAAAGCTTTGATTTTCAGTAGCTTTACCTTGCGATTATATTACAGTTATTCCTGACCTGTAGTTAAGATATTCAGTTAGTATACACCAGATTATATTACAGTTATTCCTGACCTGTAGTTAAGATATTTAGTTAGTATACACCAGATTATATTACAGTTATTCCTGACCTGTAGTTAAGATATTCAGTTAGTATACACCAGATTATATTACAGTTATTCCTGACCTGTAGTTAAGATATTTAGTTAGTATACACCAGATTATATTACAGTTATTTCTGACCTATAGTTAAGATATTTAGTTAGTATACACCAGATTATATCACAGTTATTCCTGACCTGTAGTTAAGATATTCAGTTAGTATACACCAGATTATATTACAGTTATTCCTGACCTGTAGTTAAGATATTTAGTTAGTATACACCAGATTATATCACAGTTATTCCTGACCTGTAGTTAAGATATTCAGTTAGTATACAACAGATTATATTACAGTTATTCCTGACCTATAGTTAAGATATTCAGTTAGAATACACCAGAATATATAACAGTTATTCCTGACCTGTAGTTAAGATATTCAGTTAGTATACACCAGATTATATTACAGTTATTCATTACCTTTAATTAAGTTATTCAGTTAGTATGCCCTACGTTTATATTACAGTTATTTATGACCTGTTGGTAAGATTCTCTAATCATACCTTGTGACTACATTACAGTTAGTGATGACCTGTAGTTTTATACTCAGTTGGCATACCTTGTTACATGTATTATATAATTTACAAGTATAGCCATTTTTAAGGTCGATGCATGGCTATATTAACCCGAAGAAAATATCGACCTAGGACGAATTCAGAGATTGGTATTATTTTTAGGTGAATACAACCATGTATCGAGCAAAATCAAAAGGGCAGAATAGTTTTATCATAAAATTACTGTTTTGATTTTTAATCATCATGCAAAAATGCGAGTAACACTTCTAATGTAATGATAAAAACTGATTGGTAAAGTATTTGCAAATATTTCATTATCCCTTAAAAGGACATCCCACTGATTGATTCAAAATGTAAACAACGTTTGAAATCAACAGTCAAGCTTCATAATAAAAACAGCTTAGCTACTTGTGTGTAACATTCAAAGCAATATGCATTTGTAAGCCTTCAAAATTTGCCTGCATTTGACTATCTTAGCAAATAATAAGCTAGCACCTCTTCTGTCGACTTGTATCTGGTAATATTGGATACTTAACTTATTAAAGATGTTTTGTAGATCTGAATTATGTGGTTTTGAAATACGGCAACCATAAAACTTATTCAAGCGAATTCGTTTAATTATTGGTCAGCTCTACAGCTTATCATTTTCGGCAAAAATAGCCGATGATTTTTTCTAAAGATCAGTATTTAGTAACGTATAAAAAGTGAACTTACACTTGTTATACAAACAAGTGTAACAGGGGAACAATCGGACAAATGATACGAATATGATCAGAGAACGCTTCAGGACATATATATATTTTAAAGATATTTCAACATGACACACTAACGCGTGTCATTTCAAACATATGTAAAAAAATGCATTTACAAACCACAAAACGATAAAAATCCATAATGATTCCTTAAATAATCAGAGTCGATTTACTGATATAAGAATCGCAGATATATACTTACATACAAAAGGCAGATATACTCATATTTCCAGGTCACATATACATATGTAACCACGACAAATATACCCATATACATGTACATGTTTACATATAACGCAGGCAGATTTCACTTTACACTTTGTCAGAAACAGCATAATTACTTGTTAGCTTCAATCATCATCCGTGCAATAACGACTTACAAAGTTGTCCAAATCCATAGAATAGTTCCTTTTCAGTTGAGTTTGGTGAAAGGATAGTACCGTTAGGTGCGATGAAATCGTCATTTGGATCTCCATTGAAATTTCCAAGAAGTCCTACCATACCTTTGTTTTTTAATTCATCAGGCATTTGAAATCCGACAGACAAAAGTCCTTGGCTTGGAGTGATTGATATACGGATATCTGGAAGGAGGTGTAAGCAATTTCATTAGCAAATTGATAGGAAACACCTATATATAATAGTATAATACAATTGCTCTAATTCTAAAGAAATTCATGGGATTAGCTAAGAAAAGATTGGTTATAGCAAACAAAAATGTAATGTAGCATAAGGGGATAATTGCTGGTATGGGAGACCATTGGATTTTCTGCTGCATCTAAAACACATACACGTCGTCCACTTCAGACTGACTATTTGTATGGGAATATGTATTTTTAAAACGTACATGCACTTAAGCATTGAATATAACCAGATGCTAACTACAATTTTGTTTACAGAGGTGACACAAATATGTATCTGTCACCACAAATTTATTCGCATCGAGTGTATACTAGCATTTGGTAGCAGTCAAATGCTGAAATACATTGTCCAGAACAGCCGTCATTTCCGGCAAAACAACAAAGTTTCTTCATGTCACCATAGAGTACATAAATTGGTTAAAACACATATATTTTCTAGTCATTTACCAACTGTAATCTTCACATTGCATTTTTAATCATTACATTTTTTTGGCAGTTTGGAAGAAAAGCCTTGAACGTGCATTGATATGTGATTTAGAAATAATTAGGCATGATCGCATATCTCAACAGTTAGGCAATTATGACAAATTCATTCTTTTTGAACAGATGCAACATGTATGCACTACAAGTTATATAGGTGCTCACCTGACAAAGTAAGAATAACAAGTGTATTGTTTTCTCGAGTAAATGTTAAGCTGGAGTCGGGATCTGTATCGGATGAATCATATTCCAAATCAGCTTCAAAACTAAGTGTAATGTCCAAGCCATTCTTGAAAATAAGCAATCCTGTAGTATAAGAAAACATATTTAAGTCAAAGTTGTGCGATTTTTGTGAAAACACTCTCACGATAATTGAAACGCACTAAATTAAAGAGGTCAATCCGTATTGAAAAAATGAAATATTTGCTTTACAGATTCTTCTTATGTTTTTTTATAATACAAGAGGTCGAATTTATTTTCATACTAACCATTGATGAGTTTTGTTATGAATACAACATGCTATTGACATTAACTAATATACAATCAAAGTAATGGCGGATTCATAACAGATTTGATGCAGTGTAAAACGTTGAGCTAATCAGTACCAAGACGGCAGGCAATTATAAAGAAAAAGATATAAGTTGGAAAAACCTACTATCATTTGTCCCCTGAACGTTCAGCTCCACTTGCATGGTATTGTTGTAATTGTCCTTGGCAACAAAGGCAGTAAAGACAGTTGCATTGATTGTTTTGTTGTTTTTATCTAGGGCAAGACTTGTGCGCGCTTGAAGCTCGAAAGAGTGGTGGTTTGGATCAGATTCACCATTGTCGACACGCATCAATAAGTATTCACCGAGTCCGTTGAACGTGTAGTCATTCCCGTCAAGCGTCTTGATGTGAGGATCACCATTCGCGAGTGCTGTAAGGGAATTACCAGAACATTACGGCCCAAGAATATTGTGACACAATGGTTTTCATTAATATTGTCATACTTAGGCCGTGGCGCGGCGAGAGGAGAGGGATATGTGCGATAAATAGGGGAATAGAGGAAAGTAATATAAATTGCAATAAGTTATGAATGAATGAATGGGTTTTGCCAAAGTAGATAAGTAGCATCTTATAGGGAGGGAAAATGGTGACCACCTGCAGTTGGAGGGACAGGGCCCGATAGTTGGTATAGAGGTTTGTCGTTTGAATTTGGACTAAACTTGGTCAGACGCTTCTTTTGGGGAAGTGATACAAATTTTGCGTAAGTGGGTGTGGCTCTAGTCACTTGAGGGCCAGAAGTTCGGGGACCTATATGTGTGTTTGCGGTAACTTTTTTATTATCCCAACAAGTTATGGACTAGTTAACGGATTTTGAACAATGTGATGTTACCACCATTTTATTTCCCATAGGGGTAGGCCCTAGGATTTGTTTTTACACTTGGCGACCATTCACTGATACATTGCTTTTTGCCATAAAATTGTGTTCCCTTGGCACATTTACCCAAAATTAACCAATGATGCACTTGCCTAATTTACCAATGACGATTCATTTCAACGAAATAGGAAAGTTTGAACCATACACTGAATACTGAAATATTATCAGCATCATTATTGAAATTCCTAGTGACATCCATCACATTTTATCTACTTTTTGAAGGTATTCGAAAAATGTTATCATCAGTTAGTTTTCTAGGTTTCAAAAATGCTTCATATACATAAATACACAAATAAATAAACACATTACAAATGAATATATGTTAATAAAATAGAATTCTATAAAATTGATATAGATTAAAATGCTGTTCTATTATATTGTGTGATTGATGATGAATAAGGAACCATGACAGGCACTATCATAGGTTATTATAGTCCTGTAACAACTTACCCAGTATTATCAACCAGATTGGTAAACAAAATCTGCTAGTCGGTCGAACAGTACGGTAATAATTGCACAAACCAGAAACACAGCATATGTCATTGTAGATTACAGTCTCAAACCTTTGATAGAATAAAGATCTATCGAAATAGTTTGGCATATACATTCCGGCTGCATAACCGTCCTCGATAAAGCCTCTTCTGTAACAGCATGCCTTCAATGAGAAAAACAACGTAATTACAAATACAGCATGTCAATCACTTTATTCTCTTAAAATATTTCTATGTTACGCATGAAGAAAATAATATTGGATAGATAAATATCACCGCAGAAAAATTTAACCTACGTTTAATATGGTGAAAGAATCTCAATGCTACATTTATCATAACTAGCAAACCAATATCTTCAATATTTACCGTGGTAAACTAAATTACATAAATATTTAATCTAATGACAGTAATCCTATTTGTCACCAACTAACTTAAGACATATTTGAGATGAAGAATTAAGCTATCTATATCTGGCCCTGGCGTCCAAAACTATTTTGTATATACATTCGTCCTTGGAAATCCTGACAGTGCGTAGGGACAACGTTATTACCCAGCTTAACCCAATATATACTCAAAGGTTTAGTATCAAAGCTCATTTAGTGGGATGTCAAATAAGGGATAGCAGTTTAGAGGGGTGTTTCTGGGTACTGGTATTTTTTTTTTTTTTAGATTTTTTTATTCTTCATTTTATGGATCTAACAAAAATGAATTATGCTATGTATTTGCTTCTTGCATTGTAAAGTTTTCTCTTAAAGATATAAAATCGACTTACAAGTCCATTAGGGAACCCATGTGTCCGGACATAACATCTTCGCCGGAATGTCGAAATTCGAAAGATCCTTCCTCGGCGAAATATACGTCGTGCTATAAATTCTGTACATGGACATCTGAATAGAAGTGAACCTTGTATAAAACTTTGACTAGGTTGCGTTGATACCCAACGTGCACACACTGTACTTAACGGAACAGGAGCGTTAACAGTGCTGTCACTGATTCTCTCAACGAAAACTCCCCGGTAACCTGAAGGAAAATACACAACATATGATAATAAAGAGAGCATAGCACAAACAGTCAACTTGCATTATAGATTGACAAAACAAATTTAGGGAGTTAATCTTAAACAAAATAGATCACAAAAATGTATTTATTAACAGTGTATATATTAGTCATATCTAAGCTATATGCTCCTCTATTTTACCATTGTTGCATTGTAATATATAAATTATCAGTAAACTTACGCGAGTCTCCTTGAACTATGTTATCCAGACCAAGAGCTTGCTGTGTGTTAGAAGCAATCAACTTAAGGATAAAAAAATTCAATTTTATTCCAACTGGAGCTCTTGTTGTTCCAATACTTGGTGCGATATTGATATAGTAATAGTTTGTTATGGTGTACGACGTTGAACCATCAGTTGCTATGATCATTTGAAAGGTGGCCCACTGAAAAAGTAAAAATCATTTATTAAAATCGAGTTTCTCTCTCCAAAAATCCCTCAACGGCTTTTCATTTAGTTCAAAACGCATTATATAACATTCATCTTCAATAAAGAAAATACGTCAAACTGAATACAAACACTTACTTGCGTGGAATCAGCTTCCAGGGGTGATTCAAAATATGTTACGACAAGAGCCCATAAAGCCTGAAACTGAAATACATTTGCTTCCGAATTAGTCTCGTGTAATGTGTTGCTAATTGAATCTAGCACAGTCTCGGATCCAGCCTCGGTGATGTCATACACATTATATCGGACACTCGTGTATTCAAATTCCAGACCCAGGCCTACCACAAAGTCCGCATCACTATTGTCAAAAATATTGGACAGCACCGTACCATAAACACTCAGTTTTTGCCTAAACGAGATAAGGCCGTTCTTGTTAACCTAAAACAAAAAACATCTTGTGTAAGAACATTAAATGCTATACATTTAATAGATTGCATTGTTTGACTGAGTAGTTATTATATGGCTTTGAGGTACTTTGTTCTTTTAGTGAATACCGGGAATATTGGTGTACACGTAGTAATTGTGTACTTATTGGAAGGATTGGGGATAAATGTAATATTCTTTAATTTTACTCAATTATGAAAAAAAATATTTCCTTTATTATCACAAGTTGTACTTACATATAGTTTCTTTCGTGTCTGGCCGTTGAAAATTGGTACTCCAAAAAAACAATTTATAACATCCGAGTTGCCTTCTGCATGGAGAATACTGCCCGAGCTGGAATCGATGAGAGCTAGAAGAGAGACAAAGATTCCTCTATTACGTGTACTGCGAATATTTCTATGTCCAACGTATAGAATACTTTAACCATGATTTCATGACGTATAAGCGCTAGATATATTGATTTGGAGCTCATTAACAACAATGGAAGCAAAAGTATAATAGAATAATAGAAACAACCAAGGCAATGAAGCAAATTTATAAAGTTGCATGTAAGTGCCGAAATTGCCAAATGGTCTGTAATGAAAAATTTAAGGATAAAAAATAAGCAAATCTATAAAAGATAAAAAGTCTTCATTAATGCTTCTTTCCAAATAAACCGGTTTTTGTGTTACCCCCATACACTCGGGCAACAAAACGAAAAGTAGGTATATCAGACTCGAAATACCATGCTTCTTATCTAACAAGTTTTTAAGAACAAACTAAGGACACTTCAACAAAGGGGCCATGGCAATACAAATGTTGATCTTAGTATGTCCCATTATACATTCTATAGAATTGATTTTTAACTACAAAAGAAACGTATTTCAAGTAGCATTGTCTTTTGGATTTGATCCTTCTATTATATTGTTTATAATACCAATGGTTAAATAGGTTATTGAAGAAAATAAAACTCTAAATACATGAGGAACGACATTTTCTTGTATGTACTTTTTTGGTAAACCGAAGTTTCATACAATGAAACATATTTCCATTCTTTTTATTAAAATGAGTTAGAATTGTTTGAAAGCATCGCAATTTTACTAAAAAAAAAAAAAAAAGAAAGAAATAATAACTGTTTTAATTTTCTTACTACCTAATTATTCATCAATAAGTCAACTTATTCGTCCAGCGCTTATGGCGGACACTTCATTCTAAATTTTACTTTCCCCTTCCTACCCGCAGTGGAAACGGTGTCGGGGATTTTCACATCTACATGATGTATGATGTGATGTATGTAATATATTTCTATTTAGGATATATGCAATTCTAACATTTATTTACTAAAACACAACTCAGACCTTAAAAGATAACCTCAAAGATCATTTATGATTCGCCGCCTAATCAATTTCAATTTCAATTTGTTTATTGACCTTGAGCTTTATAGCTCATCAGTACAAAACAAAGAAAACCAATTATCAAACGGTAATCTTACAGGAGTAAAATGTAATAGACATACCTAGCCTAAGACCTGGCGCAGTTGTTGTTGGGGTAGTTGTCGTGGTAGTTAGGGTTGTTGTCGTAGTAGTTGGTGTTGTCGTAGTAGTTGGTGTTGTCGTCGTAGTAGTTGGTGTTGTTGTCGTAGTAGTTGGTGTTGTTGTCGTAGTAGATGGCGTTGTGGTTGTTGTGGCTAAACGATAAAACAATATAAAACAGAGATCCGTTGTCTTTTAATCAATTAATACATCCATACATATCAGTCGCCTTCTAATTAATGAATATATTAAATTTTCCATTGAATTTTGATAAATAAATGAATTTAGAAATCTATTGAATTTTAATTAATGAATACATTTAGATATCAATTGAATTTTGATTAATGAATGAATTTAGATATACGTTGACATTAAATGGATAAATATAATATATAGATATTCCGACTTTAAATTCAAAGTTATCCATTGACTTGACATTAATGACCACATTAAGATATCTAGTGAATATTAATTAACCAATCCATTAAAATATCCACTGAATTTTCATTAATGGATATACATAGATGTCGGTTGTCTATACAGTTATGAATGAATTTAGATATAGAATGACTTAATGAATACATTAAGGTATCGGTTGTCTTAATAAATACATTTACATATTGCTTGCTTATTTAGCCAATTTTACTTGCGTACTAACTAAAAGATATATCCACATTATTATATGCAATTTATCAATGAATATGACTCTATATAGCTCTAATCCTGCGTCTCAATTAATTCACCTTGTTAATTATAGCTGTTTTCCAATAAATACAAATGATACTCAAGGCATAGAAAATGATTTATCTTATTAACATCGACAAATGATACCCACGGTATAGATATATATCTAATTAACACAAACAAATGATACCCACGGTATAGAAATATATCTAATTAACACAAACAAATGATACATATTGTACCCACGGTATAGAAATATATCTGATTAACACAAACAAATGATACCCACGGTATAGATATATATCTAATTAACACCGACAAGTGATACCCACGGTATAGAAATATATCTAATTAACACCGACAAATGATACCCACGGTATAAAATATATCTAATTAACACCGACAAATGATACCCACGGTATAGAAATATATCTAATTAACACCGACAAATGATACCCACGGTATAGAAATATATCTAATTAACACAAACAAATGATACCCACGGTATAGAAATATATCTAATTAACACCGAAAAAATGATACCCACGGTATAGAAATATATCTAATTAACACCGACAAATGATACCCTAGGTATAGAAATATATCTAATTAACACCGACAAATTATACCCACGGTATAGAGATATATCTGATTAACAAAAAAAAAAACAAAAAAAAAAAAACGAAAAAATATGATAAAGATTAAAGGGTTCTAAGTCGTTTTTTAAACTGAAAGTTACATTCCAAATACAGAATGGAAGCATGATACATTTTTAGATGGATTTTTTAAAATGAGAAGACATGTTACGTTGCGTATCACGTGATGCTATACACTTGAATAAAACTGTAACTATAAGAAAATCGAGAATATTTGATTTCAGAATATATAGGACGTATTGTGAACTAACACTGGTTACAACTTGATATTTCAACTATACGTTCCAGTGTAATTAAACTTTTGCACGTTAAATCTATATCTACAATGTAGCTGGTTATTATTGCACAAAAATCATATTCATTTTGAAGAGTGACTACATACAATACTTACGAGTTGTGGTAGTTGTGGTAGGCGTGACCGTTGTAGTAGCTTCAGGTGTTGTGGTAGTTGTGGTAGGCGTGACCGTTGTAGTAGCTTCAGGTGTTGTGGTAGTTGTGGTAGGCGTGACCGTTGTAGTAGCTTCAGGTGTTGTGGTAGTTGTGGTAGGCGTGACTGTTGTAGTAGCTTCAGGTGTTGTGGTAGTTGTGGTAGGCGTGACCGTTGTAGTAGCTTCAGGTGTTGTGGTAGTTGTGGTAGGCGCGACCGTTGTAGTAGCTTCAGGTGTTGTGGTAGTTGTGGTAGGCGCGACCGTTGTAGTAGCTTCAGGTGTTGTGGTAGTTGTGGTAGGCGCGACCGTTGTAGTAGCTTCAGGTGTTGTGGTAGTTGTGGTAGGCGCGACCGTTGTAGTAGCTTCAGGTGTTGTGGTAGTTGTGGTAGGTGCGACCGTTGTAGTAGCTTCAGGTGTTGTGGTAGTTGTGGTAGGCGCGACCGTTGTAGTAGCTTCAGGTGTTGTGGTAGTTGTGGTAGGCGCGACCGTTGTAGTAGCTTCAGGTGTTGTGGTAGTTGTGGTAGGCGTGACCGTTGTAGTAGCTTCAGGTGTTGTGGTAGTTGTGGTAGGCGTGACCGTTGTAGTAGCTTCAGGTGTTGTGGTAGTTGTGGTAGGCGCGACCGTTGTAGTAGCTTCAGGTGTTGTGGTAGTTGTGGTAGGCGCGACCGTTGTAGTAGCTTCAGGTGTTGTGGTAGTTGTGGTAGGCGCGACCGTTGTAGTAGCTTCAGCTGTTGTGGTAGTTGTGGTAGGCGCGACCGTTGTAGTAGCTTCAGGTGTTGTGGTAGTTGTGGTAGGCGCGACCGTTGTAGTAGCTTCAGGTGTTGTGGTAGTTGTGGTAGGCGCGACCGTTGTAGTAGCTTCAGGTGTTGTGGTAGTTGTGGTAGGCGCGACCGTTGTAGTAGCTTCAACTGTTGTGGTAGTTGTGGTAGGTGCGACCGTTGTAGTAGCTTCAGCTGTTGTGGTAGTTGTGGTAGGTGCGACCGTTGTAGTAGCTTCAGCTGTTGTGGTAGTTGCGGCAGTTGTGGATGTCTCTGCAAGTATTCGAATAAAATGTATAAGACTGGCAAATTGTTTTTAAAGTAGAATTAAAATTAAAAAATAAAAAGATTTTGAAAACACAGGTTAAATCATGTAAGTAGAACGGATTTTACTAACATATTCAGCATTATATTCTAACAACAATCGTTAGATACAAAATCACGAAACACGAACATTTCTGATAAATCAATAAAGCTAAAACCGACAATGTACCTGTAACAGTTGTAGTATCTGCAGCAGTTGTCGTTACTCCGGCTGTTGTGGTACCTCCGGCAGTAGTAGTTACATCAGATGTTGTGGTACCTGCGGCAGTAGTAGTTATATCAGAGGTTGTGGTACCTGCAGCAGTAGTAGTTACACCGGATGTCGTGGTACCTGCGGCAGTAGTAGTTACACCAGAGGTTGTGGTACCTGCGACAGTAGTAGTTACACCAGAGGTTGTGGTACCTGCGGCAGTAGTTGTTACACCAGATGTTGTGGTACCTGCGGCAGTAGTAGTTACACCAGATGTTGTGGTACCTGCGACAGTAGTAGTTACACTAGGTGTTGTGGTACCTGCGCTTGTTGTATTTGCTTCAGTACCTGTAACATATACGATGATACATCAGGTATGTGTATTTTACAAATTAGTGAGAAAATATATTAAGAACTTTACATATATCTCCGAAACAAACAATTGAATTGAACAATCGATATGCTACATTTTACTGCATTTACACGTTATAAACCAATCTAATCAAAATCAGAAGTTCACTTTCCACTATAGTATAGTATGAAGATATAGTGAACATCTGATTTTAATTAGAATGTTTAATAAACAGACATATGCCTAAGCGTTGAGGAAGGACCGTAATATACCTGTATAACTTTGTTCGTACTTTTCATTTATATCAATAATATCATATTTCAAATTATTTTTGTGTTTTTCCGTGAATATCACATGGTATAGGTTAAATTAACTTGAAGGTCTTGTAATGCGACTTTCTTAGATTTCATAGAATGATTAAATCATACTATAAATTGGTGATTATATGAAGTATAACAAAGGGGTGCATGAAGATCACGTTTGGATGACTTAAGTCGAAAAATCCTTCCTGTACCATATTTGAAAAACATTTTATTCTTTTGATAAAATCATCTTATATTCCCAATTATTTTACTTAACACTTCCTGCATTAGTTATTCTTATTTCTCAAATGGCTTGCTCAAATAATAGGAATAAAACACAAATACTAATTGTAACAGGTACTATTATATAGATATCGCCCAAACTATCCATGCAATCGTAAATACTTCAAGTATTCGCATACAAACGTGTCCTGGTTTGTTTTTCAATAACCTTAAAGTAACAAATAGTAATAAAACCGAATATCACACCTGATATACATCTTATAAACAGGTATGTTTCGCAAAGATAAATCATAATTTAGGTTGAGATGACGACAACCTTGACTACAAATAAAATATGGCTCACGTGTTGTAGTTTCACCAACTGTCGTGGTATCTGCAGCAGTGGTTGTTTCTGCAGTAGACCTCGTATCTATAACAGTCGTAGTTGTTGGAGCAGCTGTTGTCGATTCTGAAATAATAAGCAATGCATTTTGTTTAAAAAAGTTCATATGTCATAAGAGGGGTCAACTATTGCACTATCGGGCAGTATTTGTGTGTAAGACTTGGTAAGAGAAAATCATATCAAAGGACAAGCGTGTCATAATTGTCTTCATTAACAATGGATTTATACATGTATATATTGCAGCTAATACAGATAAACATATGTTAATTTAAATAGCATAATAATAGTTTAATGATATACATTATAACACAAACAACATACTGTTTTAAATGATAATTACAATTTAAATATGTAGGAACATGTAACTACATATAAATCACATCGCTTACGAGTGGTAGTTTCAATGGTAGTTGTAGTTACACCAGAGGTTGTGGTCTCTGCAACAGTAGTAGTTACACCAGAGGTTGTGGTACCTGCGGCAGTAGTAGTTACACCAGAAGTTGTGGTACCTGCGGCAGTAGTAGTTACATTTTGTACACCAGAGGTTGTGGTACCTGCGGCAGTAGTAGTTACACCAGAGGTTGTGGTACCTGCGGCAGTAGTAGTTACACCAGAGGTTGTGGTACCTGCGGCAGTAGTAGTTACACCAGAAGTTGTGGTACCTGCGGCAGTAGTAGTTGTTACACCAGAGGTTGTGGTACCCGCAGCAGTAGTAGTTACACCAGAGGTTGTGGTACCTGCAGCAGTAGTAGTTACACCAGAGGTTGTGGTACCTGCGGCAGTAGTAGTTACACCAGAGGTTGTGGTACCTGCGGCAGTAGTAGTTACATTTTGTACACCAGAGGTTGTGGTACCTGCGGCAGTAGTAGTTACACCAGAAGCTGTGGTACCTGCGGCAGTAGTTGTTACATTTTGTACACCAGAGGTTGTGGTACCTGCGGCAGTAGTAGTTACACCAGAGGTTGTGGTACCTGCGGCAGTAGTAGTTACACCAGAGGTTGTGGTACCTGCGGCAGTGGTAGTTACACCAGTGGTTGTGGTACCTGCGGCAGTAGTAGTTACACCAGAGGTTGTGGTACCTGCGGCAGTGGTAGTTACACCAGAGGTTGTGGTACCTGCGGCAGTAGTAGTTACACCAGAGGTTGTGGTACCTGCAGCAGTAGTAGTTACACCAGAGGTTGTGGTACCTGCAGCAGTAGTAATTACACCAGAGGTTGTGGTACCTGCAGCAGTAGTAGTTACACCAGAGGTTGTGGTACCTGCGGCAGTAGTAGTTACACCAGAGGTTGTGGTATCTGCAGCAGTAGTAGTTACACCAGATGTTGTTGTACCTGCGACAGTAGTTGTTACACCAGATGTTGTGGTACCTGCGGCAGTAGTAGTTACACCAGAGGTTGTGGTACCTGCGGCAGTAGTAGTTACACCAGAGGTTGTGGTCTCTGCGGCAGTAGTAGTTACACCAGAGGTTGTGGTACCTGCAGCAGTAGTAGTTACACCAGAGGTTGTGGTACCTGCGGCAGTAGTAGTTACAACAGATGTTGTGGTATCTGCGGCAGTAGTAGTTACTCCAGAGGTTGTGGTCTCTGCGGCAGTAGTAGTTACACCAGAGGTTGTGGTACCTGCGGCAGTAGTAGTTACACCAGAAGCTGTGGTACCTGCGGCAGTAGTTGTTACATTTTGTACACCAGAGGTTGTGGTACCTGCGGCAGTAGTAGTTACACCGGAGGTTGTGGTACCTGCGGCAGTAGTAGTTACACCAGATGTTGTGGTACCTGCGGCAGTAGTTGTTACACCAGAGGTTGTGGTACCTTCAGCACTAGTAGTTACATCAGATCTTGTTGTACCTGCGGCAGTAGTAGTTACACCAGAGGTTGTGGTACCTGCAGCAGTAGTAGTTACACCAGAGGTTGTGGTACCTGCGGCAGTAGTAGTTACAACAGATGTTGTGGTATCTGCGGCAGTAGTAGTTACACCAGAGGTTGTGGTACCTGCGGCAGTAGTAGTTACACCAGAGGTTGTGGTACCTGCGGCAGTAGTAGTTACATTAGAGGCTGTGGTACCTACGGCAGTAGTTGTTACACCAGATGCTGTGGTACCTGCGACAGTAGTTGTTACACCAGAGGTTGTGGTACCTGCAGAAGTAGTAGTTTCACCAGATGTTGTGGTACCTGCAGCAGTAGTAGTTACATTAGAGGTTGTGGTACCTGCAGCAGTAGTAGTTACTCCAGATGTTGTTGTACCTGCGGCAGTAGAAGTGACATCTGCGACGGTTGTTGTTTCTGCAGTTGACTTAGTATCTATCGCAGTTGTTGTTGCAGTTGTTGTTTCTAAAACAATCGACAATACAATAATTTCAAAATAATTACAAAGGTCCCCATATCACGATAGAGAGTGTTGTGTGGATATAACTTAGGCTGGAAATTATTTCAAAGTACAGGTCAGTCAGGTTTCTGTTATTTATATATATATTACTTCATTTCTACATTTAACAGCTGATGTACGACCTATTAATATAATGACGGATCACAGAAATGTATACCATGTTAATCTTAAAATAGCCAAGTAACTTCAAAATATAACATCGTTTACGAATGGTAGGGACATACGCAGTATAGTAGTTACACACGATGTTTCGGTTTCAGCTGCAGTAGTAGTTACAGAAGGATGCTGTGGTATTTGCATCAGTTGTAGTTACACAAGATGTAGTGGTATCTGCGATAGTTGTAGTTTCACCAGATGTTCGAAGGGTGATTAGACTAATCAGATTTTAAAATCCTGATTTCTTCCTATCAGTCACTAATCTACCAGCCGGTTTTAAGGAATACACACCCAGGTTTAATTGTTTTTTCTCTAATCAAGTGGTTACGCTAATGACCATTTGAACAACTGCGCCCAGATGTAATAAAGATATTGATAAAATCCAAAAGTTTATAAATATCCCGACACACCGTCTGTGAGATGATTTTGTTCACACATGCTATCATACATGTACCAAAGCGCAGGAAGCACTCTCAACATATGAGTCTACCAATCGTTATTGAAAAAGATTGGTGGGATATTTCTGATTTGACCTGATGTACGTAGGATCCGTGTAGGATATACAAAGTGTAGTATACAGTGAGATATTTCTATTGCAATTACTATGTCTGGAAGAAAAAAATTCATAACATTGAGAGGGTCTTTTATAGAATAACTGTAACCGCTACCCTATAAAACATTGAAACACCTTGGTTTATTTGGTTTGGTTTATTTTGTTTAACGTCCTATCTAAAGTCAGTAACATTTAAGGACGTGCTAGGTTTTGGAGATGAGGGAAGTCGAAGTACCCGGAGAAAAACCAACGGCGTACGGTCAGTACCAGGCAACTGCCTCACGTGGATTTCGAACTGGCAACCCAGAGGTGGAGGACTAATGGTAAAGTGCCATGACGCCTTATCACATCAGCCATTGTGCCCCATATTGAAATAACTTAACTGTGCCTATATACAGGCACTTGAAATACCTATACAATTGAACATGTTTGTACACATTCATTATTTGCTACAGATTCCGAACACAATACAAAATCATTTGCCATCATGAAGTATTGTTTTGCTTTGTTGCTCTATCCATTAACGATGTCTTACACAACTAGTGGATTGTTCTAACATTAAATCACATGCTTCATTTGATGTGGTTGCCGAAAAAAACATAGCTGCAGTGAGGCATTGTTGGTTGTGGTAAATGTATAGTAGTGACTGATCTTAAATTGTAGATGTGTCCTCAGTTGTTGTGCCGGCCGAAGGTATGACTTGCTCTGTGTTTTATTTTCCGCTTTGGTTACTGTTGTCGCTGCAGTATTTGCTGTCGCTTCAGTGGCTGTTGTCGCTTCAATGGTTGTAGTCGCTTCAATGGTTGTTGTTGCTTTTGTTGTTGTAGTCGCTTCTGTGGTTGAAGTCGCTTCAATGGTTGTTGTTGTAGTCGCTTCAGTGGTTGTTTTTATTTCAGAACTTGTTGTTGCTTCAGTGGTTGTAGTCGCTGCAGTGGTTGTTGTTGTTTCCGTGGTTGTAGTCGCTGCAGTGGTTGTTGTTGTTTCAGTGTTTGTTATTGCTTCAGTGGTTGTAGTCGCTTCAGTGGCTGTTGTTTCTTCAGTGGTTGTTGTGACTTCAAGAAATTTTTCACTGGGGTTTGTTGTATCAAATGAAAACAGTCGGCTAATATAAAGAATGTCATGAGAAGGTCTGTAAGGGTTAGTGAGGCGAAAGGAAAGTCAACTTTGGAGTTAAAAAATGCACCAGAGCCGGAACAGTTGACTCAAGAATTTTTAGATCTGAATCTTGTGGATTATTAAGGTGTCAACAGTTAAAACTCTCACTGACTGTTGACTGATAAATCATGGAACAACAGTATACATAATATTGATGCCGCGACTGTTACAGCACCGGTAATAAAATAAAAACAATATTCAAGATATAAAACTCATAACAATACAAAATTCATCAGAAAATCCGTAAGAACTAATACCTGAAGCATGGTTTTTATTCTTTATTATAGCGGATGCTCGCGTCAGAGCGCAAAGCAGTCTCATCGATTGATACATGTATGCATAGCAAATGAAATTACTTTGCGAAGTAAAAGCTTCACATGCTTGTATATTATTTATCTATTATTTTTTTAACCATCAAGGTTAAAATGTTATTTTAGGCAATTATCGCCAAAATCTAAAGAAAAAAAAAAACTCGACTCGTTCGAATGTTATGAAATATGAGAACAAGTCCTTGTAAAAAAAAGTTCTAAAAACAAGACGCCTAGATTTTTTCTACACATTTTTCAGATTGATGTTTACTAAAAAGAATTGTCCATCTTTTGTTTAATATTAAAAAAAGAAAAAAAACAAAAAAAAAACAAAACAAAAAAACAAACTTAAAAAAAAATGGAAACCAAAGCGGAGTACATTCTTTAACTTAATGATTACAATTATTCTTCAAATCGTTCCAATCGTTTGCCTCAGAGTAGTTGAACAATGATTTTCGGTGTATGATCAAGAGATGAATGGCTAAACTGAAAACACGTGCAGTATAAATACCCCTTACCTGTTTGAGCAGTAGTTGTCGGTACAGCTGTTGTTGTGGCATTAGCAGTTGTTGTCGGTGCCGCTGTTGTTGTAGCATCAGTAGTTGTTGTTGGTGCTGCTGTTGTTGTTGTAGCATAAGTAGTTGTTGTCGGTGTTGCTGTTGTTGTAGCATCAGTAGTTGTTGTCGGTGCTGCTGTTGTTGTAGCATCAGTAGTTGTTGTGGCATTAGCAGTTGTTGTTGGTACCGCTGTTGTTGTAGAATCAGCAGTTGTTGTCGGTACCGATGTTGTTGTAGCATCAGTAGTTGTTGTTGGTGCTGCTGTTGTTGTAGAATCAGCAGTTGTTGTGACATTAGCAGTTGTTGTCAACGCTGCGGTTGTTGTGTTTACAGCATCTGCTGATGTTGTCACCTCAACAGTTGTTGTTGGCGTAACGGTTGTTGTGGATTCAACAGTGGTTGTTGATGCTGCGGTTGTTGTGGCTAAGACAGTTGTTGTCAATACCGTGGCTGTTGTGGCTTCGACAGTTGTTGATGCTGCAGTTGTTGCAGCTTCAGCAGTTGTCGTTATTTCTGTTGTGTTGGTTTGAATTATACAAGACAATGTTCAAGATATAAACGCTTCAAACACAAAATACATTCAATATCCGTAAGAAATTATACATGAAGCATGGTTTCCATCCTTTATTAAAGCGGATGCTCGCGTCAGAGCGCAATACAATCTCATCGATTAAGTGTTAGATGCATACATAGCAAATATAATTACTTTGCTATGGAAAAACTGCACGTGCCTGTATTCCATTAATGGAACATTTTTTTAAACCACATCAAGGTGATGATGTCACTTTAGGCAGTTAGCGCCAAAATTAAGTAAACAGTCTTTGTTAAATGTAATGATGTATGAGAAGAAGTCTCCCTTTTTACATATCACTGTAAACTACAGCACCTGATAGACGTTTCTAGGAAACAGCTGTTTTTAATATGATATATTTACAGAAGAAAATATACTTGATCAATTACGAAAGCCTAATGTATGAAAAACTAATACATTCCTACATTTGAATTTTTCATGGAACAATTGAATAAAGGTTATTTGGATATATAGTTCATTTGGACACAACATCAATAGCTTATGACGCCACCGTTTTGCATTACATACCGTTTAATATAAACTTTATTATGCGAATTAATCTTAAATTGTTCAAGGCGTTTGCCTCTGAGTAGATAAACATTGATTTTCGGTGTATGTATCAAGGGATGAAAACATGTATAATATAAATACCCCTTACCTGTTTGAGCAGTTGTTGTCGGTGCCGCAGTTGTTGTAGCATCAGCAGTTGTTGTCGGTGCCGCAGTTGTTGTAGCATCAGCAGTTGTTGTCGGTGCCGCAGTTGTTGTAGCATTAACAGTAGTTGTCAGTGCCACAGTTGTTGTAGCATTATCAGTAGTTGTCGGAGCCGCAGTTGTTGTGGTTACAGCGTCTGTGGTTGTGGCCTCGACAGTTGTTGTTGCGGCTGCGGTTGTTGTGGTTACAGCGTCTGTAGTTGTGACCTCGACAGTTGTTGTTGGGGATACGGTTGTTGTGGTTACAGCGTCTGTGGTTGTGGCCTCGACAGTTGTTGTTGGGGCTGCGGTTGTTGTGGTTACAGCATCTGTGGTTGTGGCATCGACAGTTGTTGTTGCGGCTGCGGTTGTTGTGGTTACAGCGTCTGTAGTTGTGACCTCGACAGTTGTTGTTGGGGATACGGTTGTTGTGGTTACAGCGTCTGTGGTTGTGGCCTCGACAGTTGTTGTTGGGGCTGCGGTTGTTGTGGTTACAGCATCTGTGGTTGTGGCCTCGACAGTTGTTGTTGCGGCTGCGGTTGTTGTGGTTACAGCGTCTGTAGTTGTGACCTCGACAGTTGTTGTTGGGGATACGGTTGTTGTGGTTACAGCGTCTGTGGTTGTGGCCTCGACAGTTGTTGTTGGGGCTGCGGTTGTTGTGGTTACAGCATCTGTGGTTGTGGCATCGACAGTTGTTGTTGCGGCTGCGGTTGTTGTGGTTACAGCATCTGTGGTTGTGACCTCGACAGTTGTTGTTGGGGCTGCGCTTGTTGTGGTTACAGCATCTGTGGTTGTGGCCTCGACAGTTGTTGTTGGGGCTGCGGTTGTTGTGGTTACAGCATCTGTTGATGTTGTGACTTCAGCAGTTGTTGTTGGCGCAACGGTTGTTGTTGGTGTCGAAGTTGTTGTGACTTCAGCAGTTGTGGTTGTTGTTTCTGTAGTGTTTGATAGCAATATACAAAACATTAATAAAGTTATTGAACTTATTGATAACAAAATGTATTCAAACTCTGCCATGAAAATATTAATTAACCATTGTTTTCAGTCTGTAGATTAGGGAATGCTCGCGTGACACCGCGAAGTGAACTATGAATAAGCGCTTTAAGTACGATTACGCCGACAGTAAACCAGTAATATGAGCCAAATTATACGACAATGAAGGCTTCATGTTCCAGTACTAGGTAATGGAGTCGGTTTGTTACGTCATCACACATGATGACCATCAAATAGGTAAGAGTTGCATACAGTGTGATACGGTAAGCGACTACTGTAAGCTATAGTACACATAAAATATACTGGTGTTAATTGAATGTTGTTAAAAGGGGAACTTTTGATTTTTAACCGTAAAAGGTACAATGTATATGATTGAAAAAACTACGACGCATAGTGTATTTAAGACAAATACATACATTCCAGAAACAAGATGTCTTAAGTAAAACAATTGAATACAAATGTTTCTAGGATACTAAATAACCATGACAGCTGATGTTACTGTTTAACTAGATATAAAATGTACGATTTATTTTTTACCATATGCTTTTTAGAAAATATAAACCTGGTGAAGTTGGTGTGGCTTTGTTTATGCCTAATCAGTACAAACAATCTTAACATTTCATGCGCTTGTATCAAGGTAGCTCGTATTTCTTTTGAATTCAAATTAATGTGAAGAATAAGAAAGGCAGATCTTCTTTGCACAGTTATGCTTTGAAACATGGCAATACCTTTTCAAACTGAAAACACATTTGCAAATGTATTGAGTAGCGATTTACAAAACATGTTACAAAATGATCTTACCTGTTTGAGCAGTTGTTGTCGACGCAGCGGTTGTTGTAGCTTCAGTAGTTGTCAGCGCAGGGGTTGTAGTTACCTCAGCAGTTGTTGTCGACGCAGCGGTTGTTGTGGCTTCAGCGGTTGTACTTACAACGTCTGTAGTTGTTGTGGTCTCGGCAGTTGTTGTGGTTACAGCGTCAGTTGATGTTGTAGCTTGAGATGTTGTTGTCGGCAAACCGGTCGTTGTGGCTTCAGTTGTTGTTGTCGGCACACCGGTCGTTGTGGCTTCAGTTGTTGTTGTCGGTGCAGCGGTCGTTGTGGCTTCAGTTGTTGTTGTCGGTGCAGCGGTTGTTGTCGCCTCAGCGGTTGTCGTCGGTACAGCGGTTGTTGTCGCCTCAGCGGTTGTTGTGGCCTCAGTAGTTGTTGTCGGTACAGCGGTTGTTGTCGGTACAGCGGTTGTTGTCGGTACAGCGGTTGTTGTGACCTCAGCGGTTGTCGTCGAAGCGGCGGTTGTTGTGGCCTCAGCTGTTGTTGTTGAGGCCATAGTCGTGGTGGTCGTTTCTGTAGCGTTAGTTAGCAATATGTACAACTTATTAAAATACAATCTGGTAATTGATTTTACACATATATACAGTACCTCAACCATAGCTTTTCAACCTTCATGCTGAAAATACTCCAGTGAGTGCAACATATTTCCTACTTTACATTTTACATAGAAATTAAAATCAATAAATTGAAGATGAATACATTCCATAATTGAAATCTGTATTAGAGCAATAATCTCCAGTTTATTCGGAGATAATGGTAATTTGGACTCAATATCGACAACTTTTTACAAGATAAAAGTTACACTTACGATGTACAATACCTGCATTTTATACAACCTATATAAATGTTACACTTATAATGTACGATACCTGCATTTTATACAACCTATATAAAACTTACACTTATAATGTACAATACCTGCATTTTATACAATTTATATATTATCTAAAGGTATTACATACAATGTACTTGATATACAATATGTTTCATGTGAAGAATCTTCTTTACAAAGCTTTGTTTTGTTATCAGTTTCTTCCTAGCTGCATATAAGTTAGTATGTATCAGTTATATTTTAAGTAACAATTTATTATAGATGATAAAAAATTATATCCTACCTGTTTGAGTAGTTGTTGTCGGTGCCACCGTTGTTGTGACTTCAGATGTTGTTGTCGGTACCGCAGTTGTGGTTTCAGCAGTTGTTGTGGCTTCAGCTGTTGTTGTCTGTGCCGCCGTCGTTGTTGCTAAATGTAGAAAGATTTATAAATTAGTCCAAGCGGCATCTCATCGAGCGGACACAACTTAAATGATTCTCACAGAGACGTTATATTTCTTTCAGTGCCATTAAAATATAATTCTAAACTTTGGAAAATATCACCTTCGCCATATATGTATATAATGTAATACGAAATATCATCAATTTAGAACACCAACGATTTCTTTAGTGTAAGGTTCTTGTGTAAATTGAAATAAGCAAAACATAATATGAATTTAGAAATAACCGATATTTATATTTATGTGTTTTTCTTTTAAATGTTTGCAGTATCATGTACATTGTAGTAAGATACAAACTAATGTTTATATTAATTAACATCACTGTGGAGCCCTAGAAGAACGGAACAGCTGTATAATATCACAATCACTGAGTTATCTTAGAAGGACGGAACAGCTGTATGATATCATCAACACTGACGAGTCCTAGAAGGACGGAAGAGCTGTATGATATTATCAACACTGACGAGTCCTAGAAGGACGGAACAGCTGTATGATATCACCATCACTGACGAGTCCTAGAAGAACGGAACAGCTGTATGATATCACCATCACTGACGAGTCCTAGAAGGACGGAACAGCTGTATGATATCATCAACACTGACGAGTCCTAGAAGGACGGAACAGCAATATGATATCATCAACACTGACGAGTCCTAGAAGGAAGGAACAGCTGTATGATAGCACCATCACTGACGAGTCCTAGAAGGACGGAACACCTGTATAATACCGTTCAGGTTTGGCTGAACTTTATTTAACTCTCCCTTGATTTGACATGTGCTGATATCTTGTGTGTGGTTTGTACAACCTTTCATACAAAATAGCTTAACTATCCTTAAGGATTGATTGTAAATTTTGTTGCTTGCATGGACTGATGAAAGGAAGTGAACCTTGTGAAAATGAAGTGAACTACGAAGCAGTTCATGTACCATTTGCACAAGGTTCACCTCCCTTCATCAGTCCGTGCAAGCAACAAAGTTGGCAATCATTTACGTTAACCCAATTAAAAACCCCGCTGCCAGATTGCAAAATTCGGTCGCAACGGTGTGACGTAAGTGCGTCACTTTATAACATTGTTTACTTATCGTACATGTGTGCACAGTAAAGCAGTCTGTCAGCCAAGGCAACATATAGTCCCAAACACGTTTTGATTATTATGATATTGATATACATTTATACGATATTCTCAAGATAAAATATTCATTTATAACAAATACTGATGATATTGTATAATAAAAACTTGGCCATACCCATATGAATACTAATTTAAAGCGCAGTGTTGACATCATAGTATGACGACAACAGTGAAATATCACAACATTAAAAACAGTGTTTATATACTCTCTAAAGCCTTGTAAAATTCGATTTTGTACGGTTTTATAATTTGAATGAATGTTAGATTTTTAGTCTTGCGATAAAATTCATAGATGCCATATGTTACACAAAATTTTACGCCGAACCCCTGTGACCGTATGTGATGCAGTATAACAGTCGGGATATTCAGAGCTCGAGAAATAGTGTAACAATGTGGATTTTAGTCGCAGGTTAGCTGATGATTTATAAATATAGTGTTCTTAAAATATTAGACCGTTGTCGCACCGGCGTTTTGGGATATAACATTGATTTGAAAATTGGCGGTAGCCTATTTGACGGCCGGAAACTTGTGTCCTCCATAATCATTATGAGTCGAATTACGATAACAATGTGTCCATGTGCTCGGTTGCATACTGCTGATACCAGTCTGTTTTGTTAAAAAGTGTTAATTTTTTTTTTTTTTTTTCTGTTACCACTAAAATGATATCAAGCATCGCATTCAAGATATAGCCAGGCCTACTACGCTACGCAGGTCATGAGCTTGGTGCTATCGGGAGTGTCATTGTTCTGTCAGATCCTGTTTTCTAAACTGTCTGCATTTATCAGCACATTCAGCGGCTCTTCCATTTGTGTTCATAAAATGAAAGTGTATTCACGTTTGAGGCGGTACAGACCTCGATCACCATTATAAACTCAGTTAATATATTCACACGCCGGCAAGAAAGTGATTTGTCTCTCAGAACAGAAGCACGCGACCCAAGCATATGCTTAGTAAAACATCGTGTAACAAGTCATTTGATATTTGTTGAGATGCTTTTTATACGCTAAATGGAAATCACCCATATCTTTCATACATTTTATTCTGGCATATCAGATGAGGATCTCCGAACTCAGAACATACAACACGTTGATGTTTATACAGTCGAACTTTAATTGACATCTGGAATTCTGATCACTCGAATACTATACTTCGAAGTATATATTCAGTTGCGACATTAAAAGTCTGCATAAGATATACTCTGTTCTCTTCTATTCTTGCGATACCTCGATGTGTTATCATCACGCTAGTATATATCATATGTTTTTCGGGAAATGCATGAATAACATGACTCGTCTCAGACCTTTATCAGCAACTGTTCGGGAAAGAGAAGTCCAGTTTCCGACCCATACGAAAGTGCAGTAACAGATGGAAAGCAGTTCAGGGTGAAGTCAAGAGTTAATCGCTTTAATCCAAATACACATATCTGTGTCCTTTGGTTATAGCCATGGTGACAATATAATAGTAACATTCCATACAACAAAGTATAGGTACAACACTGCAATATTACATCTTTCAGTGAAGTTTTACCTGACAGAGTTGTGACTGGGTCAGTAGAAGTTGTTCCTTCAAAGGAAGCTGTTGTTTCAGCAGTTGTGGTTGGTTCAGTAGTAGTGATTGGTTCAGTAGTAGTGGCTGGTTCAGTAGAAGTGGTAGGTTCAGAAGCAGTGGTTGGTTCAGTAGTAGTGGTTGTTTCAGTAGAAGTGGTTGGCACAGTAGTAGTGGTTGGTTCAGTAGTAGTGATTGTTTCAGTAGTAGTGGTTGGTTCAGTAGTAGTGGTTGGTTCAGTAGTAGTGGTTGGCTCTGTAGTAGTGGTTGGTTCAGTAGTAGTGGTTGGTTCAGTAGTAGTGGTTGGTTCAGTAGTAGTGATTGTTTCAGTAGAAGTGGTTGGCACAGTAGTAGTGGTTGGTTCAGTAGTAGTGATTGTTTCAGTAGTAGTGGTTGGTTCAGTAGTAGTGGTTGGTTCAGTAGTAGTGGTTGGTTCAGTAGTAGTGATTGGTTCAGTGGTAGTGATTGTTTCAGTAGTAGTGGTTGGCACAGTAGTAGTGGTTGGTTCAGTAGTAGTGGTTGGCTCTGTAGTAGTGGTTGGTTCAGTAGTAGTGGTTGGTTCAGTAGTAGTGGTTGGCTCAGTAGTAGTGGTTGGTTCAGTAGTAGTGGTTGGTTCAGTAGTAGTGGTTGGTTCAGTAGTAGTGGCTGGTTCAGTAGAAGTGGTTGGTTCAGAAGCAGTGGTTGGTTCAGTAGTA